>NC_085050.1:68669488-68969788 GCF_963662255.1 Cinclus cinclus | reverse complement strand
GGAACAGATTATTTGTTGCTATTTGTTCATTTATCACCAGTCTTGAAAAAGCTTCTTCTGCTGCCGTGGCTTGAGTGGAGGCACTTTTTGCTTTTGGCAAAATGTGTAAAGAAATTCCCTTTCAAACTTGCCACAGGTGTAAGTATCCCTCTTAAAACTGTCAGTAATTGAATTTTGTTGCACAACAGAAATGCTCTCAACCTCCGTCTGTTTACTGTATTGTAATTAAACTTCATGAAAGACACCAAAAAATGGCAAATATGAACAGCTTAAATTTAAGTGGAATAAATGATGGATGTGTTCACACAAACCCTCTAAACTTGTACATTTTCGTAAACAAGATGCTTGTTGTCTCTGTAATCTTTGGGGGTTTTTGCTTCTTGTTTTGGTAGAGGTTGTTTATATAGCAACGCTAACAGACACTTGATCATTCTTCTGATTTTAATTACTCCTGACATATTTTGTTTAAAATTCCACACCGCTGTTGTAAGACAATTTTACTGTAGACACTGCTTAGTGATATTTCTCCCTGATGAAAACATCACAGTTAGGGGGCCTTTAAGGTCAAATATTTCCTGCTGCAGCTCTGGAAGTTCAGAAACTTCCCACCACATTATTAGTGTTTTGTTTTCAGATGAACTTCCCACAGAAAAAAAGAGAAATACAGGCCTTAAAAATTAACTCATATGTCGTCAAGTCTTAAGGGATATTTTATGAGGAAAATTGGAATTTTCATCTTATAATTTTCTTACTTGCTAGTGGAAGGCGTATTCTTTTTTAGGTTAATTTATTTCCATAGCCCAGTTTCCTCTCCAGCTTCAGAGGACCACAGGATGAAATAGCCTGCAGCTGGAAAAGGCAATGTGAGTTATTGAATCCAGTATTATATTACAAATAATCCCATCATCGATCTTCCATCCCCTTAAATGTGGTAAGGTGTACTTGTGGGCAGATGCAAGAGAGCAAAAGGGGGCAGTTTTGTCTTTTTGTTGGCTCTACAGTGTGAAATCTTTCAAGTCTCTCAGTGCTCTCAAAAGTTTTGAGGACACATGGGACCATTCATTTCATCTCAAGGTCCTCTGAGGATGCTTTGCTGTATTTATAATACAGGAAAAACCTTTCTGTTAGAGGAGCTCATTGCTTCTGCGTTCTGAGACGAATCTATTTTCATTTCCCTGGACATTCTGCATTAAATATATTAATTTATGTTTTATAGATATCTGCCATGGTCACTGAGATACAGTTTAGAGTGTGAGGTGAGGAGCATTCTTCATTCTTCAGCTTGGAGGTGGAAGAAAATAGTGGGGCAGAAGATGGTGGAAGGAAGGCTGAAGGCACAAACACATCTGGAGAAGAAGAAGAAGGCTGGAGCTTGGTCTCTGCTTCCAATATGCCTTTTACATTCAAAAATAAAAATAAAAATAGCCTTATTTAGAGGGATTCATATTTTTTTGATAAATAGACAGATAGATATCCCATCTCACAGATATTTCATTCTTACAGTCTGTCATTGAGAATGATATTTGTTCCCCTGTATCTTCACCCCCTTGCAAGGCAAGTCCCTCAGCCAAGCCAGTCGTTTAGGGCCTGCCTAAAGCTGTTTGAAGTCCCTATGTAAAGAGAAATGTCCAGGGGACATGCATTTCACTGGGGACAGGTAATTGCCTTTGCATGGGAAGAAAATCCTTTTGGAGGCACTTCCCTGCATGGCTTTTTGTTTGCTGTGAGCTCGGAAAAGCACCTCAGTGCCATCTGATGGGTCACCTCTCTGGGGGCTGATGGAATCTCAGCTATTCCTTTGCACTTCCCTTTTAGAAGATCTTATTTTCCTTTCTTTCTTTCTTTTTTGCTTTTTTTTTCCTTTTCAATTTCTCTGCCTCTCAGAACATATTTCAAAGCGATCTCCTAGCAGCATGACATCTTTATGGAATGTATGGTGATCTTTAGCAGGTTCCTGCTACGCTCCGGAGAGGCTGACACATCTCAGCTGGATTTGCAACTTGGCCTAGATAATGATATTCTGTATAAAGATATGTTTTCTCGTGGCTCATTTATCTATTCACGTTTGGGTAAGCAAGGTTATTTTCAGCTGAGGTTATGCAAAAATATTGTGATGAGAAATGCAATTTAGAAACAATGTCTTCACACTGGCAGCATTATCCATTAGAAGTCCACTCTGAATCTCATTTTTCTTGAGTATACTCAGATGATTTGAATAATTAAAAAGCTTAGCATAACTTGAATGTCTGTGTACAAGAAGTCTGGAGGAAATTCAATCAATCCAATTGGGGATCAGAAACAATGTTTCATGGTGAAAGTTCTAATTCTGAATAAATATAGCAAATCATCATTTGGATATTCATTAATCAATATTAGAATCATAGCTTTATGCAGGAACAAAGGAGTTTTTAGTAAAATAATAACAATAATGATGATGATGGTAATAATTAGTACAATGCAAAAAGATTTCCTTTTGCTTGTGTAATTGCAGTGCTGACATTTGCATACAATAATTTAAGAATACAAAATTCTCAGAGAAAAGATCAGAGAACAATTTAGTGGTAGTAGAGCTAGTTCCTAGAAAAACATTGGACACAGTTATCAATCTTAAGCAGAAGTCACATCAGTGTCATCAGTTACAATATTCAATGACTTCTGAACACATGGTATCCATTCAGAAATCCCAGGATTTTAGGTTGGTTTACTATGACAAGAAGTATTTGAATGAAGCTAGAAAAAGAATGAGTCAGAGCAGAGAGTAAGAAAAGCTTACCAACAGTAAATTTTGGAAGGCCTGAAATAGCTCATTTGGGGAGGGATGTGGTTCTTGTCACTCAGTGTCTTGAAGACAAGGTTGCATAAACATTGAATATGAATATGTAATGAATATGAACCTAACTGACCTTCCCCAGAGGGACAAGGTGGCTTAGGAACACCTCTCACTCCTGCAGTGGTGTATTGTATTTGCATGGCTGCTCTCTACCTGTAATGTTTATCTCCAGACCTGAATCCAGACTTGCACAGTGGTGTAAAGTTGTTCAGACATCACATTAGGACAGGTGTCACCTGTGAGAAAGGCAGGATTTTCTGAATTTATGTGGCCCTGCCTTGGCCTGCCCATCAGTAAACATGGTTTTAGGATTAAAAAAGAAAATGTCTATTAAATTGGTTAAAACTGGCTTGAATTAGTTTGCATTTGAGGTTCTCTGTTCTACTCACTCTCATGAGCTGATCAAAGGTACATATTGCTTTGAATTTACTCATGAAATATGAGTCCTCAACTGGAAAGTTTGGAATTAGCCAAAATATGTGTGGTCGAAGGCACCTTTGAGTTCAGTTCAAAGCGAAAATGCAAGGAAAGGCCAGGGGAATTCTGACATGAGTTGGTGAGCTCCAGCTGCAGAGTGAACTGGAAAGGAATCTAGGTCTGAAAGCCACCATTCAGCCAGTTGATGCCACTGGGTTGAGCAGGAATACTGCTGCAGAGTGTGGGTGCAGAGGATAAGGGCAGCTCTCTGACTTCCCTTTTGGCATTCCTCGCATGGCCAGAAAACACACACGTAGTACATGCAGGTGATTAATGAGTTGAAACTAATTAAAAAGTGCCTGAATTTTCCATCCAGGCATCGTGTCCACATCTCTATTCCAGAGAGACCAGTTGTCCAACTAGCTAACTTCAAACTTGCTAAAGCCCCCCCACTTGTTAGAAAGCAAGATTTGGGGTATTTTCTTGGTTAACAAACTGTGGAGGCTACAGCAGAGGTAACTATTACTGTAATCTGTTGAAATCTCTCCCAGAGGCAAGTGATAAATTATGTGGAGTAAGCAAACAAAGGATAGGCTGCTGTGGAAGCAGCAGGCATCCCTGGGTGGGGTGGGTTTCCCAAAACAGCCCCAATGTGAGCAATTCCCAACCCAGCTCCATGACCTCCTGCACCTCACCTAACTGTGTTTGTGATAACGAGCTGAAGATATAATTAGAAGTGTAAGAGCAATGAAAGAGGTTGTAGGTTTGTTTCACTCCTTCTGTTAAATGAGGAAATAATTAGGTGCAGGATACTGTTGCATGGCATGCTGTGTGGCTCATTTCAAAACATGGCTTTAGAGGAAAGTGGGATTGTCTGAATGACTCTGGAAAATTGTGTCCAATCCCCAGGCACTTGGAAACATAATTTCATTTATATACGAGAAATTTTAGCAATAACTGTGTGGAATTTTTACCCATTTTGGGAATTACGCCATTTCTACTTGTTGGAGAAATATGAGTGCTTTGGTATGTTTAAAGGGAAAAATAGTGGGCTGCAAAAAATGTCAGTGGCTTTGGTCATTCTGGTGTTATAAAAAAGCAGATCTAATAAATTAATATTTGTTGATTTTTCAAATTTAACAATTTTTTCACCCCAAATATCTGTCTGAAAATATCTTGGAGACCAGTCCTTATGGACTGATTTTGATTTTGCTGTTGCATTTGACCATGCTTCACTGCACGGCAGGGTAGCTTTGTGGGTCAAACAAATCTGCAACTTAGAGAGTTGTTACTTAAATCTACAGATTGGGAACGAGCTGCCATTTCTCCTGAGAGAAGGAGAGTGGCAAGAGATATCTCACTTTTTTTTTTTTAATGGCTAACAGCTGCTCATGATAGCTTTGGAGATCACTTTGTCTCCTTGGTCACAATGGGTCTGGCTGTTAAAATACCTGTGAAATTACTCCCTGAAATTTGGGAGTAATGGTTGCTTGTGCAGGAGTCCTGTGATGGAGAAAATAAGTAAGGAGAAAAAAAAGTGGATGGAAAAAAAATTGCTAAGACCAAGCATCCCTAGGTATGAACACCCTGCTGTAAAGTGAGGGTGACTTGTCCAGGGACTGTGACAATTTGCAGAATTAGAATATCCAGTCCCTGATCAGCTGAATTATACTGACAAAAGCTGCCTAGATACCAATATGCAATAATCCTTTTCAGCATGCAGATTTAACCTGAAATGACAGCTCTCAAATTCTTATAGCATCATTATCTGTGCCCAGAAATAATCTTGGGAAAATAACACATGAATCTCTACCAGAGGCAGTCGGAAGCAAGAAACTTGAAAAGCAATTTCACCTTGCTAAATTCTATAGAAAAATGCTTTGCTGTACAATGTGCACTATGTATGACCTGCACATATTGCATATGCAGTAAATGCACTGGTCACAGGCAAAACTCCTCGTGTTTCCTGCTACATCAATAAACGAGATGGGAAGAGCAGACAGGCTACTATAAACAAGCATTCTCTCAGGGAGCTTAAGAATGACTTATTTGAAGGAAAAACTACCATAGGATCTGTCATCTAATATAAATTATGAGTCAAATGTGGTTTTTATGTCCTGTCCAGGTCATATAGTCCCATTCCATTTTTATACATCTTTACTGGGTCTCTAAGAGCCTCTAGCAGAAGGTGATTGCATGGCATGATAAAATTAAGGCAAACAAATCTTCTCTGCCTTATAGCATTCTTATATATGGTATTGACAAATCCATCCAGCTCAGAAATGAATATTTTGTGTTCATTTGTACTTTTCTGCACTTTGTCACAGTATTCAAAGGGATCAGGGACCAGGCAGAGGTGTCAGGATGCCTTCATTGCTCTTGGTGCTTGAACAGGAGCAGACCCCAGCTGACAGAAAGTCTGTGCACAGCACTCCTCCTCTCTTTGCTCCCTGCAGTGTCTGAGATAATTCCCCGAGTGCCAGAAGGGATTTCTGATGGAGCCTGGAAGTGACTAAGCCATGCAGCAGGGTGATGGTCAGAAAGAGAGGGGGAAAAAAAAAAAAAAGAGTTCCTTAAGGAAAAAGCTTCAAAGGGTAAAACTATTGACCCTCAACTGAGCATTGCACATACTTCTTGGACTTTCCTGCCATGCTAGGAGTTTAGTACAGTGTCACTGTCGGCACAGCCAAGCCATCCTGAGCTCATGCAATTTTTTGTACATTCAAAACTGCTCACAGAGCCCTCAGAGCCTTTTCTGTGACCAGCCAAGGCCAGATTTCACTGTCGTAGCTCTACTGATAGCGGTGAGACATGGGAACTTGCAATAGACAAAAGTCTACAAAAGCACTCCAGAAATCATGTATTAACTCTTCTAGTCATGTTTTCAGCTCACATGCTCTTTCCACCTCTTATTTTCATGGGATATCCTCAGTACAGTTCTTATCTCCAAAGAGGGGCTTACCCAGCAGACTTACGCAGTTTAAACCTTGCACTCAGCAATTCTTTAGGATCACTTTTATTGTGAAATATGAGCACAGGTTCCCTTTTATTTTTATGCTGCTGCCTTCTGTGGGAAAGTCTAGCATTTTACTGAGGAGATTAATGCCTTGGGACACTGCACATAGGAACTCAGGCTGACAGATATTTAAATACATTAACAGAAAAACAGGTTCAAAAATACTGCCAAGCACAGGCTTTGTTCTATAATACCCCTGCATTGCATATATTATTTTTCTTATGTTGGACTGTTCCTGGCCTGGATTCCAGAATTCTCCTCTTCTACTCCTCAAGTTACACTAGCACTCTGTACCTCCATCTACCCCCTTGCATCCATCCTTTATGACCATGATCCAGAGAGCAATCAGGAAACCAGAAGTCTGATGAGATCACTCATCCCAGCCCTAAAATTCCTAACAGAGCTAAATATAGGTCCAGCATTCATACAAAATAAAAAAAAAAAAAAAAAAAAAGCCAAATGAGCAATATTTCCTGCTCTCCCTATCAATTTTGCTTTTCATTTCTGGGTGCCTGCCATAAACATTTAATGTTTCCGATCCTATTCTCACCTGGCAGAGCCAAAAAATAAATGCCTGTAACTAAATATATATTGCACATTTATAAAAGCATCTTTATCAAGGTTAAGGAACTGGTTGAATGTATTAGAAGATGCCTCACCATATCCCTTGAGTGAAGCTGATGTCATCTCCTTTTAGTAGTTGGGCTTAAATTTGACACTTAGTATCTTGGAAGAGGCTTTTCTTTTTGTTTGTTTTCATTCCCTAATGGGAATAGATAATTTAGGACCAGGGAGGCTGCCATGCAGAATCAGCACTTCAAACTGCAGCCAGATCCTTGAGACTGTGGAGAAAACATCTCCGAGGGCTCATGAGTGTCTGGGAAGCTCTTGTCTTAGTCATTCTGCTCTTTGGAGATGGCCATAAACTTTGAAGTACTTGCATTTTTGACAATGCTGTTCAAAAAACCCCAACAAAATAACTCTACTATTAAGTATTCCAATGTATGTTTAATTTATGTCCTTATGAATCCACCTTGCTATATTCAACTTTCCAATATATCTCTTTATGAAATCTGAATTCTCTACTTTCCATTTTCATAAATTGTCATAACTCTGAATAATCACAGAAAGAAAAAAAAGTAAAAGTTTCTCATATGCTTCTTTACTTATGACTCCTTACTTCAAATATTTCTATTATTGTATCCAGTGTTGTAAAACTTCTTTAGTGAAACAGTCCCAATATTTTAAAGTCATTTAAAATGAGAGGTTTTTCCATCCCATTGACCATTCTTATTGTGCTTCTCTCAGCATCTTTCATGTTTAACCTGCAACATCTTTTCTAAAATGACCTAATGAATATTCTACACAACTTTTGTAGCTGAAGCCTTGCTCTTAATTCTGATACTGTTTTTCCCTGTGCACTTTGTCATCTGATCCACTTTTAAAATTAGTTCACTTTTCTGATGGATGTGGCTGTATATAGGAAGAAAGGGATACTTCTGCATCATTAGCCACAGCTGCAGGGTTATTACCAGGTCCCTTTCTTAAACTGAGGCTTTTGGACCTCAGCAAGTAAACAGTTCCCTCTGGCACTGAGCTTTTGTCACTTCTCATGTCATGACTTTCCATCATCACTGAGGAGCCTTACTCTGCTGCTCACCTTCCTTTCAGATGATTAGGAAATATATTAAGCATTTAATCTAACACAGAGCCTTGTAGTACTTATAAAAAGTAAACCTGAACCACTACTCAGTTTCCTACCGTGCTTCTGAGTCACCAGAATGTTCTGGCTTTGATGTGGTAGGACATTAGGACAAGATTTTTTTTGGTAAGCCTGTGCCTGTAGTGCCAATCAGGTTTTGTTTTATGAATTACTCGATTTTTCAATTTTGGATCTTCTGATAAAACATGAGCTGACTTTTTCCTTGGAAAGGACATTGGTTTAACTCACTTCCACTGCAATACCAGACAACTTCATATTCTGCTTATAAGTAACATTTTGACCAGATTTTCAAATGTACAGATGTCAGGGTTGCCCACACTAATGCTTTTGCTGACCTCTGAATTATTGTTTTAAACATCGCCTATACACAAGTCCTCCAAACCTGAGGTTATTTTTAATGAGAGATCACATATCTTTGCAATCAGCTCAGCATTTTTATTTCTGAGCTCCTTCAGGACTCATAAATGTATGACATCTGGGTATCCAGAGTGATAGCAGGAGACAGATTGGGAAAATAAAAATGAGCCTTGTCTATAAATCAGCCTGGCAAGGTGCCACTGTGTCAGTAGTTCTTGGAAGGCTTTTGGAAACCTTGCAGTTTGAATTTTTCTTACTCCAGCATGTGCCAGGCAGTCATAGCTGTTAAACTAGGCTTTATTCTAAAATCTGATAATATGCACATTATTAAAATCTAATTTTTAGGAATACCCATGAACAGGCACATATGTAAAGAAAAAAAGAGAATATAAGCGGAGGAACATATTTTATACATTTCTACATCTCCATTTCTGTAATAGTGAGATTCTTTTTCTGAGAGAGGTAATGTGAGTTTTTTTATCCCTGAAGTGGGAATGAAAATTTTAGCTTTGCATGTTTCTGGGAGGAAGCTTTTATTCTTCAAGAAGAAAAAGACAAAAAGCCCCTGTCAAACAGCACATGTCTTGCCTCATTTAAGTAGTGCTAGATGCTCAGTTTGAGAAAGTCTTTCTGTTGAGAAACACATTTTTTTTTTAAACAGGGGGTGGTTATAAGATCACAACACAAACACAACTGTGCCCTGTGCATTGTTTTGCACATTAGGAGCAAAACAGGGTTTTCCCCCCCATTCCTTAAAGACGTGTAGTTGATTTTTTTTCCCCCTTAAGATTTCTTGTATTCAACGACATAGTTTCAAGCAGATGAAGATGATTTTTATCTCTTTTCTCCTCCTGCTTCCTTGCAGGCTGTGGGATGACTGAGTAACCTCCTCCTGGGAGAGGGGCAGCATCTTCCCACGTTGGTGGGGAAGGTGGCAGGGGATGGAATCACAGCGAGGAGTAGCAGTTCCCTTTCCTCAACGAGCTCCTGATGACAGTTCTTACTCCTGAAGGATTGTGGTTTTGTGGCTCTCTGTACAGCCCAAGGCTTCCTGAGTGGGTTTTGAAGCTCCCAGAGGACTCTGAATGATATCAGGAGCCCAGAAGACCGGCAAAGGGGATATTCAGAGGGCAAGCCTGGGGAGAATCTACATGATGGCAGTGTGTGTTTAAAAATAATAATAAAAAAAAGTAGACAAGAATAGTGTGTACGTGGAAAACGTGGTGAAAATTTGTTCAAGGCTGCAGAAGTGTGCTTAAAGAGAAGCTGTGGGTGCCCCATCCCTGGGAATGTTCAAAGCTGGATGGGGCTCTGAGAAACCTGGTCTAGTGAAAGGTGCCCCTGCCCATAGCAGGGGGGTGGAACTAGATGATCTTTGAGGTCCCTTCCAACCCAAACCATTCTGTGCTTCTGTGATAAAGATACACTCTGCGTGAGGCAGCTCAAACATTAAAAGCAATTCCTGAGTGAATGGATTACAGTTTTCCACCTTTTTTTTTTCCCTAGTGGAAAATGATGTTTCCATTTGAAATTTCCATTATTTTTATCAAACTACCATTTCATTCTCAAAAATACTGCCAAATAGAAACTGGATACTCACTTTGAGTGGCCTCAGTGCTAAATGGAAGAAGAGAGATCATTGTTTCAGCTGCTTTGTTCTTCAGGACAAATGAAACATTGAAATATTAAAATTTCCTGAGGCCAGCAAGTTTTAATTTCATCCTTTTTTTTTTTTTTTTTTTTTTTTCCCCAGGAAGCAGCTAGATGTGGTCAAGCAGATGTCTGCAGGCATGCATGGTATGATCATGTGGTGATTAGAAAGTCACATTTTTCTCGTGTTTCTGGGGATGAATTTCACACATTCACACAGCTCCAAGAGCTCCCAGTTTAACATAGGATCATAAAATCATGGAATAGCCTGGATTGGAAAGGACCTTAAAGATCATCTTGTTCCAATCCTCCTGCCATAGGGAAAACCTTCCACTAGACCAGCTTGCTCAACCCCTCCATCCAATCCTGGCCATTGATCATCCCATAGATTATTTATATGTGGAAATAATCCATAGATTATTTCATAGTTGCTATTCCTTTTGAGACAAGGGATTGTCTCCCAGGTAACCATTACATTGGTCCCTTGAGAATGAATTTTTGGCCAAGCATCTGCACTTCAGCAGGAAATTTTTGTCTTTGGCTGAGAACATCTAATGGGATGCATTCAGGAGATGCATTTGGAAAGAAGGAATGCAGCACACAGTGAGGGCTGGGCTGCAGCCTGAGGCTTTGGTGTAAAAAAATACTACATTTCGTACAGCAAGGTCAGTTCAAGGCTGAATTTAAGTGCTCTCTGCACTCAGATATTTAATTTAAATAAAGCTGCTCTAAAGCCCTGCATTTCAGAGCAGAAATCAAATGTTAGGAGATGAAGACCTTTGGGATTTTGGCTGTGCAGTGAAGCTTGTGGAGTGTTTAGACAAGAGTATTTTATCAGAGTCCAAGAGACTGGATCATGGATAACAAATTGAAATGGGCAGGGAGATCTGCCGTCCTTACCTCTACTGAATTAGGACTAATGTTAACGATTGCAATAAATCACCCCTAAGCAAATGGCTTTATTTCTGCTAAAGCTTGAGCTGGGTAAGTTATAAGACACTCTCCCAGCACCTCCTGAAATGCCAGATTCTTCTTCTTGAGTGACCACAGAGCTTGCTTCTGCCCGTCACAGCAAGAAAAATCCAAGGTGCTCCTGCTGTGTTCCACCTATCCCATACCCATGCTGGGTGCAGGTGCAGAGTATTTTTCAGAGTAAAGTGCTAATAAAGAAAACAAAATGGGTGATTTTGATACTGGGATACTTTGGTGACCTTGCAAATCCCCTGGGTGGGATTTGAAAGCTTGGTAGTAAGCACTATATGCAGGCTTGTTAAATGGGAGTTGCAGCTAAGAGGGCAAAAATAAAAATGAAAGAAAGATGAAAAGATGGGGAAAGAATCAGAGATTTCTCTCAATACAAAGAAGCAATTGACCCCCAGGAAGATTGGCCACGATTTTTAGAAAACATGAAGGAATGTGAGGGGGAAATCTGCACTGCTCTAACTGGAGACAAAGGGACCTTATTTTTGGGGATGCCAGTTCCCCATGTTTCCCAGAAAACCAACACCCATTCAATTGTCTCCAGTTGAACAAGCTCCTCCTGAGGAAGATGAAATGATTTCTTTCTTGGGACAGCCTTACCCTGAATAATTTGCTCGTGGAAACACAAACCCCCTTGCAGTGTTCATCTGAGCTGAAATTTCCTCCTCTAATTGTGCAGCCTTAGTTCCTTAACCATGGATGATCCTTCCTGCCTGACATAAAACAGCTCACTGCAGGAAATCAAAGTCAGGTTGTTTTTTTTTCCCCCCCCCACTTTAATTCCACAGTGCCCAAAATGTTGCTATACAGCTGCATAAAACTTAAATTTGACCCCTGGCTGCCTTTCTTCTGTCACCACAGAGCCATAAGATTGAAGAGTTTCCTCTCAACTCAGTCACAGCATAGTGGAAAGCGAAGGGTGAGCAAATGTGGGGATGCTTTAAAGAGGTTGTGCTTGTATTTTTAGGGGTGGGTTCTCCATAACTCCCCTGGTAAAGGCAAACAGAATCTCAGGGCGTCTTTGCTTTCTGTTTGTCTTGTCTGTGATGCCCTGGAGCTACCTATAAAGTTTTCAGTTTTAAAATTAAATGGTGCTTAAAGTGAAAAGACGTGAGTCATAGAAGGATGGATGTGTTTGTAGGAAAAAAGAGTCTTTAATAATTTCTGTTGAGTGGTTCCCCAGTGTCCATTGGACTGGGGAGTTCTGCAAGAGGCAGCTGGCAAAAATCTGTTTATGACTTTTGCACTGAAGCTGTAAAACCAAGGAGCAAGGTCAGAACCCTCTGTGAAGTAAAGTGAGGGTGTTCCACATTTCACATCTCCTCAGGATCTCTCTGTTGCTGCCACTGGAGAGGAAGTGAGGAAGTATGAAAAGGTCCTGGCAATAGGAGCTTGTCCCTTCAGTCTGCCCTGCAAAAATGAAACCAGGGATTTTATTTAATTATTATTATGCTTATTTAACAGCAATAATTAAACTGAAATAATTAAATCCATTTGATAAAATAACAATTATTTGGCATACTAATTATTATTTAAGAAAATATTTGATTTTTGGGGAGCTGGGGGTACAAGCCTGAGTGATGGATGTGTGTTATTGTTGTGAGGGGTGTTTGCTTTTTTGTTCCTGGAGTTGTTCAGTGCAGGCTGCAGTTGTTAGCAGCTAACAAGTCCATTAGAGGTGCCTTGGAGAGTGCAGTCGACAGACATTTCTATGGGGTTATGAATGCATGCAGTGTCTGAACATGCTCCTTGGCTCCTACATAATAAACCTGAGGAAAAATAAAAGCTCTGTGTTGCTATAGTAACCTATATTGATATAAAAAAAGTGTGGATAGTTCCCTTTGTGGGTGACAGATGCAGGACGCTGGTGGCTTAGCCTTTGTCACGCTGCCTGGTTGTGCATGTGCCACACTGTGCATTTCTGTCAGCAGTGCTTCACGTTTCAAAACCAAATATTTGAGTGCGACATGACTGGATTCTGCTTTTTGAGGGTTCTTGAGTTCACATAACTCAACGCACAGTTTAGGGGAAAAAAAAGAAGAAAACAAAATACAGTTTAGACTTACCCATGGCAACTAAAGCTGGCATAAATATGTCTATTTTTAAATCATAGTACTATGCAGCTCTGCAACATGTGCTCATCTGCCTGCACACAGTAATAGCCATCCAGGCACTGCCACTGTCCTTTAACTCCTCCCTAGCCAAATAATCCAGGAGGGGCTGTAAAGCTTGCCCGTGAGGCTGTAGAAACGAGAGGGACAGCAGGAGTGGGAGCTGCACCAGCTTCATCAAAATGATAAATAAAAGCACTGAAAAGGGGAGTTTAGAGGTGATCCACGAGAGGGAAGATGCTGTGAGCACAAGTCCTTTGGTACATTTACTGCTTGGAGTGGTGTCTCAGAGCCAGTGCTTCATTTCTTTGCTGTTTTTAGGTCAACATGCTCCATCCAATGCTTAGGACACCACTGAGCTCCTGGAAAAATAACCATTTTGAACAGCACCAATATATGGGGCTGGTCTTTTTTTTTTTTTTTGCATGGTGAGGAGTGATGAAGGAAAGAGAAGAGAGTGATTAAACTTGTTCCTCTGGGAGTTTTATCTTCCTGGGACTTGTTGGCCCAACCTTTTTCAGAAGCAGTGAGGAACTGAAGTGTAATGCTAAAAATTGCTTTGACACTGGTCAGCAGTCACTGTGGCAAGCAGCAACTGGCACTGTGCTGTGCAGGTTATAAGTCTAACTATATTTACCTGTGGGAGAAATGGAGGATAAAGGGAAAATAAATCTCCAGAAACCTTGAAATGTGTGTGAGAGGAAGCCCAGTAATACATATCAACCAGTATAATTAGTGCCACAAATTGTGTCGAAATAATCAGCTGGAATTAGGGGAGGTTGAAATGTTCAGTAATGTTAGACATGACTTGCTTGTAGCTTCCAGTTATCCTCCAGCTCATGACATTGCTTCCTGCTGTCACAGCATCCTTGTTTCCAGGTAAGGATACTGAGCAGAATTTCCTTTACTGACTTTAAACAAACAACATAATTGCTTGGCCTTTTCAAATTAACTTTATGGATAAGATGTGCTGCTTTTGTGTTCTTGGCATTCTTGGTTCTTTTTTTTTTTTTCTTGGCAGTCAAAACTCAAGAAGAAAAAGAAAGAAGGGAAGGGAGTTCAGAGAGAAAACCACAAAAGAAGGAAAAGGTAAATAAATAAGAGTGCTGCTTACTTTAAGGTCCTGACTTTGAATTATTGTGACACAGCACACCCAGAATTCCACATCAGAGAGCTTTTTTATGGACCTTTTCGGGGGAGCTGCTGCAGTGCATGTAACATGGAGCCAAAGCAAGGTTTTAAACAGGAATTATTTCTTCTTTGAAATTTTGTTTGATTTTAACTCAGTTTTCCTACTTATTTTGTTTTCTGGTTTGTTTTTCCAGAAACTAGCATGAAACACCTTCTTGTCACAACAAAGACATTGAATGTATTTTCTTTTCTAAGCATAAAAAAAAAAAAAGAAGAAAGAAACGTGTAGAACTGAATTATAATCAAACAGCATCCTCTTTAACTAGCATGTTAGGTCATAATACAGATATTATTTTAAGTAATTAAAATTCCTGCCATTTTCAGTGTCAGATTCAATTAAACTCAGAGGAACACAGAAAGCACAAGTTTGTTATGCTATAGCATAGATATTTGCATTACAAATTTTGCTTTATAGTCAAGCACACACGACAGAAATTATTACTGTTGTTTATATATGCTATGAAAAACAGTAATCCTCTTTTTCAAACACTTAGGAATTGTTTCTCCCCTTAAAGGGACACAATGAAGTCTTAGTGCTCCGTATTCAAGAAAGCCAGGGCAAAACCAAGACTTTGTTCTTATAAATTCATGAGTGTTTAGCTTGGTGTACATGAGCATACCCATAGGATCTGCAGAAACTACTCATGAATGTAAAAATAACCATGGTTAGATGAGTTTATAGGACAGGTCCCTGCCTTTAAGATAAATTAAGTAATAAAAAAAGGTTGGTCAAAAATGTTTTTGTTAAAATCTCCTCAATCCGTACGAAAGCAGCAGGAATGACATTAAAAGTAGGTTATGTTTTAAAAGAAGAATAAAGAATTGACTGTTATACTCATGGAAATAAATGTGAGTGCACATATATCTATAAAACTATAGATTTAATTCTAATCTATGTCAAGTAAATTACTATATAATAAAAAGTGTAACTAAAAAAAAATCCAGCATTAATATTGCCTGTATATCTGCTAAAAAACCCCTTAATCTAGAGTAGAATTCATTCTCTCTGTATAGTTAAGAAGGCAAAATGTAGTTTGTCCTCCTAGGTGCTGAAGCAGCAGTCTGTTTTATATACCAATACAAAGAAAATTGATAGGAGGATGGGGAAGCATTGCTTTTATATCACAATAATTTTCAATAATTGCTGTAATTTTCTGGCTGCCTTGCAAACGCCAATTGAAATCTGTACAGCACATGAAACATAATGGAAGATAATTGGAAATGCACTGAATATCATAATCATTGTTCAAGTTATAAAATTACACAGACAAGTCTATATTTCATTGTAGCATGTAATCTATCAAATGGCAGACAGGCTGCATAATGCAGGTGACTGTGATTCTTTTCAGGGAATTGTTAAATAACTGAAAGGTTTTGTAGAGCAGCAGCCTTTACACAGCACCCTTTACACATTGCTGCTGGGTCTGAAGGGTTTTGTGCATCCCAGGGAGCACAAGGCAGGTCTGAATGACCCTGATGCACAGGTGAATATGTGGTTTATTCCCAGCTCTTATATAAGAGCTCTTACTTGAGCAAACTCCCAGAATAATCTGACTTTTATTTCCTGAGCCAGGCAGTGAACTGTATCTCACTCATCACTTCAGTGTAGCCAGTGGTATTTCCCCTTTGCTTGAATGTCTTGCTGGTCTGAATAAATGAAACTTTGCCATGCTCACTGTTTCCCATCAAATAGAGAATATATATATATATAAATATATAAAAATATTGGATGGATTCCATATTGTCTATTCTGTATCCTAATCCTCTATTTTTAAGTGACTGTGAAACTTGGTGTGTGGTAAAGGCAACCACCTCCACATCATGGAGAGCCAAGTTATGGATGTTCAACAGGAAACTGCTGGTTTTGGCAATGGCTCTTGTGTTCTGTGCTCCCATCAAAATTTAGATGACAAATAAGACAAAATTCCCTTATTCACAGGCAAAAACATTTAGCCCTGTCACACAAAATGTCATTCTTTGGGCTGTTCCCAAGCACCAAGCTTCTAAAAAAAATTCTTGTCAGGTAGGTTAAAGTTACTATGTGGTAGTGGATTTCTGAAAAATGAGGATTTTTAATACTCAAAAAAGCAGAATTTGCTGAGTCATTTTCTCTAAAAGGGATCGGGTTTTTTTTTTTTTCCAATTGCCATTTTTGGCAGCCTGTTTTTGCTGCAGACATTGTAATGGCCTGAATGGAGTGCCAAAAAGAGACCGATGGGAGAATCTCAAGGCAGAAAATAATCAGCTTAAAACAAGGCAAGAGTTCCCACACCAATAAAAATTGCTTATTCTGTTGGAATAGCAGAAAACCGTATCTTTTTTGTTTGTTTGTTTATTTTTGTTTTTTTTTTGTTGGTGAATCAATGGTGCTGTTAATTGAACAATTGTGATTTTACAGTCAGTGCTGCACTTTCTTCCCATACAAATTAGTTTTAAAACAGTTTGCCTTGAGGTGCACTCACTGATATCACTTCATTTTTTTCTGTTGGACATGGAAACTATAATTTTGGCTGGCATATCATGAAATTTGAAGCCTCCATAGTTTCATTAGTTTCTGAAAAGCACATTTTCCAGCAGTCAAAACTCTGTAAGAAATTAGAATAAATATTACTGGTAGCTTTTCCTTTTCGTATTTTAGAAGTTAAAAAATGCCCTTGACTGAAAGACCAAGTAGGAGATGTTACTTTATGAGGTGATGGGGCAAGTTGTCATAATTGAATTGAGCAGAAACAGAAATCACATGAAGGAGAATATTTTGATTGCATTGTTTGTAATTTCTTTTCCAGCAGCAGCCTGAAATGAAGGCAGTCCCCATGGATGTTGCTGCATCAGTGTGGATGTTGCTGGGCTGGATCTGTGTGGATGTTGCTGGATCTGTGTGGATGTTCTGGATCTGTGTGGATGTTCTGGATCTGTGTGGATGTTGCTGGATCTGTGTGGATGTTCTGGATTTGTGTCGATGTTGTTGGATCTGTGTGGATGTTGCTGGATCTGTGTGGATGTTCTGGATCTGTGTGGATGTTCTGGATCTGTGTGGATGTTGCTGGATCTGTGTGGATGTTGCTGGATCTGTGTGGATGTTCTGGATCTGTGTGGATGTTCTGGATTTGTGTGGATGTTCTGGATCTGTGTGGATGTGCTGGATCTGTGTGGATGTGGCACTTGGGGACGTGGCTGTGCTGGACTTGGCAGTGCTGGGTTATCAGCTGGACTCGATCCTAGAGGTCTTTTCCAACCTAAAGGATTCCATGATGCCATACCAGGCAAAGCCAATAGCATCCTCCTCCCAGTGTCCCCTCACGTTCCCCCACGTTTAGTGCATCGATGTGCAGTGGTTGCTGTGCTGCCAGATGCCCTGCAACATCTCCTGACATGAAAGACACTGAGGCAATTCCCAAACTCCTGGTGCAGAGGAATTAATCTGCACTCATTGAATTATCTCTTGCTTGAGCATTTGTCTATCCAGGAGCTGGGTGTTGCCCCTTCCACAATCCCTCAAGACAAAACAGAAGCCATCTCTTGATTTCAGCCAAGCCCAAAAGACACATTAATTTTCAAAATCGCTCTTTAGTACAAGGATTGTCCCTGGCATCAAATCAGAGGGAGTGGTGCCTGTGGAGCATCTTTCTCCCATGGACTGGCAATGGATAAGCCTGCTCAGACCAATTGTTGAATGAGATCTTTCCCAGATGCTCTCAGCAATCCCTGATGCAGCATCCAGCAACTCATCCTGCTCACAGAAAAGCTATTATATGGGCAAAATAATTTGTGGTAAGGCTTGTTTTATCATGAGCTTCTTTAAAGACCCAGGGGCAAAGGGCTTCAGTAGGAGGGCCAATGCTCTTTCCGTGTGCTGGAACAGCATCTTGAACACCCACTGGTGTATGCAGTTTTTGTGGAAGGTGCCAGGCTGATAAAATTGGATCTATATGGCTTTATAAAAGTTTGTACAGACTGAGCAATTCCTCCAGCTCTGAGCTTCTACCCTGAGCAGACAGGCATCTTCAGGGTGGTGCCTGCATTTTCTTTCTCACCTGGAAACCTTCCTTATTAACATTTTCTATTCCTGGGTGGATTTTTAAAATTTATTTATTATGCTATTGTGGGTATATAGAGATACCTTTTCTGGATGCATAACAACAGGCAGCAAAGCCAAACGATAGCAGAATGTCATTACATGGGATGAAGCAGTGGCACACAATTTTGCAGTCAGCATTAAAATTTCAGTCATGTCCTGTGACTGAAAAAAAGGCAAGAATTCAAACAGATCCAGAAATGAACATGATTAAAGACACAGGGGTTTTCTATGTTAGAAGCAATTTAAAATATTAATATTAATTACATTTGGAGAGGGGAAGAAATATAAACCAAAGGATAATATCAAGAAAGTGAGACATGAACTCCTGTTTTGCTTAATAGAAGAAAATAAAATTTAAGAAATTAATTTAGAAGAGATATGGGAAGTATTTTACAGCAGTTCACGCTGTAATGTATCACTCCAATGCATATAAAAATGCTAGCAGAGTTAAATTAATTATATTTGATTTGATGCAGAATGAATATTGTTTTTACATTAGCTGGGTTAAAAAAATATTCCTCAAGTCACCAATCACTGTCTTTCAAGAAATACAAACCACAAAAAAAATACTGTGAAGCAAACCTAAAAACCCTCAACAAACCCCTCCTAACTCCCTCCTTGCAAAGTTCTTATCTTTTTATGGCTTGGGATACACTGAGGAGTTGATATCCCACATATCTTCGTACTCCAGGTGGAATTGAAAAATGCAAGTATTCATTTTAGTGCCTTACCCTTGCAGTGAAACCTGCACTCTAGGGAACCAGTTCTGACCAGGGTGATATTAATGGGAGTTTTGCCTGGGTATAAGGGAAAGGGAGCAAGATCCAGCTGGGAACTGTGTGTAAAATGCAAAATAATCCCCCATATACTGCCTCTTGTTGGCAGCTGCCAGCCATGGTCATGGGGAAAGCCAGAGAAGGTGGGTGGGTGGTGCTGACTGGCATCTCCATTTTTAGCCAGTTTAAGTGCTGGGTGAGAAAACACACTGGCATGCCATTTGTAGGAAAAGTAGTTCAATAACATGTTCAATAATAAAACAAGATTTTCCTTCACTTGATTTTAAAAATCAAATGCAGAAAACTGAATATATTTTGTAGCAACGTCTCTAAAGAACATCTTCATAGCTGCATGTAGGCCATGCAAAACTTAGGGAGTAGAATACACCAGATAATGCAATGGAATATATTTGTGGCTAACAAACGAAATTTTTCCAAATTTGACTGTGCAGAAATGAGCATGTCCTATTGGGAAACTTTAGTTGATCATAGAACGACTTGCAAGAGAAGTGCCCAGAAGGGATTGTATCTTGGGGAGGATTAAAATGGGCACAAACAAAAAAAAAACCAAAAAAAAACAAAAAAAAAAAAAAAAGAGAGAACAGGCACAACCCTGCAGTGCTGCGGCACAAAGTCCACAAGCTAAAATTTCTGTCCTGCCTCACGTTGCCTTGAATTATTCTCTGCAATGGCTTTTGCCTTGCTTTTGCCTTGTGCTGAGCTCCATTTTCATCAACTGCCTTCTCTGACAGGAATTTTTAACTATAAACTACTGGAGCTGTCGTGGGGTTTCTTCTTTTTAGAGTGCTACTACTGTCGAGCCCAACTCCATGTCATTTTGAAATTACCAACTTTTTCATCACCCTGAATCCTCTCCTTATGTTTCCTTCTCTGACTCTCATTCATTTCTGCATCTTTTATGACCTTATTACTATTTATATTTCAAAGCATATTAAATCTAGATCCCACGTGAGAAAAAAAAATAGTAAAGACAAGTCACCCTTGAGTCTGTCCATATGAAGAAATTCACAGAAACTAATACTACATAGAAATGGTTTGTTACTTAGGAATTAGTGCTCTGTCCTTACTGATTTCTTTGATGTTATTCGTAGCCTTGTTAGGAATCAGGATTTTAAACAAAAACAGAGTTATGGTTTATTTTTACTTTTTGGGATCGTTGCTTCAGAACTTAGAGTGCTTCCATAGGAATAATTAATCTCCTCCTGAGCAGAGAGGGAAAGGTGTCTGATGGCCATCTACTTGCTTTTCTTCCATCAGGAGTGTTTAGAGTCTGGGATGGCCTCTGTGATAATTAAGAATTGTCTTGGGGCTGTTGTAAATTGGGTTTGCCTGCCTGACTCCTTGGGGACTGTGCACACAGCAAGAGGCCATGAAGGACAGGTAGAGACTGAGCTTTAATCCCTTCTCTCTGGCTGGTTCTTTCTACTAGAGCAGAGCTGAGATAATGTAGGAAGGGTTCATCTCTTCAGGGGATTCTCCCAGGTTGGACATATCCTTAGGAAATTGGAGTTTCAGGTTTACAAAGCCATGGAAGAAAAAAAAAATCAACTATTGAGATCTCAGCATATTTAAACTGAAAAATAATAACTCTGCAAGAGATTTAAGTAGTTTCCTTTTATTTCAGAATCAAAGTTGGAAATTTTCTTCCTTTCAAGTAGATAGGCTGGTGCTCCTCAAGAGCCTGAAGTGCCTCACCCAGGAGAAATGGAGATAATCCTTAAAATCCATGCTGAAACTTTGTTTTTCTTGTCAAGGTTTGTTTTAATCCAGATCAGTTTCCTGATCCATTTGAGTGGCCACCACAAATACTTATGCTAATAAATGCTAATTCACCTCAGAAATGAGAGCCTAGGGGAGGGACTACTTAATTCAGAAGCATTTGTTTTCCTGTTATTTAAAAAGTGCTGTATTTGTGAAGCATTGTGATTTTCATGTTGTATATCGCTGGTTGGTAATTTTAACAGTGGAGTGGCCTGAAATTAGGAAGTTGTCTTTACAACAGTTTTGTTTGACTGTAAGAGCAGGAATTACCAGAGATGAGCAAGTAATTCAGGAGATAAGCATCTTTAATTAGTCTTGTCCCTGTGTTCACAGATAGCCTGTAAATTAATATTCACAGTTGACTATCGTGATCTTTTCATCAATAGATGGTTTGTGAACAAATCTACTGTGAATATTTGCTCCTTTACAGCCTGGCTAATGCTTGAGTTATGTAATTGTGATTATTGGATAGCATACTGCCTTTTTCCTGTAGTCTAGTGATATTAATTAAATTTATTATCACAAGTGTTTGGGAAGAAAAGCCCATTGGAAGGATAATCTCTCAGGAGCAGTATCTGGAAAGAAAGGAATAGCAGATGCATCTGTTAGCAAAAGCTGTTTTATGGCAGGTAGAAAGGTGGATGAATAGGTTGATTGATCAATTTTGCTTGAACTCAGAGGAATACACAGGTTCTAGTGGAAATTTTTAGGAAACGCTCACACCACCAGTAAATTTTGGATTCTGCTGTGTCTTAGTCCTTTCAACAAGAAGTTGTTAAATGGCATGATAGAAAGCACACAAAGCAGGGAAGGGGGGATACCATTTACGTGTTAACTTCTCTGGGTGAAATGCTTGCCAGACTCCAGTTGGTAGCATTTTCCAGGGACATCTGGGGCTTTGAAATTATGTTCAGATGACATGATCCCAGTTATGTTTTTCATCTCTCCACACACACAGAAAGTAAACATATGCAGGTGGTTTTGATGCCACTTATTCAAATTAGCATCTGAATTTTTGAACAGCCTCTTTATCAGAGCTCGAAGATGAGGGGAATCGTGTTCTCTTTTTATTCTTTGCAAACATTTTGTAAAGCATCTTTGATACTGCAAGTTGTCATCCCAATCAGCAGGATGAAGTAAATGAGTCTGTTTTGGGAGCTGAGAATGAAATGCTCAATGGTTTGTCTTTCTTAGTAAACCACCTCTTCTTCTTGGAAATGTTTATGCTCTTGTAGAACTGAGAGCCTGAAACGTGAAGTACAGGAATGTCTGTTATTTGTATTAAACCAAGATTTTATTCATAGTCTCACAATAATTTTTTTTACATAATTGATGCTGTGGTTTTCTTAATAAGATCTCTGTGCTTGCCTTCGTTTTGTGTTATTCTTGATATGACATCTCTCATTAGATACTCTTTTACTGGCATTGAAGAGAACACTACTCTGAATTCTGAAGCTGCTCCCTTTGTCACAGTCCCACTTGTAATATTAATGGCAGTTAAAAATAACTGATTCTGTTTTCTCTGTTTCCTCTGCCTTGCCTCCTGTGTGCTCTGGCTGCATTTTTATTTGTGTCTCTGACATGCTGTATAGGTCTCCTACAGTGATGAATTCACCAACCAAGTCTTCCTCTCTTTCAGATCAAAACAGTTCACTGCTGAGTGTGTGGTGGAGATTTTGCGTTCATTATTTATGAAAACAATCATGCTGGTGTTTTTCACTCTCTTCTCTCTGGTAAAAGGGTAATTTTGTACTTACAAGCCCAGAATAAGCTTTAGTAAATTGAGGTTGGCTTAAGCAGAGCACGTCCCCTTTACTCTGTTAAGAAATCTGGGCAGTGGAGATTTTCTAGTGGCCAGAGAATGATGTCCCAGACTATCTTCACAAGTGATTCTAGATCTCAGACTGAACATGGGATCTGTAAGAAGTGCTCATGCTTTTGTCCAGACTGGGATCAGGATCCAAATCAGTCATCATCCCCTGTCATGGGCCGGGAACTAAAATTTCACAGTCAGGGGCTTCTCCTGAGAAGTCAGAATTTAGCAGGGATTGCTGGAGACAAACGTTTCTCTGAGTTACCTCCAGGAACACTTCCATAAATTCCAGGGTACCAGCTGGTGACAGATAAACAAACTGACAGCAAGACTCTGCCTCCCAAAGCCTACAGTTCACAGAGTACAAGCAGTCACCACAGAGGATGTATGAAATACATGTGAATGAGTGATGTGAGGCACTGGCACAGTCTGTCCAGAGAAGCTGTGGATGCTCCATCCCTGGAAGTGTCCAAGGCCAGGCTGAATGGGGCTTTGAACAGCCTGGTCTAGTGGAAGGTGTCCCTGCCCTTGGCAGGGGATGGAATGAGATGGCCTTTAAGGTCCCTTCCAACCCAAACAATTCCATGATGTGTTTCTGCCTACAGAATTGAAATGCTGAAATCAGTGTTACAAGCCTAGCTATAAAATCCCACTGTCCAGGAATGTTTGGGAAGGAGGACACGTATGAGCCATGGACAGAGCTGTATTGTGGCAGGACCGGTGCAGTTCATTAGATTTCTGCTGCTTTAACTCCAGAGCAGCTCAAATCATAGCCAGAGGATTCACTATTCTAAATTGTACAATGCCCTTAGAGTCCTTCTGCAGTTCTTATTTCTAAAACCTTGTCATTTTGGGGGTTTTTTTCTGGGTGGCTGTGCATTACTGTAGGAAGCTATTATATTTTTTATATTATGCTTCAGCCGATGGGCATGGCCTTGGAGCACATCCCTCATCAACAGCTGTGGATGTCTGCAAAACTACTTGAGCACTTCATTCTGCTCCTCCAGACCAAAGCCTGGAGTAGTATATTCCCCTCAGATATTTCCTCTCTTCGCTTAACACACCCTTCCTATAATTTTTCTGCTGCGGGAATGTTTTAATTGATCTCCTGGAGCCCTCAGTGGCACGGGCAGTTCATTAAGCCCTTTAATTCTGCCTGCTCTCACACAGCCATTTGTAATGGCAATTATCAGCACTGAGACAACCTGAAAGGGGAGGGGGAAGGGCAAGCTAAAGTATGACACCAGTGACAGAAGACAAAATCGAATATAAATAGATTTGAATTACAATTGTGGCATCCCTATCAGGGAAGCGTGTAATTTTTTTTTTTTTTTTTTTTTTTTTTTTTTTGGTGGTTGTTGCAGAAGAAGATCCAGCTGCACACAGGAAGTGAATTCATAGCAGGTACATATTCCCTTCTGGACAGGAAAAAAAAAAGAAAAAAAGAAAAACAAGTTTCTCTATTGCCCAGGTGTGGTCTTCATATTAGCTATAAATAATATGAACATTGCATACATGTGTATGTGTGTATGTAGCTGTAAATGTAAATATATATAAACTCATATAATACACAGACACATACATAGTATAAATTCCTTAATATATATAAACTTCTTAATATATATAAACTCCTTAATATATATAAACTTCCTAATCCCATGCACTACAGAGAATTTATGTCACTTGGAGATGGAAACACCCAAACTGTTCTGGCAACACAGACTTACAGCTGAAAAAGACCGTGCTGCAATTAAAATGGGGTGGTCTCCTAAAAGAAAACTTTATTAATCTTCTGCAGAAGCTGAGCGTATAAACATTAAAGCAGAGAGAGGGAAAATGCTCTGCATGCTGAAGTAGCTCGAGTTTGTATGAGAAATTTTAATTAGAGAGCAAATCCAATGTTTCAGTAGGCTGCAATTGCAATTTTAGTTTTCTTGCTTCAGCAATTCCAAATTTAGCCCTCAAGACATTCACTCTCTCTACAATGAGCTGATGTTGAAAGTTAACAATGAATGCATCTAGTAAAGCCACAGAGCATCTAGGAATAGAGCTAAGGCACTCCAAGCCTTTCTTGCATTCTCCTCAATTTCCTCCATCTCCTTGGTATAGCTGGGGGGGGGGTGGGGGCACAGGGGAGGGCTGAGGAACCATTATTTGGGCAATTTATGTATTACAGAGCTGGGAGCCCTTCAGCAAGGGCAGCTGTGCCCTGAGTGCTTGAACATTGATGTTTTAATGCACTGCTATAAATTCTTATGCCTTGAACTCCAGAAGAGCCCGTTTGCTGCACACAGAATAAACCCCAAGGAGCTGCAGAGTCACAAAAATGATGTTTTTCTTACCGACAGCAAAAGTTCAGGTCCGTGTGAGCTCATACCCAACCTCACCTGCAGCTCCATGAGGCCTCCTCTGCACACCTCAGCAGCACCAAGATGCTGCAGGAGCTCTGCCAGGGCCAGCTGAGTCCCTCTGACCAGGGCATGAATCCATGGGAGGCTTTGAGCCAGCACCCGCATCCATCCTCCCTTCTTTATGGAAAGAGGCAGGAGGAAAGGACGTAGATGAAGCTTCTGTATAGCCCCATACGTCTTGGTCATATTTTTGTCTCTGGGAACTGGTGTTTTTGACATAATTTAAGGCAGCCCAGCTATAGTTGCAAGGGCAATAAAGTGCTAAGCCAGCTCACAGCCTGCTCCAGTCTCTGCATCCTGAGATATTGTTGCTGGGGAATGAGACAGTGGGGCTGGGGCAAATGTTGTCCTTCCCACTTTTCCCAAAAAGCTCTGTTCAAAAAAGCAGCATCTTTGCCAAAAGATAGGTTATGCAAAATTGGCAGGATGTTTATTATGTTGCAGAGTAAAGTTGCTGTTAGGAAAGCAAATGTAATTAGTAGCTCATTTTCACAAGAGGTGATTTACAGCAAAGAGATGATTCCATATCAAAAGTCTTTGAAGGTTTCACTTTTGTGCATTTCTAAAAAAGTGCACTTGTGACTGATGAGCCCCCTTCTCAAGAGCAGATGACAAGTGAGCACTTTAACAGCAAAGCTTATGCTTAAAGACTTTATTTTTGGCCCTAGTTAGCATCACTCCTTCAGTCTGGATCTCGGGTGGATGGAGGAGACTACTCCTAGTGTGGCTCCTTGGTCGTGCAGGGAAAAGGCACTGATCCCTCTGGAATGTTCCATCACACTGCTACTTCACCTTCCTGCCTCTTTTCAGGACAATAAATGCTGCTACAGCGGTAGTCTGCCTTTCTCCTTACCCACAGCCAGCACACCAACACCACATTTAACTTACATTGCTCTGAAAGTGGCATTTCATCTCAAAGAGCTCTTTCCCCCTCCTAGCATCTCGTCTATGCTTTGTGGCAGAAATGGTTTTGAACCGTTCATTCCCATTTTCTCCCCGTGACCACGGGCTCTCGGTGTCTGCTGGAGCTCAGATGGGGTGGGACAAGGCGGGTTTAAAGGCAGCCCCAGCGAATGGCTTTCATCAACACACTGCAGCCTCAAAGTCACCTGGAGGAGGCAGAGCAGCAGAACAACAGGCAATGTGTACAAGAGGAATGAAGGTGAAACCAAGATAAAAATAGCACATGCCTAGGGAAGCCATTAAGTGTGATCCCACCTAGGACACCCTGCTTTCATGGGCACCAGCTTTGCTCACAGAGGAGAAGGATTTAAAACATGCTATCGACCAGGATGCTGTGGGGCTATTGCAGCACCCTGGCTGTCACTTTATAAACTGTACATTGCATATTGATTGCATTTCCATGTGATGTGGTGAGCTCTGGGGGGCTTTTTCTCATCTAAACCTGCCAAAGATCAGGATAACTCAGCAATGTTCACGGGTACTTTTTTTTTTGGAAGAGGACCATTATTTGTGAGATTCATCTGCACATCCCAGACAAAGGACTAGGAATGTATGGCAAGGAAATAATTTTAATGCTTTAGTTGCATAGAATGAGAATGATGGAAGAATTCTGGTTAAACAGGATTGCCTTTTCATCTCGAATGGCACATGTGGGGTTCTACGTAGTCTGAAACAATTTAATTGTGGCTTTTTTCCACCTTGACTCTAAGCACATCTAAACTAAAATAATAATAATAATAAAAAAAGTGCTGAATGAAAATCTAAAAGCTTGTTTAATGAGACAGTTCCTGTCACAGGCTCCCTGAGCCTTCATCTACTCCCCTGTGTATGAGTTGGAGTGTTAATATTTCTGTAACCTTGCCCCTGGTCGCTGAGCCTCCGGTGCAGCTTTGAATTTACTATAGCGAGATGAATGTGCTTACAGGGATGTAAAAAGCCATTAATACCCACCCAGGTCAGTAGGATATTTACACACAGCACTCAGTTTTACTTTGGAGACCCTCCAGGAAAGATTTTGGGCTGCAGAGGAGCAGGGCATGGTTCTGCCTCAGGATAATGCAGCAGTTCAGCTCTGCAGAGCTCACTGTAACAGCTCCTCTTTGGCCATGCACTCCTTATCCCACCACACTGCACATATGCAAGATGTACAGGCATGGACATGCCCTGGCACTCTCCTAAATTTAGAGTTTGACAGATGTTTATGCCCTCTTCTGCATGCTGAACTATATTTAGAAGGTGTGGCTCCAATAGCAAATCCTTTTCCCTCTCTTCCCTGCATTTAGACCTTTTGAGACATATTTATACTTTGGTCTGTGCTACCTTTTGCCTAAACACATGGAGATATACTGCTTTTATGGTATTTTTTAATAGCAATCTAAATCTTCAGATATGGAACTACAGCTGCTGTTGTAGCATAGATTTATCACTGAGATTTTCTCTTGGTGTTTGGTCCATTAATCCATTGCAAAGACCCAACAGCTTTTGACTCTGAATTTCCTGGTAATGTAGCTTAGGTATAGGTTGTTTTTCTCAATACTGTTCCTCATGGGTTAATGGCACACAGGGTTTTGGGGCCAAAGTCCATCCCTGATCCATGCTTTCCCTGAGTGCCACAGCTCTTTACCTGACCCAGTTACAGTAGGAAGTGTTTAGGTCACTGAGAAGAGAGTGTAGGGACCATCCTGAAGTCCTTCCCAGGGACAGATTCTAGTGCCTCTTGTTGCAAGTCCAGTCCTCTCTTGGAATCACAGAATTGTTTTGGTTGGAAAAGACCTCCAATCGTTAAAGCATCACTTCCAAGTCCACAACACACTTTTCCCTTCCCCATAGCCTGAGCTTAAATATAAAGGTACTGATGCTTCAGCATGTTTTGAATAAAGTAAATAAAAGTAACATTTAAACAATACAAGTTTAATTGTTTAGACTGAGTTGGAGGGACACCTTTATGTCTTTAACCCCACTTTAAGGCCATCAGGGAAACTTGGCTCAGATCTTGCTCCTTACAAGATCTGCTTTTCTTAGGAAGACAGGTTACAAGCAGTGGGGAAGTCTGTGCATGCCAGAGGAGCACTGGGCATGGCTCTGAGGAGCCCCTACCCTGCACACTGGGAAGGACATCTCCAGGTCCCCTCCATAAACCAGGGGAGCCTGCTCGGCCACGCTCTGATTCTTCCTCTGAGCTCCAGGAGAATGAGCTGGGGTGGTTCTGGTGTGGAAAATCTCCTTTGCCTCTCTCTTCTCTCTGGGATTATCTCATCAGGAATAACAAAGAGGAGGGTGCCAGCAGGCTGCTGTTCCATGGTTTGGGCACGTCATGTAGCCTTGTGCCTCGGTACCTGCAAAGGATGCCAAGCCCTTACTAATGTTCCTCTCAAGTGCTGTTGGCATAAAATAGCTGATTAAAGTTATTCCTCATTTCTTCCTCCTCTAGCATTTCATTCCCTGAGGAAAGGAATCTCTATTGATAGGTGACTCAATGGGAAAAGCTACTATTCTTTTCCACAAGTATCTGAAAGTGTCTGAAAGCCTTTAGTTCATTTTTCTCCTCTCATTTTTCTTCTCCTCCAAGCTCTCAGGCTGTGTGGAGCCATGCACCACCTGTAACTCTTATCTGCTTCCATGGGGATCCAGATACCCTTTAAACAGAGGTTGGATTCTTAACAACTCACAGCAGATGAGGGAAATTTAATACAGCAAACAGATCAGGCTGGAAATCTGTGAGAATTGTCTTGTCTTCTTTTTCCCCCTGCTATCACTAGTCCATCTTCCTCCCTTCCCTTCTGTTGCTCACATAAAAATGGCCACATGGGAGGTGCCCATTTTGGAGGATGTTATGGAAAAATTCTGGAGGATAAATACCAGGTAGAGATGCAGTCTTATAGCACAGTTTTTTGAACTTGAGCAAAGCCTCAGTCATTTGCACAGGAGAAACAGCATCTATGGGCTCTGCCAGAGCAATTTTTTTTGTGCCTAGGAGTGCCCAGGGCTTCCAGATTGTTCTGGTCCCAATCTCTCGTGCACTGCCCAGGAAACACAAATAAACCTTTGTGTCTTCAGGCTGTGACACAACAAGAAGCTCCTTTGCCTACAGCTGGTGTGGGAATGCTTTCCCCAAGCCACACAAGTCCTTTCACAGGGAGGAAAGGCTTTTGAGAGGGAATGTGATCAGAAATGGCATCTGGGCTTGCTTTGAGAGCATCTCCCCCCATGTGGAACCCAGGGCTCTCCCCTCAGCACTGCAGCTGGCAGCAAGGTTGGACACTCAGTGCCTGGTTGCCTTCTCAGCTCTCCCCAGTCCCTCCAGCACCAGAAAGCCACTCCAGCTGAGCTGCCACCCCTCCTTGCTTCCGAGGAGATGACTTTGATGAGGCAGAGGGAGCGCAGGGTTCACCCCTGCTACTGAAAGCTGCAGCTGAGGGCGGTCCAGAGGGAAGCCTCACATGTTCCAGGGAGGGAACGAAGGATTGATTTCCTTCTGTATCTAGCTCAGAATTTTCATAACTAATAAATTAAATGAACACTTCCAAAAATGAAAAAAAAAAAAATCTCTGGCTCACAGGGCGCTGAAAAAGAATCACATAATCTTTCAATTTTTTCCTCCTAGTCAGTTATTCAGATAGCACCCAATAAAAAAATGCAATGCTGGATTGGTATGAGAGGTGGGAAAAGTTTTAGCTTAGAATAACATTAAACAATCAAAACACATCAAAAGATAAATTCCTGGAGTGCAATTACATTATGCCAAATGCAGACATGGTCATTTATATTTGACACCTATAGCAGTTTGGAATTGTCTGATCCTGTAATATTTCTCAGATGATTAACTACAGCTCAGATTTGTGCACTGCACAGCAACCTGAGCCCAATTGCTACCCATGCACTCCTGGACGCCAGCCATGAGTTTATTTCACAAGGAATGTGCAACTGAATAATCAAAGTGGTCAAGGAAAATCTGAAGCTGAAGATAGAAAAAGTCAACAGAATTCCAATTTAGGTCAGTAATAAAGTTGTCATCTTTATGGTCTTTTCTCCTTAAAATAAAGGAGAAAAGGAAAAGAAAAATAGGTAAGATAGTTGATACCTTTCAGATTTACTTTTTCGGGGTGTTTTGAAATTCAGAGGGAAAAACCTCCAAACCCTGCATGGGTATTTCAGTTCTTCAAAGGCTTGAGTCCTGATGCCACAAAACAGACAAACCTTGGACAGAAATGAAATTAAATTAAATGAAATGAAATGAGGAACTCTGAATTCTACTTAGATTCAAAACCTGAAACTCAGAAAGTTCTCTAACATGATTTTAAAAAGTTGATCTGTATAAAATTTGTTGTGTGCCTTTTCAGTGCTGAGAAAATCTTCCCCGTGTGTCAGTATTTTTTTGTGTGTGTACAGTCCTTACTATGTTCAGAGAAAATTGCTTGAAGCAATAGTTTGTACTTTCAGATTCTGTGTTAAAATTGTTCCTCCAACATTAGATGTTGTCTCAATGTGCTTATATTTGTGTGCTGTATATTGAGAGATTGTACCTCTAGATATACTCAAATGTTACTCCCCAAAACCAATGTTATTTCCCTGGAAAGTGCTTGTCATCAAAAGTGCAGTTTTTGAAAATGATTTCCCAAAAGTGGCTGTTTTCCATGCAAAAGGTTTACGCAGGCTGATAACTTGTTTGACACAGGCTGTCAGAGAACTACCAAATGTTTGGTTACTATGAGCTGTATTGAGATGGATGCTGTGAGCTGGAGGTAAAAGCTCCTTTGCAATCATCCCTCTGTCTTCCAGGAGACAGGCAAAAAGCACAGAGTGCTCCTGAATGGGCCAGGAGATATTTTTTTCTGTTATAAACATTTCTCAGGAAACGTGGAGATGACACCTTCATTTCTGTAAGAACACCTCTTATCCTGTGAGAGCACATCTTATCCTGACACTTCCCAAAACTTTTCCACAGAGCTCCTGTTGGGGAAGTGGAGGTGAATGGAAGTGAGGAGTAAGTAAGGAGCCTGCTGACAGATGGAAGCAGTAATTCCCTAGCAGAGCTGCTCAGGTTTGACCTGTGGGAGCACAAGGGTGGTGTCTCCTTCTGCTTTTTAGCCTGTGGACATTTATTGCCCTTCAGTTTGTTTTCCATGCTCCACCTCGCAAGGGTGGAACTCCATTGGCTTTGCTTAAATTATTACTGGTTTAGATATTGTTATGTTTTTGGAGACCCTCCAAATTCAGTCCAAACCACTGTGTTTTACATGGCATCCACTCAAACCCATTAACTGGCATCGGTTCAGTTGAAACTTGGTCAAAGCTTGACATCAGCTTAACATATATTTGTGAATTTTCAGAATGATGAGTGCTGGGTGACACATGTCCTCATCCTTTCCATTACTTCCTAATGGTAGGTGTATAATAAGCCAAATCTGATGTGTCTAAGTCAAAATAAATTCATTAAGTCAATTTTTATTTGCATTTTGTCAGACCGTGATATTGATCTGCATGCATTTTAAGACACAGGAACATTGTGCCTATGTCCTGGGAGTGTTTATTGACCAAATACAGGTCAGCAGATGCTTAGCAAGCAGCTTTCATCTTTTGTAAATTTTTTTCCCAACTAACAAGATTAAATCATTTAGAGTATTACAGAAATAATGTCAGTAAACTATGCATGAGACTTCAGAGCTCCATAGGAGGAGAACATTTGACAAAAAGAAAGAAAAGTGTGCCCATTTAAAAAAAATAATGGAAGTGAAGCAGCTGGAAAGTACCTGAGGAGTTTTCATTCTTGGTTCCTCTTGGATTGTTTGTTGCCAAATAGTCATCATGAAATGACATCAAATATCATCCCCACCATGAAATGCATAGCATAAAGAAATGCAGTAGCAGACCAACATCACTGGATATTTGGGGGATTCTGCTGTAATGGTCATTGTGTGTGTTGCAAATCTACAAAGGAAATAAATCTATTCAACTTATCATTAACTTTTGCCCTTCCCCTCTTCCCTTTTTTTCCCAAATCTATCATTAAAGATAGTTCAGGAATTTGACAGGCGGGGTTATAAACTTAATGTGAAGCTTTAATCTAGAATAAAAGGTGTGGAAACATGCTTCTAATATATGTGTGTGGAGACTGTTTTTATCAGGGGAAGTATTCCTCTGCCCTGGGGTTTTTGTTTGTTGCTTCAACTGGAGAAAATGAGGCTGTTAATTTTGAGAGCTTTAAATGACAGCCCAAGTTGATGAGGAAAATCTTGGTGCTGCTGCTAACCATTCGCCCACAGAATTTAATAATACAAATAATTACAGAAATAATACAAAGTGCAGGCAGGCAGCAAGCAGCATCTTTGTCAGCTGTTTTTATAAAGGAGACAGAAACCTTTGAAAGGAGAACAGTGGAGAGGAGAGCAGACATGCTGGGATATGGACCTGCTCTGTATGAGCAAGGGATTTAAGAGGTGCTTTTCATCAGTTCATGCCAGCAGCAAGTTTCATCTCCAAAAGCCAAAAATTTGGTTTTCATGCGCTTAACTTCTAGCTAGTTGGAGCCTTTAATAGGAACCTTGTCCCTTCATGGAGGCTCTGGTGCTTTGAAAAGCGTGGCTTTTGCCATGCCTAATTCTGCTCTGCTTTTGTGCTAAACTGAATAAACACACAATCTGCTTTAACACTCACTATCCTCCTGCTTAGTGCTTGGCACCCAGTATTAACAAAAGTTTGTTTTGTACAACTGTGTTTCCCTGGACCCACGAGGGATCCCGTGGCTTCTGCATGCTCTGCTTTACTGCCAGTAGATATGGCTGGGGGGGATCTGGACATTATGCTCAGCATATACTGAGTTCAAATACACTGGTTTTTTTCCCATGCTTAGCCAAATTGTTTTCTGTGTAAAAGCTTGGCTTGTGGCTTGGGGAGCATGTGCCTGGCATGCTGGGGAGTGCTGGGGGAAGCGGGGGGACAGCTGAGAAACATATGGCTTCAAACCATGATTTTTTGCTTTCCTTATCCCCCAGAATTGCAGGAGCTGTGAGTTTAGAGCACTCCCCCAGGGCTTCTTTAAATTGCACACAGCTGCAGTGGCCTCCCTCTAATGGGAATAGTCCATCACAGTGGTCAGCAACGTCAACACCGCTCCCAGCCACAGCTCCCAAATCCATGGGCTGGGCTGTGGCCATCCCCAGGGGCTGCAGACTTTATTATTTCTCCAAACATGTTGCTGGACCTTGTGCTATCCCAATACAAACGCAGACAGAGTCCCAGGAGCACCCCACATGAGTGAGCCCTGCCAGGTGACACAAAATGACAAACTGTGAAGGGACCTGGCTCCATAAAGGGACTTTAACAGTGTTTACAGCACACTTCAGAATGTGCTCTTAATGGGATTAAGGTCACCCAAGTGACATGGCTATGACAGAAGGCAACACGAAAATCTATGGCCTGGTGTGTGAAATAACGTGGGGATTATGCAATTATTTTCAAGAGCAAGTTAATAATCAGGGACCAGTCAGGCATTGAACCATTTATAGGCTGGAAATAACAGCTTCTTAACCTACAGCAAACACTGACTTTTTTTTCCTAAAGTGTTGTAAAACATGAACAGTAACATACACGTTATATGGCAACTCAGGGAAGACATAATAAATGCTAATTTAAGCTGAAACAGAGCAAATTGGACAGGCTAGGATTGTGGAAGTACCACCATCTAAATCTAGTACAGGGTCTGAACTGAAGATGTTACAGCCTGAAAGGTCAGAATCTTCCAGCAGCTTCTCACAAGGCTTGCCCTTTATGGAATATGAATTCCCCTATGGAATCTTTTCCCCCTCAGTCCCTTCCTCCCCCAAATCCTGGGAATATTAAGAAATGCACAAACCAGATGACCTCTGTAGAAAGATGAATGAAGTTATTATAAAGAGATGAGTGCCTGCAGATGGGGAACAGCCATCCTTTTTGTTGCTTCCCTCTCACTGCAAAGTCTAGGAACGAAATCATGGTCCCATTAGTGTCAGAGTGAATGTAGCCAGAGAAATGATGGGTCAGGATATTCACCACTGTCTTATGTGTACCAAAACTTGAGAATTTCACTCGGAAAACCCAAAGAGGTCTTTATATTTTTGTTATTCCTGAGCTTGCAGAGGCTCCCATAACTCATGCATTTCTCTTCACTGCCCACATCCAGACCCTGGGCCTACCCCTGTAATCCCATTCCCTGCTGGTGTGAAGAGCCTTTTCCCTTTTCCCTTAATCCTGTAGGGCTCTGCTGAAATACGCATCACGGGGCTTTGACAGCAGTGGAAGAGACAGAGAAATGACCATCATATTGGGGAGAAAACCTGACAGGCAATCTCATGGAGTTACACCAGTCACCCCACTCCAGACAGCTTCCTATCCATGCTCTGCCTGGTCTGGGAGGTGAACTTCAACTTTGGCTTCCTGCATCTTAAGGTAAATACCTGCATTAATCAAAAGGGGACTGGCTTACTGACTTTCGAGCTCTCCTTCTGCCATTCGCATTTCTTCACAGGATGCTCATGGAAGTAAAATAAAACAAAATGCAAAATTAGGAAAATTAATACCCCCCCACCACCATATTTCCTGCCCAATACTCAAGCATGGGAGCTTGGAGCTGATGGGAAATAGATGAATACATGCATTTTCTTTGATCTGCAACTTTCTGTGCCCTTTTTGTGTTTGTATTTCTTCAGCAAATGGGGTTGGGAACATTCTGACTGTAGGGTTTGGATTGTTTGTTGTTTTTTGGGGGATTTTTCTAGTATTTACACTGCAAACACAACATGAAAGCATTTAGTTTGACACTGTAGTCATTCCAGGAATGCCAAATTCAGCTTGGTTCACCTAAATTGCAGGCTTTAAACCTGATGGGTGAGATCAGCTCAGATTTGAACCTCCAGCATATTCTTCAATGACAAACTGAAGTGAAAGTGGACTTTAACTCTCCCTTTTGAACTTGCTTGTGATTTCAAATCCTCATCCAGAAGAAGTGCAGAGTTCTACTTTTGCTGACCAGTCTCATTTTGTGGAGCTTTCCAGAAAATGAAATGAAACAGTGGTATCAGGACAGTCAGACATAGTCTGATTAAAGGTTACTTATGTTGTTTTCTTTTCTTTTTTGCTAACTTACCTTGTTTTAAACTTTTTTGTAGGCAGTGCCCAGCCTTGTGATCCGCTGATTCCTGTATCTGTCCCAACAGTATTTCAGGGCTCAGGAGGTCTGACCCGTCCTTGCCCTTCTCCTTTGAGCAGCTCTAGCAGCACACTCGGTGCCATCACACCCTGAGCTTGTCTGTGCCTGGCAAATCTTCCCACTTCTGAAATATCTCCTTGTGAAAAGACAAGGACATGCCAGATTTATGGAGAATCCAGTCTTCCAGCTAAAGAGCTGAGGAGGAGCGTCCCAAAGCAGAACTCAGGCCAGGACTTGCCGACCTTTGTGTTTCCACCCAGCTGGGTGATTTCATCACTGGAAAACAGAGGAGTGGGAAGTCACAGGGATTTCACAGGTGAAGGAGTTGAGGCAGGCTGGTAGGTGAGTGTGAGGGAGATGTACTGTCTGTCCACACTGACTCAACATTCCTGTTTAAAACCCAGAGAAAAGTGACTTTTGAGGATAAAACAACAAAGCTGAAGACCAAGGATGAGACTCAGCACCTCTGTAATGGGTGTGAAGGGTGCAGTGATTGGAGGGACTGCTCACAAAGTCATATAGTGACAGGGCAAGGGGTAGAAGAAAACATTTCCTGTGAGGATGGTGAGGCCCTAGCACAAGTTGCCAAGAGAAATGGAGGATGTCTCATTTTTGGAAGTGCTCAAAGTCAGGTTAGGCAGGGCTTGGAGCACCCTGGTGTAGAGGAAGCTGTCCCTGCCCATGGCAGGGGGGTTGGAACACGATGGTCACGATGTCCTTCCCAATCCAAATCATTCTGTGAATCTATGACTCTGTTCTATTATTGCAGAAATGAAAAGTCACAGAAGGACCAGAGTTTAGATTCAGTCCAGAGAAGATCTACTACTCTCAGAAAGATGCTCCAAAAATGAAAGCATTCCCTAAACACACTCAGAGATTGGAATCATATGTTCCTTGAAATGAAGAGAGTCACTGACTGCCTTGACAAGGCTTCACAGGGAGCAGAAGGTGAAGGAAATGAAAGAGGAAATGCTACTTTAATATCCCAAATTCGTTTCTATATAGAGTACAAGAATCAGTCACTCGCGTTGTTAAACGCGCTAAAAGTTTCGCTTCCTTTTCTCCGAGAAGGTGACTCATGGAGCTGTGCAGTGCCAAGACAAACTCGTTTATTCCCCTTCATTGAGCATTTTACTTTTCCTGCAGTGTACCCTGCAGGAAACCTGAGAGTTATGGGGACTATCAGGATTTCTCTGTTAGGACCAATCCATTTCTATTACTTCTTTCTGTAAATTTCAATTGTTATTCCCTTTCCTGTATTACTTGAGTAACATAAGCTGTATAGAAATAAAGAGCACAACATTCAGGAAGGAAACACACATGCAGTGAAACAAGAGTAACAGCACCGAGTGATAAAATAAAAAATGCTGTAAGATGAGCTTTCAGATCAATGAAATGTTTGTACAGGACGTTGAATTTCATGTTAGAGCCTCAGCTGAGTTTTCTCAATCAATAGAAATTACTTTTTCCTTGGGTTAAAAGAGATAGCAGGGGAAGGATGGAGTGGTATGAGGTACAAGTGATAGTCAGGCTGCTTCATGTAGTAATATGGCATGCCAGAATGATCATCCATAAATGCCTAAATGGCCATTTCCTGAGGATTATAAACCCAGACTACTGTTTAAATAATGTCCTGGTTTCTGCAAAAAAACCGACAGAAATAATAAAATTTATCTCCCCCAGTTAAGTATGACAAATGTCCTCTAGAGAAGGGCTGAGCTTTGTGAAGCCCCACGTGCAGGTGGGTGGATGGATTCCCATGTGTTTTTATATGATGCCATGGCTGGCTGTTCAATTACCTCCTACAGAGCCAGTTGTGCAAGAGGATAAAGAGACTGATATGAAATAAAGCTGAGCTTGTGCACTGCTTCAATTTTAGAAATAAGACCGTTGTATCTATTGGATTATGAGTTCTCACATCTGGATCATCGCCTCTCGCAGTCCGAGCTGGGATCAATGCTCTGCTTTATAAACTATTATTAGACATTCCCTGGGCTAGGAACAACGATCTCCTTTCTGCCATACCAGACGAGTGCTCTAATTGCTGGCCCTCAGGGCCACTCACTTGCCTTCCCTCTTTGAGTCTGGCTGGAGCTTTGCTAAAATGGTTAAATATTCAATAGGTGTAAAAGAGTCAACCCACAGCCTGACCAGCAAGTTAGTCATGGGAGAGCTGGGGAAAGGATCAGGGCTAGAAGGGTAAGGTAGTGAGTGTGGATTTTCCCCTGGCTTTTTATAAAAACACAGATTTTGACAGCTGTCTGGGTTCCAGCCCTGCCTGGAATTCTCTAAGCAAAAGAGAGAGTCCCCCCCATAAAATGCCTTTATTTCTCTGCTAATCAAGTGAGTGCCCAAGGCACTTCTCTGCCTGACTTAGGGCAGCCTGCAGGTCCTGTTAGATACCTGGTCTGGTTTGGTGTTCTCTTTGTCCAGAAATTTCTCTGCTGGACATGAGAAATCTGTCATAAAAAGTCCATATCTGCAAAATTAATTGAAATTGCTGTTGGCCACCTTCCCTGAAGATGTACAGGGCATCTTCAATTAGCTTTCGTGAATTCTTTACTAATACTTTGTTATGATATAAATGTGGGGGAAGGAGGAATGACATGACTGGATTTCTGTTGCTTTTTGGAGAATAAATCGTTCCAGTACACCTGTGTATATCATGATGCATCAAGCTGCAATTTTTCAGGCTTATAAACATCTATAGATTGGCATGCAGTTGCTTACAGCATTTTTGCAATGTCCTTTTTCACATTATGTTTTGTTCAGATTACAGACTGCTCTCTAGTGCCTCTAAGCATATAATTTGTAGCAACGAACACTCAGCCATGTATTTATAATAGATGCAGGGAAGAAACTGGCTTCCTAATCCTGCACAAGTTATTTTGTTCAGAATTTTACCCTCAGCAGTGGCTCTCACAATTTTTGCTCCTATCTTAGCTGCTAGCTGCTGGATAATATTTTCTTTGTCCTAGTCAGGCTAATACACATTTAAACTTTTCCAGCAGAGTTTTCTCTGATCAAGTTGTGTACAGATGCCATTCTTAAGTTTCTGTTGCATTGAAACCCTGAGGAATTTATACCCAAAGCAGCAATGCCGTTTTTGCATCCACAGCAAACTGCTGGGGATGCTGGCAAATATAAATCTGGGTTTTACAGCAGTGTCAGGTCAAACAAGGACCTGCCACAGCATTTCAAGCTCTTTCCTGACCAGAAAAGAAATAGTGCTGCTGCCTCTAATATCTAGGTGATTTAACCTCTGTGATCTATCATCTCCAGGTAGAAAATCTATCTCCAGTGGAGGAAAACCTGGATACTGTCATCCCTGAGTCTGGATTTGGGGTCTCAGATTGGTGAGTATTTAAACCAGCCATGTTTCACGGGTAACGAGGAATGCCATTTATAATTAGCATTTCACTCCACAGGAAGTGATGAGCTACACACCCAATATTCCCACGTTTCAGAGGAACTCTACGTTTCAGCCTGGCAAGTTGATATCTCCAACAGATTAAGGAAAAGACATGCCAGCTGGCAATTAGGGCTCGGAGCCCTGGTCACAGAAACATCTGCTCTCCTTATCGTGTGCTTCAGTTCTTACGTAACCATGCATGGCTTCCTCTCTGTTCAGAAACCACCCGAGTGTATAATAAATAAAAATCAGCGTATCGAAACCTCCTGCACGGCCTGATGCCTCCTCGAGAATCTATTGAGTCACTCCAAGTCACTGAAAACTCCTGTGAGATTCAGGAGAAAACAGCACTTGAGATGTTGTAGGTAGGGATAAAATGACAGCTGATCAAAGCACTAATCCTCTTTATCATTTAGAATATAATTATCCAAACAGGCAGAGATTATAAGGAAAAAAAAAAAGTGCATTTTTTCCAGTGAAAAATAGAAAATAACTATTTCCAAGTTCTACAGTAAAACTGCAGTGTGTCTGACTCTGACTTCTGGCTTTGTTCAGACTCACTACCTAGTTCTATTCTCCTCCAACTGAGGACTTTTTTTTTTTGTTGTGGAAAAGGCCTTCAGGATTACAAGAGCACAAGGGCATCCAGCAATTTTCTTGATCAGGATGTTTGAACACCCAGACCGTGGAAGTACCCAACATAGCTCTTGGTTTATCCATTGCAGCCCACGTAGACATGGCTAGTGGTATAATACAACATATTTCCCATAAATGTTCTTATTCATGCCCTCATAAAAACTGTCTGAAGGACTTGTTCTTCTAGTGACAAAATCAAAAATCTTTTTTTTTTTAAATATAGTTCAGCTGAATCAAAAAAAAAATTAAAGTCTTCCTGTGGGCTTCAAAAAAGTAAATTGTTTTACTCAACTTCTAAAAATTAGATTGAGTTATTGTCTTAAGTTTCTACTAATTCAATTAGTAAGAAACGTATCAGTATGAAAAGTGATGGATGTAACATATGGGTGTATGTAAAATAATATTTTACTTCATATAACCTATGCCATGGTTAAATCCCTTGATTTTGCTGCTTCATTTCTTCCCTCAAGGTAAGCCAGGACTTTGTAATCTCAGATACTGGCGCTGCAGAAAGCAGCATCCCTTTTGAGCAATTTGCTAGGCAAACCTTAAAGAACTGGTTCTACCCTATTTTTGACCATATCAATCTCCCACTGGTTGTCCTGTCTCTACCACCACAGGTATTTCATAATCAATTTGCTTCTTTTAGACTTTTTTTTTTCCCCAAGCAATTTCATTATTAATGCAGGGATAACCTGAAATGGACAAGACTGTGAAAACAGGCTGCTCTTGTTTTCACACACGTCCCACAGCCCACCCTCTCCTCGAGATTGAGCAGCCTTATCATGAGAGAGTTGTTAAATGGACAGTTAGCAAATCTAACCCAAAGCACTCAAAGAAAAGAATCAGATTTATTATTATCGTCCGTGCGGGCAGTAATTACAATTTTTCATCATTTACACAAGCGCCTGTGAAATCACTCCTAATGGTTTTAGGGTAGCACTTAGACTGAGTGTAAGCTGTGGGATAAGGATATGGATAACAGTGGAATTTTGGGGAAGATTTAAACAAACCCTTCAAGTGGGCTTACAGTTGTAAAATCCTTTGAGGATTTTACCTTCTGCTGACCTCAAACTCATCATCCCAAACTGCAGAGATATCAAGACACCAGCAGTTCTCGTGGCACCAGACTTTTGTAAGTACACTCCCTGCTAATCACTGAGGAATGAAGTAATTCACTCACCTCACCCTCCTCCTTGATTTCCATTTGTAATGGATTGGGGCTTTTTGGGAATATATGTCTGTCAAAATCAAAAAAGTTTAAGTTTGTATTAGGGTTTTAAGCAGAGAAACAGAGAAAACAGGAAGAAGATGAGCGCCTTAAAACTGCAATCCTTGTACTTCATATTATTTGATGAAGTTCTACCTTCATCACCAGAGGCAGAGAAAAGTGGTATCTCTGTGTGTATATGTGTGCATGCTCCATCTGTGTGTCCCACAATTCAGTTAATAAATGTAACAGAAATAGCATCAAACAAGTAGAAAAATGCTAAGAATGTCTTCAGTGCTGTGCTGCACTCTTGACTGTTTTCACAATGGCAGAACTCTCATTAATTCTCATTATGTGAGATGAGTTAATGTAATTAACAGTAATGTTGTTGTGTCATGATGCCCTATGGATATATTGAGGCATATATTTGAAAGGAGAGGTTAGAGAGTATTTTGAGGGAAGTGATAAAGCTGCAAAAACCAGGGAAGATTTTTGGCACACAAACCCTTCCTCAGGACTAAGGAGAAACACCAACAAAACTGGGCCTTTTTTTCTAACCTCCAGAAAGGCTTCTGTGTCCAGAAGCTCTTCTGGGTTTTTTCAAAGCTATTTTAGCTGGCCTAATGAAAGCTTTTACCTCTCCCTACAAGCTTCACCTGGCTACACCTGGGCACTGAATGCAGATATTGCTGACACCAACCACAAGAATAAAAACAATAAAATAAAAATTTCCTGCTCTGAAATCCCCCTTCCTCTACCTTCACCATCAGGTAAGAACTGCATCACAGCTCCCACCTTATTAAAGAGAGGGGTTTGTCATAAAAAGATAACAGAATTGAGTTTCTATCTGCAAAGGCCCACTCATTTAGATGATGCTGTAGCAGAAGTAGCAAATACCTCACAGTAAAACTATTTCCAAATGGTAGATTATCTTTCCTGGCTGTCCATCCTTATGGATATGCATTGCTTATCTCCTGCTCAGCTGTGACAGCCTCCTGTGAAAAACAGTTTATACATTATTCAGGCTTAGTCGACTGATAGACTAGATTGACCTTGTCTCCTGTGAAAAGAAGCAACTTTTTTTTCCTTTGTGGTGGTTCGCAGAAGAATAATGGCTGTGATGATAATGAATAGCTTATTCATATTTCAGATGTGGAATACCAACAGCATGCTAACTAGAGAAGGTCAGGGCACATGGGAATACAGCATGAACCTCTTAACCTCAAAGAATGATTAGGGAACTTTTGCTTTTGTTAGGAAACTCTAATCAGCCTCGTAATGGAGCACTTGATGTTCTCCTCCTCACGCTGTCCCCCTAATCCTTTCCTAGGTCACAGCTACTTCCAAGCCTTGCTGGAGTCCAGCTGGCTCCAAGAGCCACATGTGCTCCCTGTTGGTGCAAGAGCCCCTCAGACAGCTCAAATATTTGTGAAAGTGAACCAGAGCTAAGAAGGAATAGCTGGGTGGCCCTGGGAAGAGAGAGAAAGGGAAGACTCAATGAAAGCTGTTGGTGTCCTGGGCACTCTGGAGTTCCCAGCACCTCCTTCATCCCCTTTGCATGGGGAAGCCTGGAGTCCCTTTCCCACCTATGGAGGACAAGACAATGTGTTATCCCTGGCAGCTCTCCTTTCCTGAGGGGGATGGACAGCCAGGAACTGTCTCTCTCCAGGATACAACTCTGATTTGCAACCATCAGGGCAGAAATACTGAGATGCATTCAGAGGGAAGACAAAAAAGAGATCATGACAGAAAAGAGCAATAATAGGATTGAGTTACCAGTGTTACTGTTTTAGTTTGTTTATTAACTATGACTCCCCAAAAAATGCTGTTTTCTGTTAAATGCACCAACAGATATTACCTTAGTGGCTTATTTAGATATTTTCACTGAAAGATGTGCGAAAATTTGAAGAGGACTTTTATTCAACTGTCGGAGTCTCATATCTGACTATCTACAAAATAATTTCATATTTTCAGTCTATGGCTGTATCATTTACCAAAGCTGAAGCAAATCCTCTATTTTGGAGCCATCTGAGCATGAAAATTGTAATTTTTACACTCTGGGAGATCAGGTCCAACCTCCATTAGAACTGACTGGAAAATTCTAGTTTATTTTAGTGTGGGCTGGACTGGGTGCCCACAAAATGTCTCTGATGCCCTATTGTATTTTGATGGCTGAAAGTGTATGGATGTGGCATGGATTTGAGAGATGATGAAGGATTTATAGCACCAGTCCTTGTGCAGTAGAGAAAAGGGAGCAGTCTGGAAGTTGTTAGCATGTAAAACCAGGAGCTACAAGCTGGTGAGGGAGGAGTGATTAAGGTACCTGTCTCCTAACCCACCTCATGTGTCCTAATGCTAAATCAAGTGGTGGGAAGGGGGTTTTTGTTGGGGTTTATGATGGGAGTGAGAGCTGGTTAATTCTGTCAATAAGTGAAATAAGCTACCTGTTGCTTGCAGAAAGTGCAGAGGTTAATTAAAACTGTAATTGCTGTGGCCTTAGCAAGCAGGTCACAGCTCTCAATAAAGCATGTGGGCTGGTTGCTAATGTCCCTGCTGCTGGCTGCTGTGAGCAGGGCACAGAAATTCCTCCCTGGTGGGTCCCTGCAGGGAGGCTCCTGCACAGAGACAAGCTGGCTGTTTAAAGCCAGAGCTGGAGAGAATTGTTTTTTTCTGTCCCACCGTAAAAGGATCATCATAAAGGGAATAGAGGGAAGCCAGGTCAGCTGGCAAACGTGGCTTTTGCAGCAGGACTTTTGCTCGACTCAGTGCAAAAATGATTTCTGCTTTCTTTGAAGATTGGTGGGTGTGTGTCACATCAATCCTGGACAGAGTAGAGCAGGAGACAAAGGTGGGGGCACAAGAATTATAGGAAGGTTTGGGCTGGAAGGGACCTTAAAAACCACCTTGTTCCTACACCCTGCCATGGGCATGAACACCTTCCACTTGAGCAGGTTGCTCAGAGCCCCACCCAGCCTGGCCTTGTTCTTGGTGATGAGCTGCCCTTAGTACCTGGATCCTGGCTAGGTTAGCTGGGTCTTAGGTCTAACCTGCTCAGAAATGAAAATGGTTATGGAAAATAGTCAAACTTCACTGCCACAGAGGTTATCCATCCATATTGGAAGTACTTCTAGCAGAGTTAAGAAGTTCGGGTTTCTCTTTTCCACAGAAAGAAAAAAAAAAATTAAATTTGTGAGTCATTTAAAAAGCACAAAAGGGCTTTTAAGGAGAACAGGGAGCTTTTGAACTGAAGGTTCAAAGTGGCCTGACCCAGGAGTAGAGGTTCCTGATTCATGGACAGGTTGCTCATGGACAGAAAAAAAAAAAAAAAACAAAACAAAACAGAAAGATACAAAACATTGATTTTTACCTGAAGGGTACAAAATAATGCACAGAGGTTTGGTGAAAAAAGAAAAGTCTATCATTTAGGTGTACAGAAAGTAGTAAACCCCTGCAAATGAATGTGAGAATGCAGATACCAAAAAAGAAGGAAACATTTTGTAAATTTTAAGTTTGGAAGCCAGGCAAAACCACATTAACCTGTGTGACAAGTATAAGCTGGAATATGGTTTCAATTAAATTCTGGTTTATGTTAAAAAAGAAATAACTCTGCTAGTGTTAAGAACAAAACATATCCAGTAAAACAGCACTTATTATTTATTACACTTCTGTAAAACTGACTATTGTTAGGTGGTGAAATTTGATAACAGCTTCAACCATTGTTACCAGCATATTATAGTTATATTTTATTATTCACTTACTGCCCAGCCAGCACTGAAATACATTACTTCTACCAAAATGAAAAGCTTGGATGAACGTTTTGGAATAAAACATTCCTTGCAAACCTTCCCGAGGTCTAATTGCAGCAGAGATTTCCTTCGAAATCCAGGGGGATAAAGCACAATCGTGGGATGCAATTTCCCCTGGTGAAATGTCCTTGCTCTCCACAGAGAGAGGGAGGAAGAAAACCCGAGGGGTGTCCAGAGGTTTTGTTTGCTGTGCAGATGTTGTTCCCTCGCAGCCCCTGAGTGAATGCCACCGCTTTTGTTGGCACCAGTGAAGCTGCCAACAGCAATCTGTGAGGAGCTGGGGACACCAGTGACACTCAGCACAGGAGGATCCATACCCACACCCAGCTCTCGTGGCTCTGGGCTTGCCTTGGAGCCTCCTTCCATGACTTTCCTGAGCTGGAAACGGGAGCAGGGAGCAGCACGTTGGTTTTGACATGCCATTTTACCAAGCCTTTCGCCTGGGAGAGGCTAAAGCAGTCAATATGTTGCTTTCCCCCTGCCTGCTGAAGGTTGGCTCTTCCATATTTAATAGGCTCCTGGCAGTTGTGCATCTGGTGTCCTCAGCCAGGAGACCGTGACCCCTTCCCCACCCAGCATCCACCAGCAATTCCCTTTGGACATTCCCCTCTTTTCCTGCCTGCTCTGCGTTCACCCCTGCCTCTCTTCTTGCTGGCTCCTACCAGAGGAAGGGCACCAGGCTGCTCAGGTGTGACCTTTGCTGGGCAGGTGCTGTGCAGAGGTTTCAACAACCATCCTACAAGGCTGAAATTCCAGCCGTGCTCCCTCCCTGTGCCAGCTCCAGCAGCCAAAACCTCTTCGGTCCCAAGCCACAGATATTTATGTCACTTATGGGTATAAGTGACAGGGTCACGAGTAGGAGTGTGAAGATGGGAGTAAATACAAATAAAAAAGAGATTCAGAGAGAGAAGAGGATCTTGAACCAGTTTACTCTGCTGAGATCAATGTCTTGTGCAGCTTCTGTACTCGGGGACAGCCCATGGAAAAAAATCCTATGGATATGGATCTGGCTACAGGTCAGGTCTTGTGTGTTAGAAGGAAACGAAATACATTTTATGTGATCTTAGTAAATTCCTCAAGTACCTGGGCTGAGTTGTTCCTGTAATATTTTGCTAATAAAACCTCTGTAGATATTTCTCAGAAAAATTTAGGATGGATGTTGGCATATATATCAGCTAGCTGTGGATTTGGTCCACCAAAAACACGTTTATGAGAAGGATTTACAGCATGCTTAGGAATTCCCTTAAAGAAATTATGTGCAAAACCCTCACATTATACTGCAGTGAAAAACATAAAAGCTTCACAAAGTATGTGTACATGTTGCAGATGTGTTTAATTTTACCAAAATCAGTGGAGTAACTGTGGATTTGCTACACTGTAACTTAACCACGTTCAGTGCATGGAGTATATAAAATCTGCAAAATTTTCTGGAATATTTCACAACAAAAGATGTTGAACTATCTTTGTTGTATGGAAAAATGTGTGCTTGAAAACTGTTTTCCTAGCGAGGCACAGATCTGATGCAGAATACAAACTGCCTGTCCACTTGGAGCTGGATGCCAACCTGAGAGCCATTAGTCATCATAATGCTCTGCTCAGCGACAGGACTGGATGTGCTTGAGGGTGGATTTATTGCCACTGATGAGATCCCAGCCCAATCACCATCAGAACTCAGGCAACAGATGGTTCTCCAAGGAGTTTTCCCTAAGAAAGCAGTGTATATAACAAACAGTGCCTATATGTTTTTGTCTGTTTATTCACAGCATGTGGGTACACGTGCCTTGTTTATTGTTGCTCTTTTTTTCTTTTTTTTTTCCAATTGTGAAATTTTGCCTTTTTTTGGTGCCCAAGATGGTCATTACAGTAATATTTTTCATCAGTTCTCCCCTCATTTGCCATATTTTCCTACAACTGCTCCAAATTTAAAGCTCTGGCAGCAGACTCCTCTAAGAACATCAAGTCCTGCCTCTATCGTCTCTAACATCACCTGTAACCCCATTCATCCTGAATTATTGCTGCCCTAAGTCTCACACAGCTAATTAGGATATTTCCTCCATAGTTTATAAAAGCAATCCCATACTTTTAACAAGTGCCTGTGTTCTGCTGATTTGATCTGTGTATATAAGCTCTATTTTTAAATCAATGTATTTTAGTGCCATTGAAAATGCATTACAATGGCATTAATGACACGTGCTGGCTCTTCAGCTCTTGGAGCTTTGATGTGTTTGGTGTGGAATTGCTCTGGTCAGGGTTTCCTTCTTTCATGGAACAAGCGCTTTTGCACTCCTGACCCCACGGGCTCTCCTTGTCACCAAAGCTGAGAATCATGGAATCTTTTAATTTGGAAAAGACCTCTAAGATCCTTGATTCCATTCATTAACCCAGCACTGCCAAGCCCACCACCAAACCATGTCCCCAAGAGCCACATCTGCACATCCTTTTCATGCTTCCAGGGACGGTGACTCGACCCCTTCCCTGCGCAGCCTCTGCCAGCGCTTGGCCACCCTTCCATTCGTCCATGTGCAATATTCAGTGAAAAACCCGGGCAAGCAGGCTGGAAAAGGCCAGCTGAGTTCCTGAACGCCTGGTCAGTGTGCCTGTGAGCAGGACAGGGAAGAGCCCCAGCCCAGATGCAGCTCACTCGCTGCAGAGATCGCGGCTCCTTGCGCTGCACGTCGGCAGCATCCGAGAGCTGTGGCTGAATTACTGCTCCAATATTTGGTTCTGGACCATTGTTTCTGTAATATGGGAACAGCCTGTGAGGAATTATGTGGTTACTGGGTTTTAGATGTAAATAGATGGGTGGGTGGTTCAGCAGCAGAAGAAAATGGGCTCTTACAAACTTTTCTTCCTACTGGAGAGCAGAGGAGCCATTTTGGTCTCTGCAGTGCTGCTCATTCAAATGGAAGCAGTAGTTCTGGTGAGTTTTCCAGTTAAAATGCACCTAATTCTACACTTTGAGAAAAGGAAGATATTTCTATATCTTCCTGAGATTCTTCTCAAAATAATCAACTTAGAATTCTCATGCCCAACCAGCCCTTAAAGGCCCATAAAAGATGATTTCTTTCACAGAAAAGCTGCCTGAAACCAACACAAGCTGTCCTGATTCTTTCTGGCTGGTCCAGAGATCCTGATAACAAGAGCAAATGGGGTAAGAGTAGTTGATATTCTCTCTTAAGTGCTCAGTACTGCAAGGGTCGAGGGTAGGAGGAAGCCTGGGTGAGACATTCCAAGCTCAGGACAAGTGAAGGAATCTGGCTCATGATGTGGGGGTGGCTGGTGCACCATCCCCAGGAGGCATTTTCAGTCTTCAGAAAATCTTCTTGCAGTCACAAGCTCCCTCCGGTGTGTCTTTCCTTAAGTTTTGAACTGAACATTTATTTTGGATATATCCTGCTTCAGTGTCATCTCTATATAGAGGAGATAAGAGCACTTTGTGCTTGTTGGCCCTTTGTTCATGGTGGAAGAAGGACATGTGGTGAGGTGTCAGTGTTACTTCTCTGTTTTCTTAACAGGATTCACATACACAGCTTTGCAGAGAGCACACTGAAAAACTTTTTTTCAGGAGAGTTGCTAAAAAATATTAAAACAGCTGAAAATTTTAATAGGAAGAAATAATATCATTTTTGGCAGAAAAGCATGGAAGAGGTCATGTGTACCCTGCCTGATATTACAGAAGTAGTGCAGCATTTCCCCATCTAAACACTGCCTGCACCCTTCCAGCCTTATGGTAAATCAAAATCAGAACATGATCCTGTGGAAAAAGGATGGGGTGGATGTGAGGAGGCAACCTCCTCCTCTCCTTGCTTTCCCTGGGGTCGTGTGTGGTCAGACTGGCATGGGGTGGCCCAGGGCTTGGGATGCTGACATCCAGGCAGCCCGTGTCACTGCAGAGCTGGCCACAGGTGGTCAAGGGAGCGTTCTCAGCCTGAGTCCTGAGGGAATATCCTCTGTTCTCACTGACTCTGACTCACCTGGGATCAGGCCAGACTGGTTCTCAGGTGCGGACCAGACAAACAACATCACATGCATTTAATTTTGGCCATAAGTCAGACCTCTGGGCTGTTTGTATTATCTCGGTGTGCTGTCAAAACTCAATGAATCTTTTCCCAAAAGTCTAAAGGCTGTGTTTTCCAATCTCTTTCCAAGCCTGCTTGGACTGTCTGGTGCATATGTTAAGGGAGTTGAGCAATCATTCTCACGCACAGCAATTACTGCTTGTTGTTTGAAGCCACCAGCTAGGACTGGTCTTGCTTCTGGTGCCTCCAGCAAAGGTGGGAGTAAAACTACAAAGTGGAGATGTTGGCATTACTCTCACCATGACCCCACTTCATACGTGCAAGGTTGCTGTGCCTGGTGAGTGCCACATCATAGCCCAGAGTTCTGCATTTGCCTCATCCCTGACAACGGGATATCAGTATTTGCTTGATGGAGCAATAGAAATGGAAAATTCATCCCTTCTCTGCATAGGTGATGAGATGGACCATCTTTAAAACAGAATTTCCCAAAGCACTGATTTTGTAATAGCCATGGAGTTGTGACTTGGGAGATAAAGTTGCCAATTTGCAGCTCCCTTTATTATGTTAGTATATTATGGAGCCCTGTTAGTTTTGGCTTTTTAGCACTTCCTCGACATTTTGGAAAGAATTCCCACTGTGTAAGGAGAGACTTTGCATAGGGGCTAACACACAGTGGACAGCTTCTTTTAATCTTGGGACCTACAAATCCTTAAGGGCTTTGGCTGTGACAACCGGGAATGTAGAACTGGGTTTATAATGAAAACCCCCTTTTTATTTTCAGTCAGCATCACATTGAATAATCACTGTAGTGCAATGATTTTTTTGGGACTATTGTTTCTATTATAAAGGAAATGTCTGCTGGGTAATCAGCACTCTGCTGTCATCCCTTTCTCCTTGTGATACTGCAAACCTATTTGTGGTACTGGTGCCACTCCAGCAGGAATGGATGATGTCCATCTGCTGTGGTGCCATGTCCTTTCACTGCAAGGGAACTCTTCCTGCAGTATTTTATCTCTTGCTTTAAATAACTTTCCCTTAAGACAGACGAACTTCTCTGAATACATGGATAACAATGTGACCGGTATTCCTGCGAGTCCATCCAAGAACTGCTCTCAACCTGAAAAAATATCTTTAAAAGCTCTGACTTGTTATTGATTTAGTAGGAAAGGATTTGGCCCTGAGATGATCCTCGGGTGGGTATTTTTTGTCCACATGGCAAAGCATCATAGTGCTTTTGACAGCAGAAAGATTTCCCACAGCGTGGATATTCCAGGGTCTGCCATCCTTGGCAAATGACATATTTATTAACAAAACAAAGTTTTTTCATGATAATGTTCAGCGCTTTGACCTTTCCCCCCCTCTCTCACACAGTCATTTTTCATCTGCTTCTTGCCATGCTGAAGAGTCTTCCATGGATTTTCTAGTGCTGTGTAACAACTAACAGAAATTGCAGTCAATGTAGTTCAGGCCTGTGGGAATGTAAAAGCATCTTTGGGTAAATAAACCAAAAACAAGAGACAGTTCACAAGAAGGCTCTAGAGGCAGTGGGAATATGAAACTGCAGATAAATGCTGAGGGGAAGAGTTGGGGGGACACATTATGAAAATAGCCCATCACTTTTTTTTCCTTTATGCCCACTCCTGTGGTCTGATGTGAACTCACAGATGGAGCCATGTGATGAGCTGCCACCAAGGAAAACATTTTCCGTGAAGAAGAAATCCAATGATTATCACATGCCACCAACAAAACTCTGCCTGTGGAGTGATGTTCCAGACGAGCCTTTTTATGCTGTTTTGTTTGGTTTCCCCCCCCCCAACACCCACACACCCTGGGAGTCCAATCCCAACTCAGGGACCAGCTGCTCCTGGACGCAGACACAGCTCGCAGTTTGCGATCCGGGCTCTGCTCCTGCCTGGAATTCCGTACGTGCTGCTGACTCGAGTGGCACAGAGCACCCAGAAATCCCTGGCAGCACATGGATCTCTTGCCTGGAGGGATGAGGGGGCCATGCCAAGTGCCTGCTAAATTCCAGGCATGTGCCATCCTCTGGTGCCACCCCACTGCTGTTGAGCAGGCAGGATGAAGCCGGATCCAAAGAAGCAGTTGTTGTGGAGTCAGGCTAAGGATTCTCTGGTGGAGGTGGCTGGGATGACAGATGGAAGAGGGGGAAGCATGTTTTCATGTCTAGAAAATTCTCCATATTTGCTATTTCTAGGATATGAAGCAAAATTTCAGTCCTGAAAATATTTCTTCATAGAGTTTACATCTGGGTTTTATCTCACCTGAAGTCCTGATCTCCTTTCTTCATATCCATCAGCTCTTCTGGATGCTCTTTATCCCATTTTTTGCCCTCTTCACTTTCAATAAACCAACCAAGGAATCAACTCACCAGTTAGGAAGGTCACTCTTCAAAGTACAGCATTATATTTTGTTTATAACCACAGTAAGGTTTATGGTCTCCATGAGCTAGGAACTAAAAGAAATTAGTTTAATAGCTAGCTAACAATTATAGTGTATAATAATTCCATTAAATCAAGTGATAATCAGTAGCTACCATTCACTGCTGAAATGCATATTTTTAAGGATGAAGTGGATTTTTCAAAAATCACATATAGGAAGAGAATAATCCTTTAAGATGTTAATTCTGCAAAATGCTAATGTTAAAACGGGATGGAAAAATTACCAATGCAGTTAGGTGAAAGACAGCATAAAATAATAGTTTAAAATCTTTCTATTGCTCTGATAGTTTTTAATATATTTCTTTTTAAAATCATGCCTCATGCATGACCATTTTCCAGGGAAAATCACTCATACAGAAGTAAGTCTAGGACATGCAGTTGTGGTGTTTGGGTCAATTTTACCATGAAGGGACCAAACTCTCTTTCCTTTCTCTTGTGAAGAAACATTTCTGATAGTGAGAAGACTGCTTTATATGGAAACAGGCCTAGAAAGGACACAAACCTGCTTTTTTCCCCACACACTTTTTTCCTTATAACTGGAGTAATTGCTACAATTTGATGTCAGTGTAAGTAGCAATTTGAGTCTTGTGCCTTATAATTTGAGAATGTTATTATAAGGTGGAGAACAGAATTTGGAAAATGTAACTGCTGGCAAAATTAATGCTGATCAATGCTAATATTATTTTATGTGTTTTGGCTCTTCACCATTCTGGAAATAAAAAAGCAAGCATATTATATAGTTATATACAAAAGTCTCTTCTTCATCAGAGTAACTCTGGGATGAATTAAATGCACAGGAACTCAGGAGAGCTCTGGAGAAAATGAAAATAGAACTCACTGTACCAACTCTTCTGTGCCAATATCTACACCAGCAACAACAGCAACTTTTCACTTAAAATAATGCTTTGAGACAAGTACTTAAAAAGGAGGAAGAAGTCATGTGACAACAAGTTAGTGGGTAAGAAGGGGAGAAAAATGCTATAATTGGTCACTTAATGTGGACTGCATTTTATGTAATTTGTTATATACAATATAAATAGAATTATAATATTATATATAATTCTTAATATATATATTTTAAAAACCAACTCTAATGTTTGCTTACATATCAGAAGATAGAATTAGGCCCAAAAAACTGAACTGTAGAAGCATCAAATGCATTCCTGGTGAGCCAACACCATCCCAATGGATCTGACCAATGGGTATGCATTGACACCCTTCTTTGGGAAAATGCCTGGCTTCATTTCTCTTGAAATGTGGTGGATGTAGCTTCAGGAAAGAGCTCTCAGGTGTTCTGGTTTTACCACGTCATGCACATTGCCTGGGCAGACTTGGCAAAGTGAAGCTTAATGTTGGACTCCGAGAAATATTGTCAAAAATGCTGCCCAGATGAAGAATAATGGCTTATCAGTGTTATCATGAGCAGGCATCTCCCAGCATATGAACTGCATGGCATTAATGAGGTGCTGAGCAGCCAGCTGTAATAGAGCAGCATGTGGGGAGCTGATTCTCAAGATTTATGATGCATCTTTTGGTCTCTCTTTGGTCCATTTCCTTAATCATGATGCTGATTACTGGGGCAATTGTTTTTAGTTCTCATTTCATTTGATTTTGCTTGCCTTGGAAACCGTAATGGACCTTTGTTGGGTTTTTTTATTTTTATTCCCCTCCAACCTTTAAATCAGCTGCTCTTCTCCCAGGCAGCCGCCAGCACGGAGAACACCTTGTAGGCACTGTTGTGTTAAAGGCACCCAAGTGTGAAGCAAAATAATTAAATGGGGCTGACGTGGCTTTCAAAGGGCTTTGCTGATCTATCCATGACAATTAGAGAGCCTCCAAGCCTTGCCCAGCCACTTGCAAGCAGGGCAAGTGTATTCTGCAGCAAGGCTTTTAGAGCATTACCCAACACAAGACTCATTGTCGTTGGGTTTTGAGGGGGAAGCAGCTGGCAGAATTCCAGCCTTTGATGCTGGCCAGAAAAGGGGGAAGAAAAATCTGACTCAGGAGTCCAGTCCCACTTACTTATTTTTGGTTTTTCACCATAACTTGAACTATCTTTTTTTTTTTTTTTTGGCAGCTAATGGGTATTTTTCACACCATATAAGAAGCTTGGGGCATATCCATCATGCCGGAGAGAGCCATAGCAGAGTAGTGAGGGGTTGCATGGAATAAACAACTTTGCATACACTCTTGTATGCAGCAAATGTAAGACAGAGGAAGAAAGAGTTGCTGATAGGGCTAAATACAAGTGGGGCTGAAAAATAAGGTTATGTGCTCTAAATCAAATTAAATATAGCCCCTAAGCAGTGACTATTAATTACATGCTTGAATTGAATTGTATATGTTAGTCATCTGTGGGGCAAGTAGGATTGCTCATCAGACTCTTACTGAATCCAAACACAAGGTTAACTTCAGGAAATTAAAAATTAAAATATTTTCACATACAAAGAATCAGGTGTGAGCATCCAAAAAGGGACAAGGTGCCTACAATGTCCACTGGCTGGAATTTAATTTCTTTAAATCTAAAACTAAGGGATTTGCGTACGCAGAAGGGGATGGCTTAGATGCACAGGGAGAATGCATTTATCCAGTCACAGTTCTATCTACCTTGCATAACATATTTGCAATACATATATAAATATGCATGCAACAATTTCTATTATCCTATGATCAAACCAGCAGCAGTAGCACAATTAAGGGTGAAATGCTGCTGTGGCACAGAGCTGAGAGAGGTTTCGGACAAAGCACTCCATGTGGGATTTCACATCTCCTTAAATGCACCCCAACTTTTGTTGTCAAGCTCCTTGCCAGGCACTCCAGACCATGCACCGGGGCATTTGTTTCTCAGCCTTTCTGAAGGGCCAAAAATGTTTGATAAAAAAAAAAAAAATAAAGAAGTGGTGAATTCTAATAATTTCAGACGATATAAAAGAACCCAGCTCCTGAAATGCTGTATTTTTTGAAAGGATTCCTTTTCATTTTAAGTCATGTAATGACTACAAAAATTCTGAAGTCCCAACTCAACAAATTCTGAAGTGATTTAAGGAAAGCTAAAGTACTCTCCCATTCTAACAGGTAACATTAAAACAGTAACACACTGTTGGAAGAGGTGCCTGGTGCATTTGGCAGGAGTTAAGCAGCTAATGTTTTATCAGCTTGGAGTTAATGATATACACACAATTAGTGCTTCTGCCTGTGCTCTCACAAGATTTTCAATGTATCACCCTGGAAGTGTTGTCTGATTTGGTGCTGGTGAAGGGACTCTGTTAATTCAAGTGCCAGAAAACTTAACTGAATGCTGTCCCATTATACACATGTGTTTTAATGACAAGCTGACGGGGCAAAGTAGAGAAAGGCTGGGAAAGGAGAATGCAGGAGGTGGTGAGAGTGTTCCCTCTGCTCCCTCTGCTTTTTGGTGCCTTCCCTTGAAGTAAGAGAGAGAGAGAGAGAATGGAGATAAGCCTCATCTGAGCCTAAACTCTTTCTCCCCAGGGTTCTTCAGATGGGCTGTGGTCATCCCCCTGAAGGGGTGTGCATACTCCTGTGAAATTCCACCAGCATCAGATCACATTCAGAAGTACCTGGGAATGAGGATCAAGCCTATGAGGGCCATTGATGCTTTCGTTATTGCACGTGCAAAACTTCCTTCAACACTGGTGGGACAGCTGCAAAATGCACACATGATCCTGTAGATGTTCCAGCAAAGTTAATCAGGAACAGAGGGCAAGAGAAAAAGTTGACCGTTGCCAAGTTTCCTTGTTATTGTTGGTTTTTAAAGAGAAGTTAAGTATCTCGTAAGGTTTGTGTTAAAGTTTTATTCATGAGCACAAGGTGTGAGTGCACCCAGAAGTCTGGATTCTGGTTGAACCATTTGGGGATGGTCTTAATGGGATATGTGAATGTTTTGCAAAAATATTTTCCTTCCCTACAGGATTCATGAGAATTCAAATCTTAATTCACATGCTGAGCCTAACTGTGCATCAGAATGATGAGATTCTGTCCTTATTTACCGAGCTATTTATTCAGCTATCAGGAGCTTGGTATCCAAAATTAACCGTGCCACTATAATCTTGAAATCACTTGATAAGATGGTAGGAGTCCTGGAGTTACTTCTCTTGCTGAATCACACACTTCTGCAAATTGGTGCTCCTTACGTGCCGTGGTTCTAATTTGGATGGAGTTAAATGGACACAGTGAACCCCACGGGGTATTAGAACTGAAGGAGGACTAGTGAGTGAGTTCAAAATGAACATTTCCTGATATGTTATGTGATTTTCCAGTGATGTGAAAAACCAGCAGATATGATAAGGAATGCCAGCCCTTTGTTGGAACCTGTGCAGTGCTAAAGCCTTTCTGCAGTCAGGTGATTTCTGGACATGCCTGAAACCCAGGGAATGCAGACCATGCTCTGCTTGACTCCAGAGAGGTTCCCATTAAGTCCTGGGAGAGGGAATGGCAGCCTTCAGCAGATATTGGAGATGCATATGGGATTTCTCTTGGCCTCGAGTCATGCATGTGCAGCTTCATTTGGAGGCTGCTGAGTTTCTATGCTGTCACACTGCTGTCCTCGGCAGCCCAAGGACAGAGGGACTGCAGTGTTCCTATCCCTCACTTTGCCCTTCTCATTTCTGTTCCCTCTTACAGATTTGTGCTACATTTCATGCAGAAGCAAGCACAGACTGCAGGGAGCAGTGTATGTTTTTATTATTTTATAAAACATGTTGGCTAATGATTTACTGTGAGCAAGCATGACAGCTTCTTAATCTTCTGGGTGGCATCATAGCTAACTTTCCTGCTCTTAGTGCTTCTCAGTGCTCCATTCACTGTTTAGCATTTAGTGCCTGCTCCTCTGAGGTGCTGGGCAACCACAGACCCCATTTAATTCTGTGGAAATTGGGCGCAGAAGTGCGCAGTTCCTCCGTGTGCCTGTCACAACAGCAGTGCAGAGTGCCAATTTCAGGGCAAAATCAACAAATGGTGGTATAATAAATGATACAGTCATGGAGTCATAAAGGTTGGAAAAGACCTTTAAGAGCATCGAGTCTAACCATTGACCATTAATCACTAATACACATTAATAACTTGCTAGGCAACGACAGCGCCTGTGAGGAACTCATACTTGTGTTGTCAAACCCATCTGGAGGAGCTTGAAGTCAGGTTGTCAGCCAGGTCCCCCTGAGCAGTTTTTTCCAGGATGAACACTCCAGCTGGCAGGTCACACTGAGCTATTCATATCACCCATGCCACGCTGGTGGCAGGGCCAGGATGGGTGATGCTCAGAGAGGGGCTGCAGTGCTGGGCTCGTGGCTTTGTCCTTCCCGAGCCCACCAGGCTGGGGCAGCTCTTGATATCAGCCAGCAAAGAGAGGGGAAGCCTCGTGGCAGCTGCACAAAGCTGCTTTGGAGCACGTTAACAAGCCAGAACGCATCTCCATGCGTGCATTTCTCCCTGGTGTGTAACAGCACAGTGATCGTCTCACACTTTGCTGTGCGCTCCACATGGCTAACAACTCTCACTCCATTTAAAGAAGCAGGCAATCCTCCTTCCCAGAAGCAGTTGTGACACTGTGAGCAAATATCCACGGGGACCATTTCCCCCACCCCGCCCCTTTCTTCTTCCCTTTTCCTTTTTCATTCTAGTCTAATCAGAAGCACTGCAGATTCAGCCATCTATAAAAGCGTGCCCCAGAAAGGAATTCGATTTATTTTTGCAAAATGAATGTGTGGCTTTTATTATGCATGGCAGGTATGGTTGGAATCCAAGTAAGAAAATTGTATTTTACAATACAGGCCCTTGGGTAATGAATTAAATGGTAACACCAACGTATCTAACAGTGAAAAATGCCACGCTATGGAGACACTTTCAAGAAAGCTGATTACACAAACTGTGGGAGAACAGCAGATAAGATTTTCTTTCTGTTTGTGCCTGCATTATTTAGTAATATTTACTTTATTATTATTATTATAATTATTTTTTTTTTAAGAAAGGAGATACCTGTGTTAGAATAAAGGCTGAATTCTGGTCTGCTTTATCTACGTAGGATCCTCAAATTCTGTTCCCTTGATTGTCCAGCTCTGGCATCCTGTGGCTGCCTCCCAGACACCACAGTGTGGAAGGGGTAAAAACACAGGTTTGGGACTCCTTCTGGAAGAGAGTCAGGATGAAAGAAGGGCATCCAGACCATGAAATCAATCTATAGGAAGGTTTTCTTAAGTGGTTCTGCATCTGCTTTATGCCAACACGTTAATGAAGGTTTGATTTCTGGTTTGGCAGTATTTTTTGTTTCTTGCTTGGAGAAGTATCAATGCCAAACCTGGCTGAGAATCCCTGCTTTCCCATTTCCAAAATTCAGTAAGCTTGCAATAGCAGTTTGCATTTTGGGGGGTTAATTTTTCATGACAGAATTTAACTTCAAAAATTGCAGCCTGGGGCAAACCAGCCTTATCTCCAATCTGATGGTGGTTCAGAGTATTACCCCAAGATGCCACTCACCCTGCAACCTTTGGGTGCCTGGTCACTGGAGCAGGGTACCAGAGGACACTGCTTTCAGGAAAACATCTTCACAGTTCTTAGGGGATTATTGACAACATGTGGCTGTCTTCCTTGTATCCATCTACCCAAGGAAAATTGTCCTCTCCCCTCTCGTATCCTTCTCATCCTTCAGGATGGCTGCAGGTTATTGTAACTGCTTTATTGTAGTAGTTTATAAATTTCTATGTCCCCTGGGTTTGTGTGTTGGCTATGGCAACCTGAGCTGGTGCTATCCTCCAGAGTGCCACTTGGTTATTAATCATTAATATACTACAGCAGAAAAGCAAAGTTTTAGCACTAGGGTCATACAACAGGTTATTTAATGCAGAATCAACAGTATTTGACCTGCATTCAGGCAGGTCTTTGTTTCTCCCTCCAGCACTGGGGACTGCGAAGAGGGACAGATGCAGATTAAATTACATTTTCTATATTGTATCTTTTCACATTAATCAGAAGATTAACTTCAGGAGCTGAATAAATAAAGAGCAGGTAAGGGATGAGTGAGAGCTGAGACTGCACCCTGAGACACTGGACTTGAGACTCACTGTGTAAATAAGAGAATTACTGGCAGAATTCTCCAGTTTTCCTTTCATTCCCATAATCTTCACATTCAGGTTGTTACCAAGGAGAGGGGAATGAGCCAGGATTTTCCATCATTGCCCTTTTCTACCCACCTGTTTTACAGGGAGCTCTGAAATAAACCATAGGCTGAGTTTACCATGCCAGTTGTAACCATCTGTGGGCAACCCTGCCTTCACCAGCCACCACTGTGGCCTTAGTGGGAACTTTTGGATTCCCTCTTAGTAAAAACAGCAATGGACTTTCCAAACAGAACTCTGCTCTTCCAGGGGTATTAAGAATACATCACAGCCCCAGCACTTATTAACCATACCGTGCCTTTCATCCAGGAACCTCAAAGAGAGAAAATCCCAGGAAGCTCAAAGAGAGAAAATCCTAGCCCACATCCAAGTTTAATGTCTCTCTTCAAATATATGTATTTTACCTGTGTTGGCAGTGGAATATCAATAGACCTGACTTGATTGGTCTCGTTGTTATTTCTATTCAAATCCAAAGGAAAAATATAATTCCATATTGCAATAAATGTTAAAGAATTTAAAAAAAAAAATAAATGTTCAGCATAAGTTGAAGGGACATTGTCAAATGTTAATATTGACTGCAAACTCGGTATTTTAAATTTTTCCTCTGTTTTCAGTTTTTTCTGTAGGAGATCAGAGAACCCGTCACTATTTAAAAGCAATTTTGTATTTCTACTTTCCAGGGCAATAGTTACGCTTCAGTAAGTTCTTTATCAACTGATTTACCAATTACAGTAAAATATTGCAAGATATCTAATCACAAACAAAGGGGCACTTAAAAAAGAAATATTTAATTTCTCAGAAACCCAAATGCTTTCAGTTATCTCAAAAATAGACTCAGAAAGCTGTGTCAGTGTTCTATGGGAAATGAAGAACAGGAGTCTGCTAATTCTTAATTTGTTTCATTTTTAATGCCTGGATTTCTGCCTGGATGTTCTTTCCTGTGAAGCATCCTCATCTCCCCTCTCGTTTGGTGGATATTTCAATGCAGAAAAGGGGAAGTGGCACAGGGATTTCAATGCAAACAGGACAAGAAATGTGTGGTGGCATCTCTGCCTCCGAGTTATGGAGGTGTGTGCCTGTGTCCCAAATATTGTGGGAGGAAAAACGAAAGGGGAGCCTTTCTTTTGCACAAAGAAGTTGGCTTTCTCTCTGGAAAGCATTCTCACAAAAATATTAATTTTGTCAAGTGGCCAACGTTCTGTCAGAACAGTTTGGATCCCATTTCTTTTAATTAGCCCTAGTGCTAATGAAAGCCCAGTTCTGTAACTGGTGTAATGTGAGACAGGGAACAATCTAAGTTTGTGATGCTGAGGGGACTTGGTTTCATTTTCTGAAACTCAGAACACGAGTTCAATACAGCTATTGACATGAAGAAAACTGCTACTTAAAAATGATTGCAGATTGAAGTTTTAAATTTGAAAATTGAACAGTTTTGATCTGGAAATCATTTGGAAACAATAAGGCACTATTTTTACAGCCATTTCCTAGAAATGATCAAGTCTCAATACTTAGAATTTTTAAAAATAATTTCTTATGACCATGCAGAAATGATTACTTGGGTTATGGTGATCTGGGAATGATTTTTTTTCTGGAGCTTAAGCCAGAGGAACTGGAAATTAAAGATTTGACAGTGCAACCATACTCCATGGGTGGATTTTTTTAGGACAGAACTTGCTAAGGTCTAGCGTAAACCTTACATGGGAACACCAACTGACCCCTAGAATTTAGCTTGGTAACTCCTCATATTAAGTCCTAATGCATTATTGCTCACTAGTGAGTTATCCCCTCATCTGTGGAGTGAGGAAGTAGGTCATTTCCTTCATTAATAACGTTGGACAAGATGTAGCACATTTTAAGTCATTTTGCTGAATTCATCCCACATTTTAAATCCACACTTTCAGAGCTTGCCACTGACCTGGCCATTAAGCTCTGCTAATATTTGTTCTTCTCACTGTGCCCGTGGAGGAGGGATTGAGGGCATGGAGATGAGTACAGGACAATCTATCTCTTTTCAGTATTGCCACCAAAGCTTGGAGAAAGGTTTTGTAGGTAAATGTGAAACGCCGCCCAAAAAGTGGAGGGAGAGAAAAACACACATTACACATCATCTCTGATAATCCTGCTATTGTCCTTGCTTATGGTTGTTTCTTCTTTTCTCCTCTATGAAATCCAAGCTTTATCAGAAGTAGGATCCTGGTTTCGTAAGCAAGGGATGTTATTTTAGGAAGTGTTGGTGAGGATGCCTCATGTTCAAACAGCTGCTTAATGATTTAGCTTGTCATCATGCACTGAACAAACTCTAACGTTGAGCAAATCGTTGTTATCTGATTACCTTCATTGCTTATCTGCATGATAATTTGGGAATAATTTAAATATGACAACCATTTAATCAACAATCATATATAACATGAATATGATGTTTTCTAATTTTGTTTTCATGTACAAGTCGCATGCGATGTCTCTTATGAATGTGAAGATTAATTATACATTAATTAATGGCTATTTATAACAAAGGTCATCAAATTAGTTTCTGTGACCTCATTACCGGGTTGCATGCATCTAATTAACTGATTCAAAGGTTGCCTTTTAGAATGTTAAAGTGTCTGATTTTCTATATAGGTACATCTGGCATTTTCTAGGAAATAGAGGTAGATTAAGAGAATTTACTTCCAAAAACTCACAACACTCTCCTTAGGTGACAGCAACTAGGATTCAAATATTGAGCATATTTCCCTGAAAAAAAAGTAAAATAAACCCCACTTTTTTGTTTGTTTGTCTTGTTTTGATTGTTTGGTTAGTTTTCTTCAGGGATTTAGAACTGTGTCTATTTCTCCTTGATTTTTCCTAGGTAATCATGTATGTAACTACAATTGCATGAATAAAATAACTTAATGCATGAAAACAAAATCACAGCATGCAACTCACAGAAGAGCAAGAGTGCAGTGACACTGCTGAAAAATGGGGATTTGAAGGAGAAAGCTTGTCTGCTTCTTAAATGCAGACAGCAGCCAGTGGAGTAATAACACCTGGGCTCAGTCCTGCTCCAGAGGGGAAGTCTGTGATGGCTGCACTGCACAGATGATATTGGCACCAGTTCTGGTGCAGGTGGGGGTTTTCTTCTTAATTTTGTGCTCTTTTTTGGCTTTTCTTCAGTTTTTTTTTTTTTTTTGTCTTTTTGGAAAATTGAATTCTTAAAGTGCTTGGAAAAGAGACAGCAAAAAAAAAAATAAAAATCAGAGCATGCCTGAAAATCTGGATGGGGAGAGGACCATTTTTTTCATTCCAGCTCCTTACTTATCTGCATTTAGCCATAGCATATTAACATATTTATGTGAGGAAATTCATATTAATAGCGCTCAGCTTATCTGCCAGGAGCAAAAAGCAAATGCATGCAGAATATAAAGGAGAAACACTGGTTGTAGGATTCAGACCCATGTGCCTAAGAAGGGAACAACATAGCCTGTTCTTATATCTGTTGGGGTTGGCATATAAATGAAAGGTGAATTTAGCCCTTGCAGTTCATTTTATAGTAAGCATTAGACCTATCTTGGAAGGAGCCTGTGTAAAATAGGTTGCAAAAACTCGATTATCTGGCACTTTCATGATCAGAAATTTTAGGGTTTTTTTTGTAGTAATGTAATTGGAAATTATTGCTTGATTATATATTTTTTTTTTTGTTAGGAGAATAATTTTCCCTAATAAATAAAAATCAATGAATCCCTGAGATACTTAATATTTTTTTCAAAGAGAAAAAAAAAAAAAAAACAAACCCCTTTCTGGTGAAATCTCACTAGTTTGTCAATACTCTTAATGGTTTGCAGGAAGAAAAAAACCAAAGGAGGTGCTCTCCCAGGAAGGTAAACTCCCCAAGCCTCCATCCTGGGGATAAAAGAAGCACTCCCATAAGCTGCTGCTGTGCTGTTTCACTGCAGATCAATACCCTGATCACAGCAGTGATGGTAATTACAGAGCCTTTCCTCTGGGAGCTGAGGATCCTTGGCTCCCATGGAATCAGCACAGCTCAAAGGCTTTGACGTCCTCTGTCAGGAGGCTTTGGAGCAGTGAAAAGCAGGCAAACAGACAAAACACAGCCCCTGTTTTATGGAGCTTCCCTTCTTTTCTCCTGTTTCCCTTCACACACCTTTGCTACAGCTTGAGTGCACCAGTCTCCTTCTCTGAAGCTAATCAGTGCATGCAGAGACCTTGTAAAAATTACCTTTTTTCCTTCTTCCCCCCCCACCTTTTAAATCTGAAATCGGTTTAGGCTCCTGCACAATGATTTTTAAAACCAGGAAAAACATATCCCCCCCACCTTTTTTGTCTTTTTTTTTTTTAAAGTGTTTTGAGAAAAGTAGATATTTTTCTTATTCCCTGAAAAATCCAAAGGTTTAATGTTTAGGAGTCATTTGGCCTTGCATGAAAAGCTAAGTGGTATTTTCATTTTAGTGTCTGTATTCAGAAACATAATTTGTTACATTATTAAAAAACCACTGGCTGTCCATGGGGGACCAGAATATTGATATGGGGGAATTTAGGAAGATTCTATGTTTCCAGGTTGTTTTTTTAATCATGATTCAGAATATTTTGAGTTGCTTGTTTCGTTGCAGTTTTTGTTTGTTTGTTTGACAAATTTTGACCAGCTCTGCCACAAAAGAAATTATTCCATGTGGTAAGTATCCCCATCAGACTCACAGGAATTATGTAGTGGTCTGTAGGATTTCTCATCCACCATGGAAACCTGTTTTCTTTCCAACTTCCATGCTTTGCATTCCAGACACTCCAGAGCTGGGGGTCTAATGCTGAGTTTGTTCTGAGAAGTAGCCATGATCTCTTCTAGAGCTATAAAAATAAATCTGATACAGCCCTCTTAACAACCTCTAAGTCCAAATATTTAGTTGAGGTTGGCAAGACTTTCTCCCCTAGGGGAAAAAATAGTTTGTTAAACTGGTAACTGCTGGAAGCAGTGAAGTATTCTGATATGTAGAGCCAGTAGTTAAATGAAAGCTATTGTAGATGATTTGTTTGTCATGCTTTTTGATCAAAAGAAGAAGAAAGTGTAGCAGAACCAATATTTTCAAATGTTTTCAGAAGCCCTATTAGTTGGGTTTGATGTAAAGGCAGAAAATATGAATTAAAGGTACAGGATCTAATTTTGAGTAAAGAATGTTTTCTAAAATTAGCAGGAGACAAATCTGAAATGTCAGAGAGGTTTCATTTTCCATAAGATCCCAGAATTATCTGATGTTAATCACAACTCCCTTAAATCTGCTTAGTTAGGAATAGGGCTGCATGTCCCAGATATTTTGTCTTCCTCTTGAATCTGAGCAGAAATAAACAGCCTAAGGACAGATCATACACAAGTGTGTGAAAAGGTTTCTTTCTCTCTGAAAAAATGAGACACATAACTGTATAACAAAGTGGAAAAAACTGTTCCTTGACTGGAAGATGGATATCTCCTTCCCACTCCATCCCTGCACAGGGGCCAGTCATTCCTCCCTAGGTTTGACAAAGATCTTTTAGATTGCAGGTAAGGGGCTTTTAAAAATTCACAGGGTGTGGAAATTTTTAGTCCCCAATTCTATTTTAAAGAAGAAAATATCAGGGTTTTTTATTATATTTTTAATTTTTTTTCCTTTAGAGAATACTAAAGTTACAATCACTATTTAATGTCTGTCTGAAGGCTTCAACCCATCATTCTTTATGATTTTTTTAGGAACACCCCAAGGAAGTCAGTGAATGCTGCACTTCATGGGGAACATCAAAAACTTGCTTTTTAAATCAAACCTGGGAAGTATTTTGGAGAAACCAAGGAGACCTTTGGACTTAAGGAGATCAAGGAACCTGAGTGGAAGCCTACTGCCATTAACACTTAAGTTGTTAGCAAGGCAACCAGTTGGGATATTTTTCACAGCACTCATCTATTGGATCCTTGGCTTTTCTCTCCCCCTTTATGGTATGAGGCTGTTTTGGGCAAAATGGACAGTGAAGCTTAATAAGCACAACTCTCCATTGACTCTGCTTTGTGCTAGCGAGCTGGCAAGAATTAAAGTCCTTAATGGATATTTAATGGTGGATGAAATGAGCTTTCTCCTTATTAGCACAGTGGCTTATTAGAGGATGGTCACCCTCAGTAAAGTGCTCACCTGCCTCAGCTCCTAGCTGCTGCTGGAAACCCCAGCTCCCATGGATTAAATCACATTCCCTCACTGAGCACTCTGGCAGGAAAACTTCTTCCAAGAGAGCCACAGGCATTGCCTTCTTGAGATTTGGGTGTAATTTGCTATTTCACTGATGTTCATTCTCTCCTTTGATGTATCTTTATAGGGAGTCTTTAATGCCCTCCTCTCCAGTGCCACAAGTCAAAGGTTTTAATAAAAAGAGTTCTCAGGGTTCTTTGCATTTTCCTGCTCTGTCATTATGCCATATGTGTGGTGCTGAATTTTTAGGGTGGCTTTTTCTGACCAGAATGCAACCATGACATTTTTTGGGTCGCCCTTCACTTGAGGCTGAGGTGAAGGAAATCAGAATGGGATATACAGAGCTCTTCTAAATTTCTGTTTTAATTGGGAATTCAATGGTGTTGATTTTTGCAAGAAATGGAGGCAGTGACTGATGCGACCTGGAGGAAGAAAGGTCTGAACCACGGAATTGTTTGGGTTAAAAGGAACCTTATAGATCCTCTAGTTACAAGCCCTCTGCCCTGGGCAGGGATGCTTTTCACTAGACAGGATTGTTCAAAACCTCATCAAACCTGGCCTTGAACGCTTCCAGGGAATACGCAAGATTGTTGTGATGCACAGGGGGAATGAGCAACTGCCATGGAAATTCCTACTCATGTGTGCCTATTTCCAAAGCAGTGGAGGGCCAAGACCATCTCCAGCAGGTAGAGAAGAGGTGTCTGGCTGTGAAACCAGCAGGACCTCATGGACCTGGATCCTGTTTCCACCTCTGCTCTGCGTTTCCTCTGCATGTGCTCATTCCTGGACCAGCCACTCACTCGCCTTTCCATGGCTCACAGCTGTCCTGGCCAAGTCCCTTTATCAGCTTCTACAAAGCTGCATCTAATCTGCACTTAAATACTTGCAGGTTTTCTCCCTTGTTTGACAGAGGTAAAATATTATGAACTGCGAGGGGTTTGGCAACTGCAGTGCAGGCTGACATAAAATATCTGTGTAGCAATTCACATGAAGTAAGGTAGCTAGAGATTGATGTGCATGGTTGTATGAATATAGTTGCAGGTCTTTATTTGAGGGTTCAAATACAAGATGTGAAAAATCATATTTTTGCCAGCATGGAAAATACTTTCTTAAGCACTGTGGAAGTCTGGGAGGAAATTTTTAGCTCCACTTGCCACAGCTGGAATTTCTGCCATCAGTTTCAGTTGATCTGGATTTTTCCTCAGATTTTTTCACTAGAGACAAAAAGTTGCAGATACGTACATGATACTGGACAGTGACCTGTGTTGCACACTCAGCAGAAATGGTTGTAGCTATGGCATAACATACAATTACAGCTTGGAGCCAGTGAGAGATTCTGAGTAAGTCTTGTGAAAGGAGCCAACAATTTTATTCCTCTCGAACTGAAATTTCTGCAGCAACCTTGGCATAGGAATTATTAAATGACACAAAAACCAAAATATTTGTTAAACAAATTACCTAAGAAGAATATTGGAAATTTTCTGTCTCTCTCATTTATAAGTGACAATCCTGGCAGAGACACCCAAGAGCTTCTCTCATTTTAGAAAGGTAGCCTGGTTTATATGCAATTTGTGTTAACATGTCCGAGCTTGGGAGGAGTTTAGGAAGGGGTTTATTTGCCATCATCACCCGGACCCCAGGGTACAAAAACCTTTTCCTGCAGTGAGGCACAGAATATGTCATGTTCTTTGTCTGCCTCCCTCTCTCCCTATGCTTGCAGTACTGAGGCTGATGCAGGCAGGGGCAAGGTCTGGTCACCCCACAGACAAGGCATAAATTTTGCTTTAAAAGTCCAGAATTTAACTATTTTGTTGAGTACCAAGGATCTAAATTTTTTTAACTCATCCCAGAACTGTGTTTATTGCTATAAGTCAGACCACGGAGACATGAAGTGACTATAAAGGCAGCAGAGGAGAGAAGGAATGGAGCTGGTGGGAAGTGTGGGGGGGTCCTTCAGCTGATGGATCGGAGAAGACACTGGTGGGGCTCAAGTGATCACATCAGCTCACAGACAGAGGACATGAGGGTCTCCCTTGAGTCCAAGAGTGACAAGAACGAGAGCCTTGGAAGAGGGTGGCAGTGTTACCTGAGACTCTGGAAAAGCCAAGCACCCAGAAGGGTGGGGAGAAGTGAGTGCTGTTGGGTGTTGGTGGAAGGGACCTCAGTGGGAACTGGGCGTCTTTGCAAAGTTTCCAGGAAAGTTACAGCAGCTGAGATGGGAGGTAAGGAGATGGTTGTAGGGATTCCTGTGGTTTGAGCAGATGGAAAAGGCCAAGTATCAGAAAAAAGGCTGTGGGGGAGGAAGCCACAGGCTTTGGGTAAAACATGAGCCCACAGTGCAAGGTGGCTGTGGTTTACATACCTTGGAAAGGCTTGCAGCACTTTTCCCTACTGAGAAAGTTAAACACCGTATGTGTTAAGTACAGAGCTTCAGGAGGCACAGGAATTAGCAGGAGTGACTAAGTTAAAGCTTAGCTCTTCCTCCTCCTGAGGCTGATGCACTTCTTCCCTCCCCACCCCATATTTGCCTCTACATTCCCTCTTCCAGGGAAGGGCAAAATATTGTGAGTGTGAGGTCAAGGTGGGACCTGCTCCATCCATCCATCCATCCATCCATCCATCCATCCATCCATCCATCCATCCATCCTTCCCTGTGCCTCTGGACGGAGCTGTCAGGGGATCCCCTGTCCCTGGAGGATCCCCCCTGTGGTGATGGAGAGCAGATCCCACACTGCCACATCAAAGTCTGTTTGCTCATTTCAAAAGGCTTTGGGCTCAATACAGAGCTATACAACACTTAGGTGTTGTCTGGCAACTTCCTCCTGCTGTGACATGGTGACAGTGGGTTTGGACTTTCATCTCTGGGCCTTCTTTTGTGTCCTGGATGAACTGGGAGCTGGCCTGAGACTGCAGGAGAGTCTCCAAGGTGCTGCATTTCCATTCTCTCCACACTTCCTGTGATGTGGGGCTGCATACAAAATCTCCCTGTCTGTGTAATAGAGATACTCAGTCCTTTCTTGTGTTCCTGAAGTACATTTCTATTTCTCATATTCTGCTAAGCCACACTGTAGTGAAATACTTTCTTCTTTAAAAAAAATAAAAAAGATTAAAAAAATCACTCAGCAAATCATCGTGAAGCTCTAAAAACAAGTAATAACATCCCAGTTTTGACCTCTCAATCAGCACGTATGAGAAGGGCATCCACCATGATTGCTGGAGTTCATCAATGACCTTATGAGACTACTGGAGATAACTCCCTGAAATTATATTAATTTCTTCTTTAACACAGTTATTTTCTTCTGTGTCATATGAAAGATGATTAAATGAAGGTCACCTAAGGTCGAAATATCTATTCAGCAGTCTTTAGCCCATTTCCAAGCACATGCTCTGCGAGCAGGGGTGATAAACACAACACCAATTTCAATTACATATAGTGATGCCTAAGAAATAATGAGCTGATTTATGAGGGCTGTACATTGGGCTGGAACACATTTATTCGGTCGTGGACTCTTCAGGAAGCTCAGTGCCTCTAGTGCACTGTATTCTTTGGAAATGTGCAACATTTCAGGGTATCAGCAGTAATGCAGCATTATAATGTTGCTGTAATGTAGTTCCACTTTTGTGATGTCCTATTAATCAGTCCTTTCAGTGATGTAACTCTGCTTATTTATGAACAGGAAATCCACACTTTAGGAGGATGTCTCATTTTTCTGGAGGTTATTTGCCACTTTCATTTGTGAAAGCAGCAGAACCAAAGAAGAGGCAGCTTTTCTTTGGAATAAAACAGGTATTTTCTTTATTAATAATTCAAATTATTAGATTTATTTCCATATATATCCTTTGAAGAACAAACGGTAAGGCTATTCAAACTTCTAGTTTATGGTGGGCATATTTTCACCTTATATTAGTTGTCTTAGCTGTAGAGTTTTAATCTGTCACAGCAGAGGAACTGCACAGATATTTCTGAATTCATAAAACAAAAATAGGCCCTGCAAAACAAAGCTGAAGTTTGGAAATGTATTTTCTTCTAAGCTCTCTAGTATTTTTTATTGTGGGAAGAATAGACAAAATATGTCTCTTTATAGATTTAATATGCCATATTTAAAAAAAAAATTAAAAGGCATCAGAAAGAAAACCAAAAAAAAAAGGAGGGGTAAGAAAGGGAGTAAAAGCTAAAATTTTATAGCAAATTTCAAGAATGCTTCATATATGAACCAGCCTATTAAAGGTGAGCCTCCAGGTCTAGATTTAAAAAGGCTGAAATTCTTGGATAGAGAAAAAACAAGCAGGGAAAATGAGAACAGCTTCAAATAAATAATTAATAATAAATAAATGAATGGATAAATAAATAAGTTCTGAAATCTTAGCAGATTTATCCCTCTGAGATGCAGTGTGTCATTTTGCCTTGAGCATTTCAGAATTCACCTCGGTAATTATGTATCACATTCACTATTTAAACCCCTCATTTTTAAAGTACAAAAAAAAAATAAATTAAAATCAAAAAATCCAGAAAATAATTGCCTGATAGAGCAGTTGTCTATCTGAGAGTACGTAATTAGCCCCTTCCCTCAGCAATTGCTACCAGCTCCTGTCAGAGACATGAGAGAGGACAAGGTGCTTCAAAGGCTTGTTCTTATGCTTCATGGATTTTATAATAGATTGAAAAGAAATAGAAAATGATGATATTATTAATACCGTCATGTCCCTGGAGAAAGGACTGAAGAGCTCTGCCAGCAATCCTCCTGTGCTGATTGCTTAAAACGGTTCTTGTAAGAATAAATCATAATTGATAAAAATGACAAGAAAACACTGTGTCTGAGCCTTCCCATTTAAAAGGGGGAGTAATTGTGTCCCAGTAGCCCTGTGTAGTGCAGTGGAGGTGTTGGGCACAGGAGGAAAGCCCAGAAAGTGTCCCTGTCACATCCCTCCTGATTCCCAGTGATGCTCCCACTGCAAATGCCAGCAGTGGATTTGGCTCACTGGTTTCCATTTAGTGAAAGTCAGGAGCAATTACCACCCATGAAGACAAAGGGATGCTGATTAATATATAAGAAAATTGTAAGTGTTTTCTCTGGTAATTTACTTTCAGAGAGGTTGGGATGCAAGGAAACCCCTCAGGAAAGGGAAGAGCTGGGGCTCCCTGCTCAGAGATCTGTCACGATGCTTGACACCTCTACCTCTTTCTGCTGGCTTCAGTAGTTTTTCCTAGTTCATCTACATTCAAAGCACTAGTCTGGGTGAACAACTGTAATAAGAGAGAGGGCTAAGCTAGGAGAGATCATGCTGAGGCTCAGATTACTTGTTTCTCTTCCAGCAAGGATTTAATGCACACTTCCAGCCCAAAACTGGGCTGCCCCAGAAAAAAACTAATGCTGTTGCCATGGACTCAACATAGATTTTGGAAGAATACATGCTAAACCAATGTTTATTACTCTTGCAAACACTGCACTGAGTTGTTCATTACTCAGCTGTAATGTGCTTTCCCCTTTGAAATGTTTCACCAGTTGCTTCCCATTGCTGGATTCCTGCTGGACAACAAGATCCCTCTCCCGAGACAGTGATGATGCAGCTCAGGTATCTAATTGTTGTTGGTCAAGATGTAACCCCCAGAAAACCAACAAAACCCCAACATGCCCCTCAGAAAAACAAAAACCAACCCCCCACAAAATATCATACCAAGACAAAGTTCTTGCTCGCCACATGTCCTTGCTCCCATCAAGCAATGCCATACAACACAATTTTATTTATACAACAAAATATTTAATATCCAGCATGCTTATGGTTTTGTTGTGCTTCCTGCTTCAAAACAGTATGACTTCTTGAAAAAGGAAATCCAGTGGGCTGTCCTGGGAGTTGACTCAGGGGAACAGTGGATTGCTGAGTTTTTCCAGTCAAAATACCATGTATAGGTAACTCAGAATTGTCATTTCATTTCTTATTTTGAGGCTGACCTTTCACAAGTCTTGCCTCAAACCAAACACAGAGATGACCCAGGGAACGGGATACTGAATGTTTTCCCCTTTGTTTTCTACCAGCCATGTCTCAAAATTAAAATGTCAGCCTATTAGTAATCATGGGTGTGTTCTTGCCAAGTGGGAATAATGGGATAATTACTTGGCATCTTCAGGGCTGCTGGACACGCTGAAGGAGGTGGATGTGGAGATGCACCCTCACCTCCTGACCTCACCCATGTCATTCCCTGACTTGAGGGAAGGAAGAAGAAGCTGGGAAATCTGGTTCTGCCAGGTCCCTGCCCTCTCAGAGGCTCTGTGGTGCTATTAGGAGATGGGCAGGGACGTGATTTGGGGTCCAGTGGCTTCCCCACCCCTGCAGAGGGAAGGACGTCTCTAAGCCCAACCCTGGACGCTCCCCACTCCAGATGTCTCAGGAACTGCTTTTGCCCAATGTTTCTATTTAAAAGAAATTTCCAACAAGCTTAGCATTGCCAAGATAAAACTAGTTGCAGGATTTTTCTTCACTCACACCCACACTAAATCTTTTCATTTGGAGGTCATTGCAGGGATTTAATGGCTCTTGATGGGTTTTTTTTCATGAATGTGGAACCAATCTGATCTCAGTGCTTACTTATGTGTTGTTGGGACATCTCATCATGTGGCACTGAGATAAGTTTGGCATCAGCAAAACCAGGGGATTTCTATTCTGTCAGAGAACCCATTTTTCTTTCTTCTTTTGTTTCCCATGAAATCCTGTTAGGCCAGAGCTGAGTTCTTTAAGCAGGCTGCAAACTCATTCAATCAACACTGTTTGTGCTCAGCTTTTCTTCCTCACACTCCATTAGGAGGTGAAACACTTGCAGCAGAAACCCTGGTGCATGGCAAGGCAGAAGAACATTGTGATTTAATAACCAAAACTAATCTGTGGTCGTAACTCCTGATGATCTTTGAAATTTATTGAATGGGAGGCTGAGTTGAAGCCAGCATAGAGCTGATACCAAAGCACAAGGACTCTTCCGCACATATTCTCTTACTTGTGCCAAATAATTTCATTATAAAGAAACTTTAGTGTATATAATACACACACATATATATATAATAACTGCTTTATCCTTCAGCCTAAAGGAAATCAGCTATTACCTAGAAGATCCAGAGATGCACTTTGAAACCAAGCTGCATCACAGCACTGATGATGTGTGATCTCCAGTGATGTTTTACATGCAGAATTGACCAAATGCTCCATCTTCCAAAAGAGATGCTGTTGTAGATTCAGCCAATTTTTTCAAAGAGTTTTTATCACAGAAAGAACTGTTTCAGCAGATTTACCCTATAAATAGCATGGCCTTGTTCCTCTTTTCCATGCAACTAATCTCCCATTAGTCACCAATAAAAACAACTATCCATGGCAACTTTGACTGCTCAAGCAATGTCTGACTGCTCCATCTGTATAAAAGATGTTGTCCAGATCTCCTGATGATACACAGAGCTTGCCCTGACTCTGATGGCAGATCACTAGCTGTATGAAGGAGACAAAATAAAATGTTTTGTTAAAAAAATCCAGTTCTATGAGAAAAACAATTTGAGAGAGGGGTTTATATTTTTCTTTTTTTTTACTCTCTGGTCTCTGAGGTGTCACCTGTCTTGATGATAATATATCTTCATGATACATTCAGTATTTTCCCTTTTTTTTCCCTAGTTTTTACCACTTAATCTAAGGGCAGTGTTTCACAGGACAACCCAGAGAATTCTCACCAACTTTACCATAGTCCCCAGAGATTTTAAGAGGTGAAACAGTTTATTGCTTTAATCACAGAAGTTATATGTCACTGTTATGGAACTGTATCAATCTGCTCCTTTCAAAGACTCTCAGGAGAAAAATTGAAGCCATCAACCTCATTAATGAGGTAAATGCCCTTGGGACAAATGATGGTTGAAATATGGTGTGTTATTTGTCCTGCCTCCTCTGGACATTGTGTTTCACTGTGCTGATGTGAGTTGTAGATACAAATAAACACTGTCAGAGGCAACCTCATACTATAACTTCTCAAACCTCTTAAAAATGAAATCTGTCTCATTTGAGGAAAGCTTCTAATTGCTCTGGAGTCCATCTATCACTTTCTCCATCTACCAGTCCTGAGCTGTCAACTGATTTGAATTGCCTTGTCTATATATGCTCTGGGACTTTATTAGAAAAAATCCTGTAAGTTTGTTATCATTACATAAGATTTTGAAACCATTTAATGCCTGTTTTACTCTCCTTGTAATTTAAACCTTTACCTAAGAGCTGCCTCAGGTCTGTACTTCATAAGTTTCATGAAACTTGAAGCATTTTTACAGGAATAATAAATTCAAGTGTCAAGTACAAATACCCAGGTTTAACAAGTTCAATCTCTCTAATATGAGGTAAAGGAGAAAAGAAAGGGAGAAATGAAAACAGAAAACCCAACCTGAGCATTTTCCTTGTGAGAGGCATCCACCACCAGCATTCAGGTGAAAAGGTAATTATCTCCACCTAACACTATGGTAGAATCTAGCCCTCATATCAACATTTAAAATACTAGCAATGAACAAATCTCTCTGCTTAATGACTCACATGCAATTTGAAATGGAAATAGAATAATATGTTTGAAGTCTGTATTATGCATTTAAATAGATTAAAGAGAGACTAAACAATTAGCCATAATATGTGTGTGCATTAATGCAGGAGAGAATCAAGTCTTTCAAGTCTTTTAGATTGCTGAGAGGCCTCCCTGGTTTAAAACTGGGAGGAGAGCTAGCTCACTAAAGGATTAAAATACATTATCCTACAGGGTAAATTCATTATTCCTAATGCACCAGGATATTTTTGATCCTCAGATGAAAGTTTTGCAGGCTGAGATAAGTAGATTGTTTTGGATATCTGAAGAATTAAAAGAGATTTGTCCTCCAAGAGAACAGAAAATGAAGCAGGGGGATGTCCTGATTAACACCAGAGGTAGGGTCTCACTCTATACAGGCATTGCTGGTGATATCAGGGATGGGGCAGGTGTCTCCAGGATTCTGGAGCTGCAGTAACTCTGGAGCACACAACTGGGATGTGTAGGATGTCTTCTTCCCACCCTGAAGTGGTGGCAGGAACAGGCGCTGCCTGGCTTGCATCAGAGAAGTCCTGACTGAAGCAATATGGTAATTATTTACTGTACAGAGCTTTTCAGCAAGCGTTCTGCTATAAATATTTAGTTGTAACACTGCAATTCTTTCCCTGGCTACAGCGCTGCAAAGTGTAGTTAAATCTTTTGTTATTATATTTCCCCTCTCTTGAGAGCAGCCCAGAATAACTCAAAGCAAGTCTTTGTGAAGAAATGATTGTTCCACTACCTAACAGGAATACCACAACATTTATGTTGAGTGGATGAGGAAGCCAGGCTCTGAAAATCAAGCTGTAGGTTGTAGGCATGAGAAAACACACACTTTGCAGCTTTGGGAAATGAGGAAATTAAACTTGCAAAGGCCTGATCTTTCTCAAACTGCAACAAATATACCAAAAAGACCCTCATTTTAAGAACTCTCTTTGAACTCCAGCTCAATATTTTTGAAATGTCTGCACCCATACTTCAGTGAAATGACTCTGCAGAATGTGCCAGTGGCACACCCCTGGGGTGCACCCAGCTGAACTGAGGGGATGTTGGTGCTGGAAAATATGGAAGAGCTGGATTGCTTGGGAGGATGGCTAAACAGCAGCTTGATTTCTGGAGCCGTCACATCATACAGCAAGTGGATTTTCCTTCCAGAAGACCTTAATGTAGTGGGATAAGGCCACTTCTGGCTAACTGGTTACGCACCCTGCTCAACAGTGTCGAAACCTGGAGAAATGTTTTCAAGAGTAGGACGAGTATCACAGGCTGAGGAAGCACAGCTGCTATGCAGGAGGGCAAGCACCCAAGGAAGGAGCTTCTCCCATGTGTTTATTTAAAACCCTTCTGCAAATGGATGATAATTTCTACATTAAATATACATGTACATACTGTTAATCTGTTTGATAAATAATTCAGTGATATAATGCTGTTGAAAAAAACCCAGGCCATTAAGCATGGATTTGGTAGTACATTGTATGTTGTATACACCTTCATCCCTGTATTACCAAACCATCTTTCTTTTCTATTTTTCATCCTTTAATTTTCTTTTTTTAAATAAGGAAAAGTGAAGGCAAGGTGAAGTTGGATGGGGCCTTCAGCATTCTGGTCTCATAGAATCTGTCTCTGCACACTGCAGGGGGGTTGCAATAAGATGATCTTTTAAGGTCCCTTCCAAAACAAACCATGCTGGCAAAATTGAATTTCTCTGCCAATGGTTTGTGGCAGGAGCAACCATGATGCACATCAAACTTTATTGTCCTGTATCAAACTTCCTTTTTTATAGGAGAGCTCATTCTGCTGAGGAAATAAATCACCACATGAGAGGATGAGGGCAGTCAATATTAGTCTGGGTTTTTAAGCCCTGTTGAGCTACAATCCTCATTCAGTAGAAAGGTCTGTTGGAAACCACCTTTCTGAAGATGGGGATTGCTGTTTGTTGAAATGTCCTGCTCTGAAGGAGGTTTACATAAACCAGGGCAGGTTCCAGAAGACTTTTAAGGACATATAATAGCTTTCCTTTCTCCCGGGCACACAGAGATTTACCTCTTGTCCTAGACATGGCAAATTTCGAGTGGTGGCAGCCAGAGATGCTGTGCCAGAATTTGGTCAGGCCTGTAAACACCCAGCCTTCAAAGAACTGCCTGAAATGGATGCTGTTGGACCAGGCATGTTTTCACATCAGAGAGCTGACCCTGGGTGCTGCTTGCAGGTGGAGGATGTTGACCTTAGGATAAACAGCTTTGACACTGACTCCATGAAGAGCAACATCCTCTCCTTTTAGATCTGTCCCAAGCCCAGTGCTTGGCGTTACTTCTCACTGAACAAAATTGCACCCAAACAAGCAGGAAAAAGGGCAAGGCCCTCCTATGAAGAGAACCTTGATTTATGATTACGTCCAAAAATTAAAATTTGGAGTGATTCAGGCATGTTGCCATCTCTCTGTGAGGAGTCTAATCACGAGGGGTTTGTGAAACCTGAATGTTTCACAGGTTGCACGATGAGTTATTATCGGTCCAACGGTTCTGATCAGAAATTGTAATTTATAATCAGAGCTCTCTGCTCCTTCTTCAGATGCTTCAATCAGCCAGGTGGGACAGAAAGCACATGCAAGGTCAATAGCTAATCACAGAGCCACCTATGAGGCAATCCTTTGAGCATTATTCACCCAAACCATTCTGAGCACATTTGTTAAAGAATATATGCTATCATGATCAGCGCAGTAATGACTCCCTTCCAGTCTGGATAATTTTCAGAAGAAGGGGAAAGGACAGTAGAAGAATCGTAATTGCAACATGATGAGAATACCTCCCACCTTCACTTCCTTTGCTGCTACAGGAGCTCAAAGGGGTAATTGGATATTCATACAGGAATAAGCTGAGCAGCTAAACCACTCCTCACAGCAGCAGAATGCTCTGTCTTTTATTCACAGCAAACTTGAGGCAACTGTTGCAAAGGCAATCATTTCCAAATTTTTTTATTCCCCTGAAAAGGCATCACAATTACTGAGATGCTTCAGAAATACTGAGAAAAGAAGGATTATCTGTACAGGATGTGTCAGTACAAGGGATATTTGTCCATGCACAACATTAGGAAAGCTAAATTATGGAGCTGAAACAGGTGACACATGGAACTGGAAGTTACCTCTGGCATTATCATCAGTATGAACTATGGAGCCAGAGTGTGTTCTTCTCAAACACACAAGTTACTCAAAAGACTGAGCAATTACCCCAAAGATTACGTGGCTTTTCTCTCAACCCTTTACTTGTGAATGCATTTTTGATTCAAAAGGTTCACTGTTTCCTTAGTAGAAAGTCAAAGGTTTAAGTGGATCCCATTGTATGTGGTATGTTTGAGAGTACTGCAAATATTTATTTCAGTAGTAAATTATAATTTCCTGTTTTTCCACAGTGATTAAGGGAAAATGCTCATCAGTTTTACAAAATTGTTGTCATGGTACCAGGATTATATATATTTTTTGTCCCTGCCTGCATTTCCTTTTTTTTTTTTTTTTTTCTCTTGTATTGCAGGTTTTGTGTGGCAATTCTCAGAATTTTCTAACATGCCTATTTTTCTTCCTGGAAGATACCTCTACTTCAGTGCATTGAGTATGACAATATCCTAAATTTAGGATCTGGTCCGTAATAGAAACAAATATGACCAGTAACAGGTAGAAATAATTTGCACTAAAATACAGAAAATTAACAGAAGCAACAAAGCCAGAGAGAAGAAAAGGGTAAACTGGGCAAGATGCTTGTTTTTCTGTGTCCCTCTTTTCCTTTGTATGCCTGACAGCCCTGAAAATTTTGTTTCTGCCTCTAAGCAGGTACAGCCTGAGCAGAAACAGGATGAAGTGTGCAGCACCTGGCAACAGTTCTGAGCCTTGAGCTGAAATGGCAACTGGAAAAGGACCAGAAGAGAAGTGCAATTTCTCCAGGAGATTCCCTGTCATCCTTGTTAATAAATGTCCTTGTGGCTCTGGGAAGGAAGTGAAGCTCCCAGGTCATTTGGATAAGCCATGCCAGAGGTTATGGGGCTATAATGTGCAATGTGGGACAATGTCACCAGTGCTGGGAAACAGCTGAGGATGGTGGACAAACTGAATAAAAAAAGGAGAAAATTAAAAAAAAAAAAAACAACAACCAAAAAACACAAAGAAAAAAAGGATGTTGGAAGACAAGAGAAAAGCCAAACCAACAGCTGTAAGAGGTAACAAGAAACACGTGAGAATGAAAACCACCTCCATGTATGTCAATATTTGCCATCCCCAGCAGTATGACCCAAAGAACAAAGGCAATGGGCTCCCGGCTGCCTAGTGATAGAAAGGAAAACAAACACTTCCTACAGCTCCAGCCTGGCTGCAGGGCCTGCCAGTAATCCTGTATTTATGTACTGGGCTTTGAGGATAACCTTAGCTCCAGGAACACCAGGATTTGGGCAGAACCAGCGCCACTGTCAGAGGCTCATGATGGTGGGCGGGCACTTTGTCCTGCAGGAAAGGCTGGCCTGGTGCTCCCACTGCGGCCTGCAGGAAAAGCTGGCCTGGTGCTCCCAATGCAGCCTGCAGGAAAAGCTGGCCTGGTGCTCCCACTGCGGCCTGCAGGAAAGGCTGGCCTGGTGCTCCTGCTGTGGCCTGGTGCTCCCAATGTGGCCTGCAGGAAAGGCTGGCCTGGTGCTCCCTGCCTTTCCAGGGAATTACCGCTCTTCCATGGGAGCAAAGCAAGGAACAGAGCCCATATGGTCATCCCCACCTTTTTCTCCCCTGTCTCATTGTGCTTAGCGATTACTGTGAGATCCCATGCTGAGGGATGACTTCTCACATTCCTAGCCAATTAGTCAAATCAATGATGAAGTTGTCGAAGTTGACATTGTCCTTACATGAGAATGTAACACAAAATCCACATTGCACAAGGAAGCACAAGTGCTTGACTGAAATAGCACAGGAGGATGAGACCTGGCAGTGCTTCACAGGGACCTTTATCCCCATCCTGCATCTCTCCCTTCCCTGCCTCAGGAGCACATGTACCACAGGCAGCACAGACACCAAGGTCACCTGTGTCTTTCCTTGGAAAAGATCAGCTTTTGGCTCGCTGGGCTCTCTAACCTGCTAAAGTGGGAGGGCCATGGGAGCTGAAGGGATGCAGGGGCAGGAGAGCAGCAGTGTCCTTGCCTTGCAGCCCCTGCAGCAATGTGATGGCAATGTGGAAGATGCTGGAAGAAAACCAGCACTGTCCCCAGGGTTAATTAGAGAGGGTGTTAGCCTGACTTTCCATTTGGGATCGGCTCAGACATCCCACATAGGTACCCTTGTCACCCAGTCATTTATTCCTCCAGCTGTCTGGGTGAGGGACACCCAGCTTGGCTGTTCTGGGAGGCAGGACTGTGCTGCTGGTCCTGTCTCCCTCTGCTCCCTCCGAAGAGGAAGGGAGGGGGTGTGGGAAGATAGATTCATTTGCAAATGTAAATACTGGCTGTCAGAGAGGGCAAGGGATTAGCTTTACATAAGAAGAGAGAGGTGGCACTGCATGTTGTCAGGCTCATTAGGGAAGCAGGAACCGTGTAGCTGAGCTATTTGGAAATGATCTATCCACTCTATCCTGCCTTTGTTTCTTTAACAGCCACTCCAGCTCATGACAGGCTCCCCGGGCTCTCACAATTTCTCTTTAAAATGCTATAGGTCTGAAACGTTTTAAGACAGGTAAAGAAAAAAAAAATCTAATGCACATGCAAAAAGTGTCTGTACAATCTGTACTATTTTTACAGTAAACTATGTTGTTGTCAAGCCACTTAAACACAGAAAGGAAAATACAACTGGGAATGGTGTTTGCCACCACAGCCAGCATCCACTAAGAGCCATCCAGTGGTGGATGCACTGACACATGGATTAGTTTAGATTGGATAGTAGGAAAAATTTCTTCTCAGAGACAGCTGGCATTGGAGTAGGCTGCCCAGAGAAGGATGGAGTCAGTGGCCCAGGAGCGATTTAAAAGACATTTGAGGACTTGGTTTAGCGGTGGACTTGGCAATGATGGGCTTGGTGATCTTGGAGGTCTTTTCCAACCTAAAGGGTTCCATGATTCTAAAACCCCTCACCTAGGTCCGAGCTCTCATGAAAAGTAATGCAGACAGCAGAAGAGGGAGCCCTAAAGGTGGCTTCATAGCTCAAGAAATGAGAGGTTGCTGCTGCTGGAAGAGACCCTCCTGCTCTTCTCTCTAACCCTGGGTGTATACCTGTCCATCAGCAGCCTTGTCTCAGTGCATGATGATGTGGCAGATGGGATCAGCTCACAAACCCAGCCAAAAGCCAGGCTGTAGGAGAAGAGTGGATTTTAGCAGGATCAACATACTGACTGTGCTCAGTGCACAGCCACCCAATGGAACACAAAATATCCAGTGTGGAGGTGCAGCTGAAGGTGGGAGACTGCAGGTGGGGAAGAATGGAGAGTATGAAGTCAACAAAAGCTAAATTACCTTGACAGGAACTCAGATTGTGCTACCCATTTTGGGCCCAACAGGTGCTTCAGGCCAGAACAGATGTGCTGCAGAAATACACCTGGGAATTTCACCATCCAGCTCCTGAATCAAGCCCACAGCTTTGGCTGAAACCCAGTATTTTTTAAAAAAATCTTATTCATTACCACTACAGCTGTGGATCGCTGGCTTGTGAAAAGATCCCCCTACCCCACAGTTCTTTACTCACTGAACCCTCTTACTTCCCCTCAGGCATTTATACCCATGTAAAAGCAAAATTCACTTTAAGGCTTCTGTATAAACCAGCTGAAAATTGGTCCAAATTCAATACTTTTAAAGCTTTTAGGAGGGGTTTTTTTAGGCAGAGAAGCAGGTTCCGGATGGATTTCTATTTTCCCATCTGTACTTAATGGGAGAAAAGTGCATTCCACATTTCTTTTTTTTTCACAGGGACTAAGCTCCTCGTAGTGTGAAGGTGGGGAGGAGAGTTAAAATAAATTTTCTAGTCCTTCAATAAATGCAAGTGGAAGATTTTCTATTAAAAGTCCCTTTTCATATTCACACAAAGGAATTTGCATTTACATGCTTTCACATTCAAGAAGGCTCTGGCTTCATCACCTTGTCTTCCCGACTGTGAGAGCTGAGGTCATGATGCCCAGGTTTAACTAACCAGAGTTTCTCATCCTCTAGGAGATAGGGTTTTGTTATTTTTTGCTAACAGCTGCATATTTGCTTGCAAATGTCACATTCAGGTGCAAACAATAGCATGTAGAAGAATATGAATTTTCTGTAGTACCGAGTCATGCAAACAAGACATCATTCATATCACAGCTCAAACAAGAATACATTAAAATACATGCAAAGCAGCCAAATGAGTTGTAGATTGCTATATTGGTGGTTTTATTTTATTTATTATTCCTTCAGCTCTGGCTTTAAGCTAATAAAGCTTTATTATGCACCTATCTGCACTGACAAAGGAAATAATTATATTTACTTGGAAAGAAGAATACTATAATATATTCCAGATCACCTAAGACATTTTCTTATTTCTAGGGGCAGGTGGGGGGTGGGGGGGAGGGTCTACAAAGGCACTTCATATCACCTTGAAAATGTTAAATGAAACATGGATAAAAATTATTCTCTTGCTTGTAGCCAACAACTTGCCAAAAAAATAAAAATAAAAATAAAAATAAAAATAAAAATAAAAATAAAAATAAAAATAAAAATAAAAATAAAAATAAAAATAAAAATAAAAATAAAAATAAGAACTACCTGTGTTCTCTGAAGACTGCTAAGAGTCTGCATAGTGCTATTGTTTTTGTGAGGAGCCTAGCAGTAAAAAGGTCAGAACAGTGTGAAAAGAAGAGAATACAAAATAAACAGAAAGCATAGCAGTTCAAGGTTTCATGTAATCTTCATTTAGTTACTCCTAGAAATGGTGAGACCTTCAAAACACAATGGATTTTTGCCTAGGACTTGAATTCATGTAATCTTTTAAAATATATGATTATGTTGGCTTAATGCAATGACTTTTTGCTTTTACACCCTGCTGTTCTTCTCGTCCCTGGTGTCCAGCATGCTCCATTACCACTGAGGAAATGCAGAAACAGGACATAAGAGAAACCTAATTAAATTCAAATCTTCTGAGAAATCTATGCAGTCTACTCTTGCAAGCTAAAACTTGTTCAAAACTGGGTTGATAATTTTTTGGATCCATATGTGAAATGGACATCACCATTTTATTCCCTTTCATAATTTGCTGAATTTTTTTTCTCCCTTTTCCAATCTTCCTTTCCTGGAAGAGGATCTAAACTCTTAATTAATGAACAAGCTGATTTTTTTTGGCCCCTAAAGTGCAGCCCAGGTTTGGTTTCACTTTGCTTTTCTTGGAAAAGTGTGTTACTCAGTTGAAGAGAAAGTGAGAATTCATCCAACATCCTTTCAAATGCTGCAGTGCATAACTTCAGCTAAGAGATAAGTTACTGTGGGTGAGCCCTATTTCCTAGAACATTAGGCACCATTCCTTTTTGTTTTGGTTGAGTTTGGCTTTGCCAGTGGTGACTTTGCTGGGTTTTGCCCGTCTCCCACATCCCATTCCCACGCTCTCCCCAGTCGTTGCCGCTCTTTCGGCTCTCCCTGCAGAGGTATGTAAAAGCAAGGCATAGTTTTCAAGCTTTGAACTTTAATTAAATAGGTGTGGGCTACACAGTGCAAATATTTCCTTTCGCCCAGGAAAGTGCAAGATGACACCAGGTGTTATTTGTGCTCTCCTTCCTGTGCCCCTCTTCCCACCCACTCTCTTTCTGCTATCCATATATAATTCTCCAAGACTAAAGAGGAAACCATTTGCTCTGGGAAGGTTGGCAGACTTGATAGATAAACAGATTGATTTAATGAAATTAATGTTTGCTAAATGTCATAGTGGTGTAAAGCTGTATGATCACGAAATCTTAATGCAAGCATGGATTACTGTCCATAAACACAGAACCATGGAGTTGTTATGGCTGGAAAAGACCTCCAAGACTCTCAACTCCAACCCTTGCCAACTAAACCAGAGCTATAAATGCCATGTCCAGTTGTTTCTTGAAAATTTCCAGGGATGATGAGTCTACCACCTCCCAGGGCTGCCTATTCCAGTGCTTGGCAACCCCGATGCAAAAATATCTCTAGAGAATCCTCTGAAAAAAATGTGTCTTGATTGGCATCCAAAGCCAAAATTGATCAGATTTAATAATGGCGTGGCTTATTAGACTTGTATTTCACATTCATTTCCCTGAAGATAATAAAGACTCTTCCATGGAGGGTACCTGGGCTAGCACAGTACATCCTGGTGAGATCCACATTGTTAATGTGTGGCTTTGCATCTCAATCTGGGGCAAAGACACCTTGACACATACCTGACCTTGCCCAGGTACTAACCCAGGCTAGTTTTATTCAGCTTTTATGCCTCAGTAAAACTAACCTGCAGATCTCTGCTGCCACCAGGTCAAACTCAGTGCCAGACCCTCAAGAGTAACAGATATTTCATCAGAAGTTAAGTTTCTGCACCTCTTTAATAAGAACCTTTTTTCTGTTCTTATGCCTTCCTGTTCTTACAGTTTTAAAGGGTGCCCAGGGGTGAGAAGATGTTTTTTGATGTTAAATAGTGACAAAGTTTCTAATTTTTTGTAACCTGTGGTGACAGTAGATAGCAAAATAGAGAATTGCATGTATCTGCTGATATATGATGATTATGTCACTCTGCATTGGAAAGATGCAGCTTCCCTCATACAAATAGTCTTTGAAATGAACTGTAGAAGAGTCCTAGGTTTGTGTTGGAAAGGACCTTAAAGACCATCTAATATCACCCTCCCTGCCATGGGCAAAGAAGAAGAAACTCTACTTGAATTCAAAGTAAAATAGACAAGTGTGGGATTCCAAGACCATTCAGGGTTTCTCAAAAGCCCTGGTAATGATTAAAAAACCCCATTTTAAAAAATTGTTTGGTTTTTCAAGCAAAAAAAAAGTTCCCTTATTCACCAGTTTTCAAAAGAAAGTAACTTTAAACATATTCCTTGTTAACTAGAAGTTAATCCTACACAAACAATAAAGACTTGGCTGTGAAAGTGGGTTTTGCCTTGCTTATACGGTTCCTGGGGGGGAAAATGCAATATAAATGCATCAGAAACCCAGCTCAAGAGTCTAAGTCTGCAAATATCTGCACCTGCACTTATATGTGGAAAGTAAGATCCCAGCTCAACAAAAATCAGTGGGATTTCTGCCCTCAGCTCCAACAAGGTCACTGTTTCTCCCTGTGAACAGTCAGATTAAATGAGAAGGACTGTGCTTAATCAGCTACTCTGCAAGTAAAACTACTTGCACAGGATTGTGCCCGTGTTTTTAATTCCCCTCTAAATTAAAGAGTAATTATTTCCAAGTGTCAGTTTTATTATCTTGGTAATTTGTCCGTGCATGAATCACTGTGCCATCTGGGCAGGCAAAAATGTGAGCACCACTCATCTTAAAAAAGGGGTTCAACCAAGCAAAATGCTGAACATCCTTTGCAGACATTCTGTTCTTTGGAAGGAGCAGAGCAGACTCTGCATGGCTGTGGATCCCCAGCTGTTGCCAGCACAGAGCTGAAAGAGCAATCTGCTGGTGTGAAATTCTGGGCAAGCTTCTGGCTTGAAACATTAAGAGAAAAAGGAAGAGGATACTGTGAAGGTTTTTCCAGTTTACACTGGAAGAGGAATTTTTAATAAGCAGGTAATAAATAGTTTTCAGAGTCAAGAGGGGAAATCACAAGCCGTCTGCTTTCTTTGCATGAAGTCCAAGTTACATTTCCTCCCACATCTTTATCATTACACACCATGTCAGAAAATAAGAGTGGTGATTGACTTAAGCGCATGCAGCTTTAAAAGCCAGAACTGGAAACCAGTGCCATCCTGTTGTGCTTTGCTGGAAACTGCCAGAATTGTAATGCCTTCAGCTTCAGAAGAGCTGTGAAATGTGAACCTTACAGAGGTTTTATGGGAATTATCATCATTCCTGTTTGTGGCAGAAGCATCGAGCAGCCTGGCAAAGTGAACTTTAATTTAGACATATTGGATCCAACCTGACTTTAAGAAGGAGAAAAACTAGATTCATGACAGATTATTTATTTTAAGCCATTGCCAGGCCACATCTCAGGATTTTCCTTAAACTTTTCACATCAGATGACGCGTCATGTGCTGCACTTCACCAGCAGCTGCAGCTTCCCTGTAAATATTTTATATGGCTTTGATTAAACATCTGTTTTTCTGGCATGCGGCAGCCCGTGCTTGACCTTGACTCCTGTCAGGATAACTCACACCTCAGGGCATGCCAGTGTCTGGAAGTGCATTTGAATCAATCCCCAGCTTCAATAAACTGGGACATCTCACCATTGTGTGTCCATGTGAAACGGATCCTCTCCAGGAAGAACAGTCTGGTGGAGCAAGGCTTCCCCTCACACGTAGTCCTGTTCAGCTCCAGCAAACATGTGCAGCACAGATGATGGCAATATGCAGGAACAGAAGGTGTCCATCTTCTGGAAGAAGCAAGGCCTGAGTGGGAACTGATTGCTGAAGGTTTCTTCCAAAGAAAATCAAAACAAGGACTAGAATGTGAGAGCTTCAGAAATAGCATCATTCAGCTGCTCAGTGGGGAGTGGAGTTATTCACTGCCCCAATGAAAATTACCTTGTGCTCTCAATGTAATGGTTTTGATATCTCTGTGCCCAGGTGAAGATAAAATTGATTTTTTTTTTCCTTCCTGAGTTTGATTTAATGCAAGGAAAAATATTTTATAGGGTCAACACTCATGCTGTTTGTATCAAAATACAAGTAGAGAAAGAAGCTACAAGCTCTATTACAGGGCAACCAAAATAATAAGAGGAGAACAAGGAAAATAAAGGGAAATAAATAAGAAGCAGACCTAGTTTGCTGCACTACACAAATCAAGCTGCTTTTGGAACAGTTCAAGGCCAGGCTGAATGGGGCTTTGAGCAATCTGCTCTTTTGGAAACTCTTCCTGCCCATGGCAGGGGGTTGAAACAAGATGGTCTTAAGTTTTCTTCCAACCCAAACCATTCTGTGATTCTCTACAGCATTAATTACTCACATTTATCAGACTTGGGTTTTTCCAAGAGCTCAAAATAAGGGTCTGGTTTCTTATTTTTTAGGATTCAGCACTCCCTTACCTGAACAAAATACTCTACTAGTTCATCAGAGAAGATGGAGAATGCCCATCAAGAATCAGAGGTGGCCCTGCACATGTCCCAGAAGTGCCCGGCAGAGCAGACACACTTAAAGAGCTGGTTTCACACAGCATCAGCAGACAAGCTGCAAAGAATTAGGTGTCAAGAACTGAAAACCTGTAAACTTCAGAAGAAAATCACATGCCTAACAGCAATCTTAAATATACTTAAAAATAGCTGTTTCTGTGACCTGGAAGCTGCTGAGCACTAACAGCATCTGTCACTCGGAACCCTCCAAACACATTTCCAATTAAAGCTGCTGTTAGCAGCGATGCAAGACAAGCTCTGGCTTTCTGTGAAAATGGACCAAAGGCACCAGCCTACAGCTTTCTCAGCCTCTACCTCTACTTTTTTTGTGGGGTCAGGAAAAGAGGTTGTGCTTCTCATTCCCACTCTGGTAATGTACAGCTGTTGTCAAGTCTCCCCAATATCCTTGGGCAATTACAGGACACATTCTTCAGCCATCAAATAGCAGGTTTGAAATTTTTCAAATGCTGTCATTCCTGCTTGCTGTAATGTCAAAGGGTATAAGGTCATGAGCAGACAAGTATTTCCACAGTGAGTCCTCAGCACTTGTTGCAGATTCAAATCCACCACAACAGCAGGGGCTTTATAAGCGGAGCAGCTATCAGGGTTTCAGGTGGTGAAAGGAGAGATGTGTGTGCTGGCCCCTCATGTGTTATATGGCTGTGCACACTCGTGCTAAGAAAGCTGGATCTGTGCTGGACCCGCTAGCAGATTTATGGCTTGCTTTGCAGCTCTGTAGGTGACTGGGAGAACAGCACAGTAGCTTCCTGTGCTGGCATTTTAAAGTAGGGTTTCTGTTACTGTCGATCACAGGAGCCATCTGTAAACTGAGATCTTCCCAGGGCTTAATTCTCGATGTGAGGGCTCGGAGGGACCCCTGCTTTCAAGGGGGAGTGGAGGTAAAAATAAAGTCAGGATAAGCTGTTTGTCCTTGAGCAACTACAACGGTTTCAATTTCCCGACAGGAAGCTTTGTCCATGTCAGAAACAACAGTTGCCCTAAAATTCAGTGAGGAAATGGTTCCTCCATGCTTCCAGTAAGATTTGAGTGCCTGTGCCCTACATTCTTGCAGGGTGCAATATTTTGCTTTGGGGATGCTCTTGCTAATCAGGGGGTGGCTGCAAGTACAAGCGCTTTCACCTGGCATCTTGGAAAACATAATTTAGATGTGAATGGTAGACTGAGTTTATCTCCTAGAAATGCATCTATGCCTTCAAATATATCTCTCCAAAGAAAAAGAAAGGGAGGGAGATTGAGAATGAAACTTAATGCAAAACTTTGATTAATATTTTTGGGTCCTGGTAAACTCTTTTAGAAACACACAAAACAATGGCAGAAAGAACTACAAAGACAGGGTCCGTGGGAATCTGTGTGTCTAAGTTTTGTCCCCATGGGGTTTTTTTTGGTGACAGACCCTACATTCTCAAGGTAGGAAATTAGGTCTTTCCCAAGGCTGGTTGAATATAGGCCCATGTATTTCTAAGCCAGCGAATCCAAAATCAGTTCCTCCTGATCACCTGCCTCTGTCCTTTGCTTAAGACAGGACAAATGGATGTTCCCTGTTCCTACACATCCCATTTGATAAGGGATTAATATGAAAAAAGCTTATTAATCTTGTCAAGTTGTTCAGAACAGTGCTCGAAGGATTATTTAACAGCAGGTTCTCTCTTTTTTTCCAACCTTTTATCCATTTTATGCCTTTTCTGTTTGCTCAGCAGTTTATAACCTTAGTCATGGTAGGCTGGCTCTCCCATAGAAATGACAGTGCTTTCAGTGACAGGCATTGGACATGCTACAAGGAGCAAACATAGGAAAAGGTAAGGCTAACAGGGTACCAGGCAAAAACAGGGACAGCTTTGCTTTTCTTCACATGCTAGAAAAGTGGAATTTTAATTACCTAAGGGGAATTTTAATTACCCAAAGTTTTTTTACAAACAAGCTTATTTTGAGGCAATTTTATTATGGTAAGCTTTTCTTTTTTTTCTTTTCTTTTCTTTTCTTTTCTTTTCTTTTCTTTTCTTTTCTTTTCTTTTCTTTTCTTTTCTTTTCTTTTCTTTTCTTTTCTTTTCTTTTCTTTTCTTTTCTTTTCTTTTCTTCTTTTTTTTTCTCTTTATAGTCTGTATATCTGTCTCCTCAGGTTTCTGTTCTTTCCCTACTTTCTGCCTGTCCTATATGCCTTAACAATAATTCATCCTTCCTTTTTCAAAAACACTCTCCATCTGGACCTTCTCTAGAACTACTTCTGGTCTGTCATGGGAATTGCATCCAATAATTTCTCACTGTTATATTGTGCTGGTTTGGGAGAGTTCATTTATCATAAAGCTATTTTTTTTTTCTTTTTTAACATGGAAAAAAAAAAAGAGAGCTGGCAGGTTCATATATCCAAAAGGAAACAACACTGGGAGTGATAGACCTGAGATATATTAAAAACAACTGGAATCTGTAGCCACACTCAGATATGATCTATGAGAATCCAGAATACTTTTTAGCAGCAATAAAACATATGTCCTGTAGATGAACCACATGAAAGTTAGGAAAAGTTGAAAATCTGAGTGTTAATTTCATTGTTTTATTAATTAAAGACTAACTGCTGTCACCTGTGTTCAGAAAGTTGCTTTGATTTGACTGTATGTGTGGGATATGAAAGCAAAATGATAAATAGCATTTAACACAGCTGGTAGAAATGTTTTACAGAAAAAGACTGCAAAACTATTACAGTAATAATTTGCTTTTTTTTCCTGGGCTGCTCTGAAATCTCTTTAATCTTGGTTGCTGTACTATAATGTAGAAAGAATAAATACAACAGAACCATAGAAGAGCCTAGGAAGGGATCTTAAAGATCACTTCATTCCAAGACCCTGCCACAGGCAGGGACATTTCCCACTAGACCAGGCTGCTCCAAGCCCCATCCAACCTGGCCTTGAACACTTCCAGGGTTGGGGCAGCCAACGTGTGCCAGGTCCTTACCATCCTCGCAGGGAGGAATTCCTTCTTAATGACTCGTCTATGCCTGCCCTCTCTCAGTTCCTTTCCGTGTGGCTCGCATCGCCTTTGGTCAGGCAACTTCTTCTGAGATCACTCCACTGCCTCCAAGCCAGAACTGCCTGAAGCTCCCCAAACCACTGAACTTACATGTAGCGAGGAAATAAACCCCAAGTTCACAAGACACCGAGTTTCTGATCACTGAGAGTAGTTTTTCCTGTCTCTCCTTTATGGAAGGGAAAGAACAAAAAGAAAAAAAGACTGATGATTGTTTTGGCCTCAAGAAATAAATCTGATGCTTTATAGATTTTCATGAGGTCTCTCATTGTTCTCTTTTTGCAAATCGCTTTCTGCTTTCCCCAGAGCTATACATACATTTTTCCCTTAAGATAGCCAGCTTTTTCTTTAGTGGAACTAAGGGGTCATAACTCTCTGTGTCAATGATGCAGACAACTATCTGAAGTTCCCTGATTAATATACATATATCCCTGTGTTTCAGGCCAGAACGAGTGTTATTCAAAATTACAAGCCTCCAGCTTAAAGAATAGCCAACAGAAATGCTGACAGAAACTAAAGCTGCTCTAGCAGCGAGCAACTGCAAACAACTGAATGTTTTTATGCCCTTGAACTATTAATTATTCTTCCTTGGAAGGATTAGAAAAGACTCCTGACTGACCTAAGTTCTGCTTTGAAAACAGAGAGAGAGAAATACAGTATTCCCTGAGTCCCTGACTAGTTTAAGGACTTATTTGTTAAATTTAAGACCTGCCAAACCCAGGCTATTATTTTCTAGCTGCTTTGTATCCAGCAGCTTCTTATAAGAAGTGACTTATGGAACATTTCAGGGCTTTTATACCAGCAACAATAACCAGCATAAAACTTGTGGGATAAGATATGAGACTGAAATATCCACAGTATGTATTCATACACAACATTTTATGTAACAGCAGAAAACCTATGAGGCGTTTCAATATAATTAACAATGCCATTAAAAATTGTGGAATACCATTAAATTTGATTGACCTGCTGTGAATGAAAATAACCTAATTTAACTTTCTTTGTAGAGTCAAGTATTTTTTCAAATAACTTGCGTGGATTTTCCTGGTAACACAAGGACTGGGTTTAATGAGTTCAGTGTCAGTATTAGACTACTCTTCATCTTTAAAACAGATGAACTATTTAATTTATTAGCTCACTTTGACTAGGACAATTCCAGCTTTTAATCTAAACCTAGTTTTCAGTTGGCTTAATATAGCAATTTCCACTCAGGAAGAAATAGTAATAATAACTGATATGAATAGATTCATTAGTAGAAATGAAAATAGGTCTGAAGTTCAGCCTTCTGGTTTTTCAAATCCTGGAAGTTTGATGCAAGATTTCTGAGATTTCAAAGGAGCCAGTCCAGAGCTTAATCCAGATAAAATGACTTTGCTTTTATTTACTGTTACACAGGAGCTCCTTCTTGGAGAGGAGTACAGTTTTTTACAAATATTTAGTCCAGGCAAACATTTGCTGAGAATTAATAAGAAATATTTTCTCAGAAATAATTGTCCCTCTCCATGGGAGGAAAGAAAGCAATGTTATTTTTGTGGGATACAGCTGAAACACGAGACAGAAGTGTTTTGTAAAGGTCTCAGAAGTGTGGTGTTTTACAGCTTTTGGTGATGTTTTCCAGCTCCACCGCTCACATTTCAGCACATGCAACCTTACCCAACATGGTATGTGTACATCTTCAGCGTGTTACATAATGTGAAATTCCCAAGAAACAGGATGGGATGACTCAGGCTCTTGGGATGCAGCTGCATGGATGGCCAGGAGGAGAGAAGCTCTTCTGTTCCAAAGCACTGTCACACTCCTCATGGGCAGCAAGGGACAAAGCCCGGGAGATGGACGGTGGCTCTCCGTGAAACGTCTGCATTCACAGCTCCCTTCTCCTGGACTCTCTGAGGAGAATGGCACAGCTCTTGGGGATTTCAGCTGCTGAGCTGAGCTGAGCTGTCAGCCCTGACCACTCATCTCTGCAGCAGCCAAAACTCCAATGAGAATTCCCACGTCCCACTTATTTATGGATCAGCCGTCACCTTTCCCAGTGTTGGCTGCTCCATAGTTTTCTCCAGCTGGAGAGGACTTCTCCATATTTTGCTTCAGCCTGCTGCTGTAGAAGTAGAAAATACAAGCTGCAACTACAGAGCAGTGTCTGATGATGTGGTGGAAATGGGGCCTGCTCTGTTATTTTCTTTGTTATTGGCATTCCAGTTCCAGCATGGAATCTGACTTGTTAAGGTTGATTTTTTCCTAAAACATTTGTTAATGATTTATGTTCCTTCTTCAGTATAAATTTTAAAGGGCTGAGAGAGGTTTGGACCATTACATTAAATATATTAACATGTAGTTTTGAGAGTATTTCTGGGCATGCATGCTAAATTTGAAAATTCAATGTACTCACAAAATTGCAAGGATAAATCAAATAACAACCAAAGCATTTCCTCAGTCCAATGGGTTTAAGTGCTCTCAACAGCTGGAAAAAGTGCAGACTCTTTGCTATGCAAAATTGGCATGTATGGATTTGGAGCACAGACAGAGCTTTGCTAAACTACAGTGATCTGTCATGTTTAAATGTGTTTGCTGTTAGCAGGGCACAGGCAAAATTCCATTACCATGGTGTGCTGAGAAAAAGAATACTGTGCTCATGTTGGGAGAAGCAGGGAAAAAAAATCTTTTAGGAGCCAGTTTGAGGTAGAAGGGGGAGTTGTAGTTGTATCTTTATAGCATTTTCTATTTTAACTTTTTAGAGGGTTTATTTTGGCAAGAAATGGAAAATAAATTACCAAAACACAAGAATTCACTACAGCACACGACCCTCAGAGTCACATTTAGGACCGTACCATATGAAATCCCGTATTTTAGAATTATGTATGTAGTCCATAAAGAATCTTAGCTGTTAAAAATAGCTCCTTAAGTTTTCAGTATAAATTCTGCTGCTGCATGATCCAATGGAACAATCAAAAACTAAAGAGTGAGCAACTCTGTTATTTTCTTTATGTTTATGCTAATGATGTTTCTAAAATTCCTTATCTTCTACAGGCATTCATCAAACTTGGGGAAATAAAAGAAAGAGAAAAATGAGATAGCACACAGAATCCAAGTAATATCTTCATTTTCTAATATTTTTTTTTCCCTCTGAACACTGTCAGTCCTTTCTTTGCCTTTCCAAGATGTAGCTGTAAACCAGTTTATCAGATACAAATAAAATTTTCTTAAATTCACCAGCAGAGAATAATGATTTGGTTTTATGGGCCCATAAAACAACACAAGTCTGTGGGCATTTTGATATAATGCTGTCAATTAGGATCTGTAATGTATTCTCAGAGATATCATAAGAGAAGTGGCAGCAAACTAATTTTTCCCTTTCAAAACAATCACCTGCAATATGCAATAAAATGCAAGGATGTACTCATGAAATACCCATTGCTGTATCCTCCCTAATATATATGCAAATATTTCATAACTTTGAAACTTTGAGGCACATGAGAAAGCTGCTGGAAATTAATATTAGCTTCCAGTTGCTGTATAAATCAGAGCAACAGCTCTTCCCTGAATGAAGCACCTGCTTAGGGGAGTAAGCTGCTGTGATTAAATGGTGATGGGAATTGGCCCTGCTTGGCATCATTGCCCATCAGAGGCAGAGCCTGGCTCTCCTCCTTCCCTGCAAATTCCAGGGGGGCTCCTCGGAGCACCTTGTGGTGTTCTCTCCTTGTCACCATCACCTCTGCAAGGGCAGAACTTCTGCAGTTTAAAACACATTTTGGTCTTTGACCACTGCGTCGAACCGATTACATTGTTCTGGGGGAATCCCAGAAGTTGATTTGGTATGAAAACACCCTGGTTAAGGACGGGTGAAAACAACCTGGTTGAATGCCTGGAAAATACGCGGGTTTTCATCTGAAAACCTCCTCTGAAATCATTGGTAGTTGTGTGTTCTCTGCTTTATGTACCAAAAAAGCACAATAATTCAGCAGGAGACTTCACCCTTCACAGCAGCAGGAGCCAGCAGGATGATTGCCCACACTGATGCATTTCTGGCAGAAGGCAGTCTGAAGGAGGTGACCAAGATTTTTCCCAAAGTCTGGAAAAAAATGCATATGGCTCTCTGGGCTTGAATGGTCACAACAAAATGATTGCAGAGGAGATGGAGCAGAAAGTCAGGAAGGTCACGCTGAACTGGTGCCCACAGAGAGGCTGCAATAGGTAGGGTCCACCCAGGAGCAATAGCTGCTCAAGCAGCAGTGATTTTTTAAGGTTCATGAAGTATTCTTGTCCTCAGTAGATGGAGAAAAAGATCATTTAGTCTCTTAAGGAAGACAACAGAGGAGAAATAATTTGTTCACTATCAATGTGGAGGCGCAGAGGAATGGGACATTTATTTTAATGGGCAGCAAGGACCAACAGAGATAGTGCATGAAAGTCTTTCTCACTTGTCCTCCTGTGTATGCACACTTTTCTATACAAAACCAGCCTTTTTATCCATCCCTGCCAGAGGAACACTGAAAACAAAATCTGGTGCTCAGAGTTCAGAATTCAAGCAGCTCAAGCCAGCTAACTAACAAAGTGGTTTATTGCTACTTGCAACCAAGTGTATTCTCTTTCTGAACTAAACCTGTGTCAAGCAGTGATGCTCTGGTGGAAGTTTATTTCACAGGACAATCAATTTCCATGTGAGAAGCAGACCTGAGAAAATAACTCATGGCAAATAATGCGTTCAATGAATAAAGTTTCATCCCTTTCCCATGCTCATCCTCCAGATAAGGAGTCCCTTGACTGCAGTCAGCCTTTGGAATGTTTGGAACACGGGCTTGCCAGCAGGCAGACAGCCACTTATTGCAGGTGTGTTCTTCCAGGGCTGTTTTGGCTGCTAACTCACAACATTTCCTTGCTGGATGCAAAAATCATATTCAGAAATAGAATTTTCACATCTTTTGTTTTTATTCCCTTTTGTTAGACAGATATCAGCCATTCAGTGAAAGATTTTTGAGTAGGCACGTCTTGTGCACACCAGGGTTTGTTCTAGCACAACACTTTAAGTAAAAGAAGGAAAGAATTGATTCTTTCCATGGCATTTTCTAACAGTTCCCAGAATTTTGTTATACTTTTTAATGCAGGTGCTGGTAAAAGGCACCAATTTGGATGACAGAACCATTCCTTTCTCTTCACTTAAAGGCCACCAAGTCCTTGACAGGACAAGATAGCAAATCCCAGTGCAACATTACTGACCTGCAAGGGTGTTGGTGAGGTGGTTTTGCTAGAGCTGGAGCTCAGCAGCAGTCCCAGAAGGATCTGAGAGTGTGGGGTTTTGTATTTGTGCCTTTTTGCAACCTGCACAGGTAAAATCCCCCCTTCGAAGACCCTGGGTGCAAAATCCACTGGCAGCTCTGACAGTCCAGTGGGAGCACTGTGCTGTGCAGCAGGCAGCCAGCCCCTCAGCTGGCTCTCCAGGGGTAATTAACCTGCTTATCTCACTTAACAGGGGCTGAACCAACCGAGTTTAAAGGGTATGTTTGGAGAAGAACACACAGCTCAACCCACCTCCCCAGCCAACAAGAAATTGCACTTCCAGTCTTGCTGAAAGAAATTTTCTGGCTCCATAGGACTGGTCACATTTTTGTCAGCAACACATTTTTGTCCTAAAACCCGCTAAACAAAATAAAATTGCTAGTGTTTGCAGCAAGTCTAGATCAAGCTCAACTTCTGAAAAATGCTAGAGCTGTAGTTTGGCTTTAACTACTTCACTGGTAATCAGTGAAATCTGACTAAATACACAGAATTCTTCAATGTTACCTGCTGTGTTTGCTGCTGCTGCCCTGCCTGGCATATAAAATGTTCTTTCCATTGTGGTGGATTTAAACAATCAAGGCAATGGGAAGAAGCAGTCTGTTAATGTGGTAGCCTTGACATTGAAAATAAACAAGTGCCCGGAAAAAAAAAAAAAGTCGAAAGATGGAAAACATAATATTTTTTTTAATTTCAGGAAGCACGCTTGTGAGGGAAATAACTCCAGGAGAGGCATAAAAGCACATCAGTTTTTAGAGACATGAAATCTGCTACATGGTTTTGTTTGAATGGCATTGAGCAACCCTTCTTTTTAGCTGATGCCTAGGAATACAAATTGTCTACTCAATATCTGCAGCTGCAGTCTGCTCTGCTGTTGAAGTGTCTGCCGAATGTCACTGCTGTTTGCTTTGTACAGCAGACTGAAGGGGGAAGGGTTCAGAGGAAGACAAAAGCCACAGGAGCAGAGCTCAGACCTGTGTATTAAGCCTGTGGTTTTTAATGTTTCCCCCCCTTCAGTTCCTCCTGGTTCTCGTGGTTTGTTTGGTAAAAGGCACAGAAGTGGCAGCAGGAGGATGGATAACTGAGCAGCCTGGTCTTGGTCAGCCCCATGTTCTCTTTGAAATAATTATTTACTGCTTGTAATGCAGCAGGATCTGGGAGCTCTGGCCACGGCCCAAGATCTTTTACAAGGGACAAACACAGACTAAGGGGCAGGTTAGCTTTTGAAGGGCTGAGGGTTTATAGATTTGGTTAAACATGCCTGTTGTGTGCAGAGTGTGTTCCACAGTGCAGCAGGTCCTGTTATAAATAACACACAAATGGCACTGGCAGCCAGGCCAAATGCAGAAGCTCAGAAAGAGTCACAGCCTGCAAAAACATCACACTGAGCCTCGAGTTACAGAACTCATGAGACCCTCTCAGACTGGATAGGACGTGCATCTTCCACCTTCAAACATCAGTGAGTAGAAACAGCAGCAAAAGAAGCCATAGGAAGGTTGTATCTCATCACATTCCCAAAGTCAGAGCTTTCTTTCAAATCCATCTTATCTCAAATTCATGACTGCTGGGATACCAAAATCACTTTTCCTTTTTTAAAATTATTTTTTAAAGAGTGAATATATTATAATATAGTGCTAGACCACAAGACAAAGATCAAACAGTTACATTTTTAACATTTCAATACAGGACTTTAAAATAAAATCTCCATGTTGGGTTGCTCTGATTCTGTGATATGTGTATGTCGAAACTTCAAAATACAGGATGATTTTCTTCATCTCTGAACTCCTTCATTTGGTGTCACATAATATCACCACTGTTCAGCCATGAAGCACTTCAAGAAATAGAGGCAGACATACAGTACTGTAAATAATTTCAGCTACCTCTATTTATCAGGAAAAAAACCCTCCTTCAATAACAAACTTACTTAAGGTGTGGTTAACAAAGATCTCTCCAATTCAAGGTATTCCTTAGTCATACTTTAAATTCCAGACATTATACTGTTCAGACACACTTGGGATAATCTTGGTTGTGTTTTGAATAGATAATCAACTGAAAGATTATACTTGAATCTTATAAATTAAACTTAGATTCTCCAGCAAATATACCCCACTTGCATCATGCTTGTGTAGCACTTCAAACTGGGGATTTTATGATTAATCACAGATCTGAAAGAGGATTTCCTTTACTTCCCATAGTACATATATTATGGAAATGGGGTTACTCAGAGCTGTGCAACATATGCTACATGAAGTAGCATGAGTACAGATTTTTGTGACAAGATATGACAGCTGAAGTGCTAATGGGCAACAGAAATGTGCTGTTCCATGGAAATATCTGAGCTGTTTCAGACTTTCACATTTCCCAACAGGAGAGAAATGGAGCGGATGAACCAATGTCCATGAACATTGGAATGAAACCCCATTTTCTGCAGACTTTTCAGGGTTGGGCGAGTGTTTGTGGGTATATTAGAACCAGTAATATCTATGGATGACTTAGTCTGAGAGCAGTTACCAAAGTTGTGCGCAGTTCAGGGTTCTGTGCCCACATATGTCTGAAAACCATCTTCAGCCACCCAAAATTCAGACGTGCAGCTATAGACACCTCTGTGAGACTTATTAGTAATCAGGTGAAAGAGGCAGATGCCTCTAAAGGCTAACAGTGTGTCTAAAATATGCCCATAAATGACACATCCAATGTAATTACCTCTGGCCATGATCCCAGAGAAAGTTGGGATACTGGTGACAGAGAGCCCAGATAGCTGGCTTGGATGAAATGTTTATTTTTGTGTGTGTGTTTTTAGTGCTAGAGGTAGGTGTGACATCCTTATTCACCATGTGTTCATTTATTCTGAGATAGTATAAAAGGTGATATGGCTGGAGTGATAGCTCTGCTTTCCCATCTTCTGTATGTAGAGATTTGCCCTTAAACTTACCTATTTCATTATTTCTAGTGTTTTATTTTCCATATAATCACATGTGGCTTGTATCAGACAGGTACTAAGCATTTCATTAAACTGCAGATGGAAACGGCTAAAAGTTTTTAGAGGCGACGTGCTGAAATTTGATTTAATTTCCCATAGCTACAGGAAAGCAAAGCAATTGCCACTATAACTCTTGAATGTCTGAACATTAGTGTGTTCTCAAAAACATATTGTTAGTTTATGGGGTCGCTACCTGCCTCAGAAAGATAATTCTGCTCACAGTTTGGTGATTAGGAGCTGCTGAGAAGAAATTAAAATCTGAGATAAGAAATAGCACAGAAAATATTTGTAAATGTAATACTGGATAGTTTCACTTAAATTAAAAGCATTTAAGAATGTGTAATTCTGACCCCTATATTATATCTACATTAAAAAAAATATTTTTTCAATGAATGGAAAAACTCACAATGTAACTGAAAAACAAGACAGATAATCAAACCTAGGAGAAATTGTTCAGTCTGAATGTAAAAACACCATTGATATCACCGATAAATGCACCAAAGCAGCTTTTCAATCAAAACCAGCAGTTTTTTCAGGGAGTCAATGTTCTGATAAAGCTTAAAAATCCCTTTGTTCCACAGACTTTTGTGACAGAGACATTCTGCTGCTGCTCTCCCCCAGGCCCCACTGCTGCTCTCCCCCTCACCTGCCCCTCCAGTGCTGATACATAAATCCATTGGCTCAATCTGCTTTTTCAAGCTGGGTTTCCTTCTCTCTGCCACTTTTTCTGCAGGTGCTTTTCCCCTGGTATTGTGAGAGCTCCCATTTATTTCCCTTTTGGATTTTAAACCAGCACTTTGGAGCAGTTCCCATGCTGTTTGCTCCCCCAGTTGGTTACACAAAGCTGTTAGAGACATTTTCTTCACTAGAGGCAGCTGGCTAGGCAAAGGCAACGTTAAATACTATCATAGCTATAAAAATAAAACAGAGTTTAAGACCATAACTGTAGCAATAACCTTGCCCTAAGAGTATAAAACAAAATGGGACCCATTACAGAGATTTTTTTTTATATTGCCATCTGTGACGATTTCCATTTTGGATGAATCTGGAACAGTTTCATATTCTCTTCACACTAAACAAGCTTGGAATAAAATGCACGTTAGAGGGAAACAAGATAGCATTAAATCAACTTGTCCTGGTATGTGCAAACATTGCCATCATCATCCTGATTTATTCCTTCCTGGCTTTTAGGATGATGGCATCTGGTCTCCATTTCAGACAGAACATCCAAGGTGGGAAGCAGAGAGCAGCACAGAGGTCCAGAGCATTTCTGTTTGAGTAAATCTGCCCGAAATCGCACTAACACAGAAGGGACACAGAAAGCAAAACCTCTTACCTCTGTCAATGGACATTTCTAAAGAGTTTTGGGTTACTCTTCCTGTTCCTAGCTTGTGTTATTTCCCCAGTGTTTGCTGATCACCTGAGAAGACCTTCCCTGAGTGAAAATCTCTGATCCCTTCTCCCCTCTATGCCACTGACCACCTTTTCCAGGCTTTCCATGGAGAAGAGGTCCATTGGGAAGGAGAGAGCTCAGCAAGGTCTCCACAACACACCAGAACTGTTCTTTGTGTCGCTGTGAAGGTCACAGCAGAGAATCTGAGGTCTTCTATGGGCAACTAGGGAAGGGGATCTGATGATAGGATTATCAGTGGTATCAAAAAAATTCATGCCAGAAGAGAATCAAAGAATCACAGAATGGTTTGGGTTGGAAGGAACCTTAAAGATCATCCAGGTCCAATATCCCTGTCATGGACAGGGACTAGAGCTCTGTTTTTTGGTAGTGAGAAGGGGTGGGGGAAAAAGACCATATTGTGGAAAACAATATTCCTTCCCTTTTAAAATGTCCAAACTGTTCATAGGAATGATGTGCAAATTAGGGAAAGGATCATTATAAACAGAAGTAATGCACTGGGGGATAAATATGATATATTGGGAAGGAGCCAGCCCAGCTTGTGCCATCGACAAGTATGAGCCATATGTATACCCAAATTTTGGAGAAAGGGGGGGGGGGGGGGGGGGGGGGGGGGTTGACAATGTCACTGGGTATTTTGAGATGAATGATCTGGCTGGAGGAAAAGCAAGGGGACATCTTCCAGAGGAGGAGAAAACACACTGCTGTATCCTCACTGCAAACCCCAGCACTGCATCGTTCTGGCTGCACCCAAAACCTACTGTCTGCACCCAAAAAGCCACTCTCTGCACCCAGAATCTCCCATCTGCACCTGCCCTGTGCAGCAGTCCAGATCTCACCAGAGGGACAGACATCACCTCTTCTTTACCCACTGCTTTGTCCACCTTTGGGCCACCTGGAAACTAGCTTTGCCATGGTTGTAGGGCTTGCTGGCCAGGCCACTGCAAAGCATCACACGGCCAAAATTTCTGGCTGTGACCTGGCTGCTCACTGCAAAGAGGCACAGGAAATGCTGCCACCAGCAGCATTTGATGATGAGTCCCTGTTTGTGATTAAAGAGCTGTACTAGAGCTATCAGTACTCACCCCACTTAAGCCAGGGCCTCTGTCCAAACCTCTGCCGTCAAATCTGTGTCCATTAGGGGCACACAAAGCTGTGGCCTGTGATTTACACCAGCTGAAGAGCCCAGCCTAGATGGAGTCACACTATCACTGTAAATATATTTCATTTTAATTCGATCCCACTTCCGCCTACAAGATGCTACAGGCTGCTGTGGGAAGAGTGTAAATGGAAAAACTTAACTACAAATACAATTCAGAGGTTTTGGTAGCATGGCTGTGTAGACACAGCTATGCTAGAATTATTTTTATGGATTGTGGGTACAGAAAGGGTCACACAGCAGGTGATAACAATCCCTAGCAGCCCTCAAAAATATGAAACTAAAGGATTTTAAGGCTAGAACTTGTCACCATAATAAATTGGTCCATGCAGTATTTTTCTATTTCAGGTGAAATGATTTTAACTTTACAAGGCTTGTTTATGAGAAAATACTTTAAATCCAAAATTTTTTAGTCACCAGCAAACTGAGTTATAATAGGTATGCAGTTATAAATTCTTAGATACACTTCTAATTTTTGGTTTCAGTGACTCTTCTTTCCCAACAAGAGGAATTAAGGTAATGTAGCTGCAGAGAATTTCCATGACTTTATCCCCTCCTTTTCTAAGGAAATCAATCTGAATTAGAGAATTTATTCTTACCAGGACAAATTTTCAGTGCCACTAAATTTAGGACTGAAACAAAGCACTTGGGCAGAGATCCCTGGAACAAAGTAAAGCAGCTGCTGACCTGTCAATATAAAATATCTTACAAATGCATAAATGTGTGACATATGCTCACTGGAATATTTTTGACACAATTTTGGCTCAACATGCTGTGTATATCTTTCCCTAAATGCTATATATAAACTCTTGTTTAATATTCACAGAATTGTGTACTATTTCCCAAAAGCATAAATTATGAAGATAATAGTTCTCTGTCATTAAATGTTTATGTCCTAAAATAAAAATTCAAGGTTAAAATCATCTCCCAACTGCCTCACTAAAAAGGAAACATCACAGAAAATACACATGTAATGTGTATTTGCAATTCACTTTTTCCTGCAGCAAAACTCATTGAATAATGCATCCCCTCCTCTCCAAGCCCCAGTTTGCCCAGTCCAAACAGGAAAATGTTCCCAAAAACCAGAAGTTTCCCCCCAGCAGTCTTCTTCTTCTAAAGGCTTTGGCCAGGTCACAGCTATCCCCAAAGAAGCACAAACACATCCCAAAGTATGAGGCAGCCTGCAAGTTCCCTAGCTCACATTGTCACCTCTAGCTTGGCTTTGACCAGTTCAGTGCTGCAAACATCTTTGTACTACTGGTGTTTCCAAAGAGTTTCCTCTGTGAGGAAAACATCGTTTCGTGGAATGGTTTGGGAAGAAGATCATCTCATTCCAACCCCCTGCCATGATTAGGGACGCCTGCCATTATCTGCTGGCTGCTCCAAGTCCCATCCAGCCTGACCTTCAGCTCTTCCAGGGATGGGGCAGCCACAGCTTCTCTGGGCACCCTGTGCCAGGGCCTCTACACCCCCAGAGTCAAGATTTTCTTCTTAGTATCTAATCTGAACCTACCCTCGGTTTGAAGCCATTCCCCCATGTCCTATCCCTTCATGCCACTCTAAGTCCCCTCTGTCTCTCTTGTCCTCTCTGAGGGGGCATAAATAATGAAATATTTACGAAGGGGGAAAATTGATTGCATGTTGCATGCCTGACTTTTTGTTTACCTTTCTAGGGTCAAACTGAGTTTTCAGCATCCAGCTCCCTTGGCACTAGGCAGACTTGTCAGAAAAGTACCAGGGTACAAAATGTGAGTTTTCAGAGTGAAGAAATGCAAATTTTCCTCATCATTTTTTATGTTCTGAAGATCTTAATGTTTTGCCAAGTTCCATACTATTAATTTTTATAGGATCTACATACTGGTGAATGAGTCTATGCCCAAAACTATTTCCCATTCTACTGCTATTTATACAGTATAATGTTATTTCTGTCAGGGGTAAAGCTGCTACATTCAACCATTGTCATCAGTGAGTTGAATCAATATGTTTCCAAGTCTTATTTCACACACTGTCATTCCTGCTGTGTTTTTTGTGGATGTTCTGGTACAAATCCCACATGCAGAAGCAGCAGTGAAAGTTGTGAGAGCCCAGTGTCTAGATCCATGCTGTGGGTTTGAGTTTTTGTGTTTACAAAGAAATGAAACCCTTAATTCTAACAATAACTGTCTTTTTCAATCAGACCACACAGTTACATTGGTAATTTAACATGATACCTTTGCAATGTTCTCCTTTCATTTGTTGGTTACGGAACATTCAAAAATGCCCAGAATGACAAAGATCCAGAAAATTGCTTGCAACTAGTGGAAATACTATTTCATTTTGTATTGGTACAGGATGTATGTGTCATTCGGTGTCCATGAAAAATTGTAAGTCTTTTCTTTTTATGATCATTATTAAGGCAAGTCAGAGAAGAGACATTATTCACCAAGTCTCATCAGCTCAGACTGCTGCTGCTGCTGGGATGTGCTATATGCTGGTATATGCTGGAAGCAGTTGAAAATTCATTTCCCAGTTTCCATAATATCCAGAATTGTACCCATTACTTTATACAGCTGACTATTAATAGCAAAAAGTAACTAAAATCTCCTAGTGTGAGCAGAGGGTTAAAACTAATAAGACAACAGAAATAGAAAGGTCAGGTTTAAAGAAAAAATGAGCAAGCAAGGGTCAACAAATGGCTTAAGGTAAGTATGGTCTCTACCTTACTGCAAAAGGAACAAGAAAAATTCAGATTTTTGAAGATTGCCTGAATATCTATGAAGGTTTCTCCATTCCTAATGTTTGCTTTTATAGATAAACCTCCTTTTAAGGAAAAGGGCTTGTTGCAGAAATTATGGGGAGAAAGCAGGTGGCCCATGTTACATAGCTGGGCACCTTTGGTTGTCATCGTGGTCCTTTCTAATACTAAAATAAAACATTTAAATGTTCTTGGATTTACTGTACAGTTTGTGAAGCAGTGTGTCACAAGGCTATGACAGCCTTTTGTAACAAAAGCTGTAATTAAGATTATCTGGCAATGTCTTAACAGGGAGGGACAGTGATGTGGCCACATCCACACTGAGATCAGCATTAATGAATATCCTTGGGCTTCTTTTGCCCTTTGCCATCTCAGTCCCCAGCATTGCTCCTCCTCATTCAGAAATCATCCTTGAAAAATTCAAGGCCAAGGGGAGCCGCGTCCTAATTGAAAACAAAGCCCTGTTGAGTAAGAGGATCAGTACATTTTACTCAATTTGAGTCTGTGTCTGACACCATGAGCCACAATTTCTCTGGGAAAATTGTGCCTGTAGTTACACAGCAGCCCTTCAGACTGACCTACATCCTTGGGGGGTGAGGTCAGTTCTCACATTCCTTTGAACTTGAGTCTACTGAACGCTGCTGATGGCACCAAGGAGAGGTTTGGGAATTGCATCTCCTTTCACTGGGCTCAGTGTTGGCTGTTGTTTGAGGCTGCAAACCGAGCAGGGGAACAGAGCACAACAGCAACTGCTGACAAGCTGACTTCTCAGCCTCTGTGGGCAACAAGGTCAATTTAACAGAAAAAAGGGGATCGGCAAAGCATTCCACAGTGCCTAAAATTAGACTTGCTGTTTGGGTTCAGTTCTTTGTCAAAGCACGGCTTTGTTAAGTCACCACTTAATCCTTTGACTGATGGGGGTCTTCAGGACTTCTGAGTTGTTACTTTCTCTGCTTGCACTCTCTAAAGCATTTAACACTTCTTAATCTCTAAAAAAGGACACTTGTGATTATCTGCTATTTTTCTATCAGCATTCTGCCTCTTTGGGTGCTTGGAACTAGACACATTTGGCTATCTGGAGTTTATAGTACCAGTTATATCAGTCGTCTGTGCCTGACATTGGCTCACAGTTCACACAGTGACACCTCTAGAAGATGAGCTGTAAAGCTCCTTGGTACCTGAGGGACATCACCTGTGACACTGGTACAGGAGCCAGATAGATCAGTGCTCACTCTTAGCAGCAGAATTAAAGACACTTCACCAGTAAAATGACAACAGAGTGTGGGCAGTGGTTCCAGGATCAGTACAGAAGATCGTCCTCGTGGTGCTGGTAAATGGCAGAATAAGTGTAAATGGTTACTGGGGAGACAGGGTATGAAGAGAAACATTTTTGCCTTGTAGAGAAATTTTAAAAGCTCCTTAGTGTCTCGCATCCATTGTTTTTGTTTTTGTTTTCCTCCCCTCTAATTACCTTTTTATTTTAGATGAGGGTCATATTCTGCTGTTTAGCTTTGCCATTACTCCCTCTGATGTCGAACTTATCAGGAAGGGACATTGTATTTAGGAGTTAAGCATCTGAGCTTGCTGTTGCTCCCATATCCTTCCTGTGTGGCTACCTCCACACCCATACATCATTTTCCCCTTCCCTGTACCTTTTCCGCTCCCTCTTCCTTTCTCCTTGGTTTTCCTGTTTGATTCCCTTTATTGCTGCATTTACCAGTTCTCTCTGTCTCACTCTTAGATCATTTTGTGTCAGTGAATAGGAAAAAAGCCACATTTTCCCCTCACACCATCACCTTCAGAGAGTCCTTTGCCACTGGTGTCCACTTGGAGAAAAGAGTGACTTTTTGTGTAAGAAGGTGCCAAACCAAGTAACCAAACCCACACATGTATGGGGCAGATTCCACCTTACTTTAGAATGAAATCTTTGGATCATTGGACACATGGGAGAAAAAGTTCCTCACTGGAAGGGTCATCAAGCATTTTACCAGACTGCCCAGGGCAGTGGTGGAGCCCCCATCCCCAGAGATATTTAAAAGACGTGTAAATGTGCTTCTTGGGGACACAGCTTAGTGGTGGGCTTGGCAGTGCTGTGTTAACAGCTGGACTTGCTGGCCTTAGATATCTTTTCCAGCCTGAACTGTTCAATGGTTTTATGATTAAGGTTTAGATATGAAGCCTACCAGTAAAAAAACATTCCCTGCTAATGTGTCTGCTGTGGTCTTAGTGGAAAAGCTGTGGGCACAAGGGTCCTCAAAGTGGTTTTAGAGGGCTGGTAGAGAACCTGACTGCCCTGCTGGAGGTAGATGCCAGGTATAAGTGCTCACTGTAGGGTGAACGGGAGATAAATGTGCTCCACCACTTTGCTGTGTTTACTGATCACGCTCAGGATGTGCTGGCTTGAAGACAAACAGCCCAGAAATCTCAGACAAGAATAATCTTTATGTGATGCTGCATCTATGAAATACAGATTTGGAAACTCCCCATACATAATGAAACCTTTGCATAGGCTGGACAGGTTTATTCCTAGCCATGGGGATTGCTCTCCTTCTGAAAACAGCCGTGTCCCTTGCTGCATCTCCCAGTGCAAGTCACACAGCTCTGCAGAGGATTTCACATTCTAACAATCCTCTTTTCCCGTTGTATGGCTGGGAGGGACTTCCTACATTTCATGTAATCAGCATGCAAATTTGAGAGCTTCCCATAAAATCCTGCAGTAAACAGGATATGTTTGCTCTAAACAGATTTCATCCAGTAACAATTCGCTATAAATTCAGCTAACATCAACAGACTCCTATCTACCCTCATGCTTCTCTAACATCTTTTTCCTGGTGTAGAACAATGGGAGAAAATTGCTGCCCAGGTTGAGGTATTTAAATAAAGCTGAAGACACTATCAGTAGTGGTGATAGTCTGTGAGTCAGCTGCATCCCTTTTCATTGTAAATGGAAAGTTTTAAATGGAATTATGATTGGAATCAATTGGATTCAGTAAAAGTAGTTCATAGGTATTTCAGAAAACTGAAATGGGGATAGGTAGTTAGACATTTAATACCTGAGATACAAAGCAATTTTGCAGAAACTCTGTTTACTGAAGTGTGCTAACAAACTCTAGATAAAACAGCCTTTTAGCATGTTATTTAAATAATTGTCCCTAAAATTGACCCTGTCATTCTGTTAGAAAGGAAAAAGAAATCAAGGGGGAAATTCCAATCCTACACAGTCTAAAATTCCTACATGCTAGTTTTTAATGCTGAAGATATGAATAGCAACATGGTAAAAAAACTGCACAAACAGTAAAAAAAACCTTCACTCAGTGGATTCGATGCTGTATGAGGTTGGGACATGACAATGAGTCTCCCTTACAAAATGTAGGTTATAATATACTCTCTTGGTTCATAAACTGATGTTCTGAGGTAAATGCTCTCAGAAATATGTTTTGGTTTTGTTTTTTTTTTTCCCAGTTTCTTATTAAGGAGTAAATGCACAAACAAAGCATATACTCAGAGACAAATGTCAACAGCAACTTGGGCACCAAACTGGCACTGCATTAAAATGATTCAAGGCTGCTGGCAGAGAAATGAGAGGGTGACAAAATAAGCTGATTTATTGTAAAGGGAACCTAAACCTTGTGTTGATGGTGACAGCTGACAGTGAAAACACTGCTGAAATTGAGTGTGAGACAGAGGGTTTTTTTCAATGGCCACAGGATGTCCTTGGGACAGAGTCTGCATCTCAATGAGCTGGGTGCCCCTCACAGTACATTAGAAAGAAATTAGTTAGGGTTGGACATAATTATAATGTCAGGGCAGCTTCCAGTCTGAGATCCATCGTTCTGGCTAGGAACCATGTTTTATTGAGCAAAGATTAGCTTGCTTACAAATATACAGCAGATTATTTCCAGACCTAGCATGACACTTCTCTCCACCTTTCTCCTTCCTCCCACTGTTTCTTTTTGTTTAAAGCACAGCTATGAGACTCACATCCCATCTCAGCTGCTTTTGTCAGGACAGATAATGAGCTGGGGTGGGATGGGAAAGAAAAAAACAAAAAAAAACCCCAAACAACACAGTGGAAATGGGGTCATGGAGAGGTTAAACTTCATGGATTTATTAATTGGGATTCAGCTCATGCCCTCCTGAAATGAGATGTCATCATTAAAATTGTGGATGACACTATTGCATATCGATGCTAGAAGGACATGAAGGAAATAGTATTTGTTTAGACTTTAATATATGACTGAAATAAGAAAACAAGCCCAAATTGTACCAACCATGTCAGAAACATACTGAAAAACATCTCGGTAAGGTTTTTGTAAGGGAGAAATTCTCCAATTTAATTTAAAAAAAAGCCACAACAGCAACAACAACAAAAACAAAACCAAGCAGTGATGTCAACATTCTTTTCTACTCTTCTGGAATTACAGTTACGAGACATGAACAGCATGAGTATCTTGGGAGTACAATTATTGTTTATTCCATCACAGTATTTTTGATATAGCAGACATACTGACCGTGTTTTTAACAGAGGAAAATGGTTTGAAAAGGGAAGAAAGCAGAGTTATAGTCAGTTGTAATGGAGCCTGGAAAGGCCAGAGTAATTGGAGGTGTGACCTGGAGCTGAGCAAGGGCTCACAGGGGTGGAAGGTGACCCAAAGAGCCACCCTTTCCCCTGGCCCAAGGCAGACATCAGCCATTCCTGGGGCAGACCTGACAGGTGACATTCTGGCTTCTTCATAAAGGCTTGGAATCCTCTTCCAAAATATTTGGTTCAGAACATGATTATTTTCTATTCTTAGGTGCTTTTCAAGTGGCTAAAAGAAGTCTTCCTTGCTGTAGCATTGCTGAGTACATTAGTTTGTTCATCCACAATAAACTCTTTTCTCTTTGCCTTCTGTGCATTAAGAACTTTCATCTTATCCCATCCTCAGTTTTCTGTTCCTTTATCTTGCATCACCTCTTCTCTCACGCTCATTTTCAGGGTGTATCCTGGCTCCCGTTTCTCTCTGAATTCCCCCTTGGCTCTCATCACTTAAAAGATCTCCATCCCTTCCTGGCTCGTTGCAGGATGCAAATCTAATAAGCCAACTCTCAATTTGTACGTTCAGCTTGTTATAACTGGAAGTCTCAGTTGTGAATGGTATTTTCCCAACCATCCTAGAGACTGACTTAATTTTTGAGAATTTATGGGGCTCTGAAGGTAAGTGACTTGCCCACAGAAAGACTGCTGGCTCATCAGTGAGATTTACAGCCCACTAATGACTCCATACTAAAGTAAATGCAGAATTGCTGGGCCACTGAGGAGCTGTCACAGGGGAAAACTGACAGCAGTTTCTGTTCCTTTCCAAAGCCTCTTTTGCTTCTGATGTGAAAACAAAACAAAACAAAACAACACAACACAACCCAAACAAACGAATCTAAAAAACCAACAAAAAACAGCCCAACTTGGTCTGTTTCAAGAGACTTGAGTTTGAACAAAACAGAATATTTCCAGTTCAAGATAAAGCTCAAGCTTCTGGTGCTCCGCTTTAAATGTCATTGATGAGATGAAAGGAAGTCAGGTCTGAATAAATAGTGTGGAATGCTAAACAGGATTTCTACCAAACAATAACTAAATGCCCCACAGAAGAAAGTCTGCTTGCTGATTATCCTCCAGTGCTGTGTAATTGCCATCCATTGTCTGCTGACTCTCCTGTTTGGAACAGCCTTGGTTTTACAGCTGAGGAAGCAATGTATAGCAGGCAGCATCCCAGGAGATACCAATTGTATTGGCAGGGAAGGGAAGTGTGCACACATCCAGTAGATAAACCAGACTGTAAATTGATTTTAATGGGATGGAGATTTCCTAGGGAACAAAAACCCTGATAATTTTCAAGCAGCACCTATGGTGCTTTCTCTGCTCTGCATTGGTGATGCCTGCTTGGATTTTGTATTGATCTGGGAGAGATTGACTTTCTGAATAGCCCTTATCACCACACTTCATTGGTTTTGTACTCCTGAGCTTTCAGAGGCGTTGCTGTACCCCTACTGCTGGATCCTTCCTCTTCTAATCAGCTACCCTGGGAAAGAGAGAGACTGTAAATCAACTTTTCTTTTCTTTTCTTTGAGTAAAAACATAATAAGGTGAAGAAAATACCGTATTTCTCAGTGATATTAGCTAATAAGTGGTAGTGCATCAGAAAATGAGAAACTTTTAAATCAGAGCCATATCTGCAGAGCTCCAATGCTGAGAAGTACCGAGCGCCTGAAAGGCAAACCTGCCTTTGATAAAAGCACCTCACACATTGAAAAGAAGCTATTCTCCACTTGTCTCGCTGCATTTAAGGACTGAAACTGCATAACCTTAAGCAAGACAGCCACAAAACACAGGTGCTTTTACTAGCACTTTGGACTGGGTGACTTTTTCAGAATACTGTATGAGCTGAGAGGATTTTGGGTTTTTTTAAAAGCTGAAGTAAACAGATGGAAAAAAAATCGGTGCAGAGAGGCAGAATAAAAAGCTGACCTGGAAAATATCACATAAATGGAACTGCAGACACTGATCTTAGTAAAAACCTGGAGGAAAATGCCAGCCAGAATTACACATTACCTTGAAAAGAACAGAGCATTTTTTTTCCTAGAGCTACTGAAGCTACTATTGTACATCTACAAGAACATGGTATGTTTTACATTCCAGGTGTCCTCAGCTCACTCACTTCACTCCTTGAGACATTCAGTCTAGAATTTGTTCTGTGCAATTTGTCCATACATGGTGGACAAGCAACAGAATTCTACAGATTGTGATAAATTAGTGCATTTGCTTTCATTTGCTGTCAAGTATTACTTGGAGATGGAGGAGGCTGGAAAGTGGAACAGCAAAGATTTTCCAGGGAAATGGCAAAGATTTGCAGACATAAGCACATGAAAGCTGAACTGTAAGGTGGTGGTAGGGTACAAATTTCTGTCCAAATTACAGACAGCTAGTACAAGGAAAATCTGTGTCAAGGAAGGAAATTCAGGGGAAAATTAAGACTGAAATACTCTTGGAAGACCTAATTCTGCCAAGGGGCTTTTTGAAGTGGGCAGCTGGTAATTAGTGCTTGGAGCAAAGTACAGAAATGTCATAAAATTACTTCTTTATTTTGAATATTTTCACTTTTCCCACAAAAATTATGGTGTTGTATCAGGGACTACTACAAGCCAACACAGAGCAAGCCAAAATCAGCAAGCCCCATACACTGCATCCTTTGAGGAAGGCAAGATTTGGAGTTTCAAAGCCTCAATCATCTGGTCTCTCTGAAAGCATTGCTTTTTCCTTCTGCCTTTGAAATCCAGTTTGAAACCCATATTAAGATGAAGGATGATAGATTTAGATTAGGTATTAGGAGGAAATTCATCCCTGTGAGGCACACTGGTGCAGGTAGCCCAGGGAAGCTGTGGATGCCCCATCCCTGGAAGTGTCCAAGGCCATGTTGGATGGGGCTCTGAACAACCTGGTCTGGTGGAAGGTGTCCCTGACCATGGCAAGGGATGAGAACTGGATGATATTAAACATTCTTTCAAATCAATCTGTGCTTCTGTGATGATTCTGTGATGATTTTATGATGATTTTATTCCCCTTCCAGGCACAAGCTGTAGGGACAGAAGGACGGTGGCTGTGCTACGTGGCCATGGAATGATGCCAGGGTGCTGCTTGATCATTCAGTGCCTCACTTGAGGGCACTGATACCAGGGACAGAACATGTACATTGATTGTGAAGTGTTTCACAGCAGTGCCTTTCATACACAGGTAGAAATTACCTCTGCACTAAAGATCCTGACCCCAATCCATAATCTCGATCTGAGCGTCCTCCAAGAAGGAAAAAGAAAAAAAAAGTTGGCATAATGAAATTATGCCTGACCTCAGGTCTTAATACAGAGAGACAAGAATCAGAAGGCAGAGCTCTGGAATGAAAAGAATTAGCTTATATTCTCATTTCTGGCAACATCTGTGCCTGAGACCTGAGGGAGCTGTGTCCCTGTGTGCCCTGCTTTCTCCATGTAAACAGAGGCAACTGTGCTTACCCTCACAAAGGTGTTTTGAGGTCTGTCACCAGAGATTGCTAGGGGCATTTAGAACTGCCTGGGAAAGTTTGTGGGTTTTGTTTCCTAGAGAATAACCAGGATGTGCAGCTTCTACACAGCTTTGAGATGTTTACACGTGGCTGTTCAGCTCAGCCCACTGCCAGTACAAAGTTCACGAGGACTTTGGGAACCTCCATGTATTTATTGTCCCTTGAGAGGCACGATAATCAGGCTGCAAACGTGACATGTTTGGATCTCCTGGCACTGTTACTCTCTGACAGGCAATTTCTACTCAGGTTGCCCTGTTGTACCTGGTGGAGAAAGAGGAGGAGGGAGAGAGATCTGAGCAAAGACACAATTCCTTACAACCCTCTCCATCTCTCTGGGAACTGAGGCATAGGGACAGCCCTTTCCTCCATGCCCAGCTGTACTGAAGGGGGTCTGAGACTCTGTCTGGCTGAATGGTGCTTCTCCATGATGTCACCCTGGTACAGGCTTGCTGTCACCTGCTCTTCAGCCCAGCCTTGCTCTCTGCTGGGTGAATTTGACTTTTTTAGCTCAAAGAAAATCCCACGTGTCTTTATCCACAGGTATACTATTCTCCTAGAAGAGAAGTGGGCTGAGTCATTTTGGAGGATCTCTCATCACACAGGGCACACTTCAAGTCCCTTTGAGGGCTTCAAGTCTTTGGTGCTGGGGAGAAAAAGAGAAAATAAAACAGGAGAAAAACTTCCTTGGGAAGATGTGACCAACCTGGTTTAGTGGAAGGTGTCGCTGTGCATGGCAGAGGCTTGGAAATAAATGATCTTTATGGCCCCTTCCAACTCAAAACATTGTTTAAGTCTGTGAAATTCAAGGACCAGAAATGTTATGCAGAGCCACATGGCTTCTGCTCCAATGAGCTGTTCTTAAAGGCCCAGAGATAAAAGATGAAAATGCAAACACTTTATTCCCAATCTAACTCTTCTTTACACAATCATTTCTTCTAGTTTCAAAAGTTCAGGAAATAGTCTCTTGTTTTATATAGGTGATTAGATGGTGTTTCTAGTGCATTGCAATTGTGTAATTTGATGCAGATTTATATGTGAGAGAGCTGTACTTTGCCTTTGTGTGCTCCACTTGTACAAAAGCTTGGAGCAGATTCACTTGCCTCCAGAAGGTTACACTGGTCTGACAAGTGCACACTGACAAAAAATTCATGGCACTTGATTTTTAGGACAGTCAGTTTATTACATCATTTATTGCATCATTTTTTTCCGTCTCAGTATGGCTTTACTCTGCTTTCCCCCCCCCCCCCCTCCCCCCCCTTAGTTTGGTTCATTAATCTTATCCTTTCCATCCTCTCTCCTTGTTCTACACTCCATCCTCTCAGGTTCCCTGTCTGATGGCTGAAATATAACAGGGAACAGCTACTTTTACAGCTACAAGCAGAAGCAAAGGGGTGATGAGGCTTCAAATAACTGCCACATGTGCCTGCAAGTTGATTTCTAGCTTTTCTTTGATTTTTCTTGATTTGGAATTAAAGGGAATCAAACAACCCAATTCCTCTTAGATATCTTTAAGGTTACTTTCAATACAAACCATTCAGCGATTCTGTGATTCTGTGCAGAGCTGTGAAGAGACAGCTGATGTTCACTAGCTGCAAAAGTTTCTTTCCGTGAGGCATGTCTCTTAGCCATATCATTTATTCTGCTGTGGAACCCAATTATTACCACTCCTGCTTCTCAGATTTGAATAGATTTGCATTAAAAGTTTTAAAGCAACATGTTGAAAGACAAAAAAAAAACAAACAAACAAAAAAAAAACCAAACAAAAAGACCCTTCCTGTAAGCATGAAAGTGCTGTCATGTGAATATTATTTCCTTTCACATATACCCAGTGGTTGTTAAAATTGGAGTGGTTGGAAGAGGTAGCAGCCTGGAAAGTTTCTCACAAGGCTCCACCCATGCTTTGGCCTTCAGCAAGGAGGGGACATTTTAGAAGAGAGCAAATCCAGTTGGCAAGATGCTCCAGCATGACTACAGCTGTTTTCAAAGAGCAGCAAGCCCTGAACAGGCTCTGGTTGAGTGCCAAGGTCTGTCTGTCCAAGAGCTGAGGTTGCTTTTCATGACCCAGTGCCCTGCTGGTGCCACTCCTGCTGCTGCCACTCCTGCCTGTCCTCCCAGCTCAGTCAGGTGGAGACCTTTGGTTCAGTGCTAGCTCTGTTTTAAACAGCTGATTTCGGCCACGTTTCTTCCCTGGGCTTGTTTGAAATCTGTCTGAAGGCAGATCCTGTCTTTGCCCTGCATGGCATCCAGCCACTCGGTGCCAGCTGTCCCAGCACAGCTGTGGGGCTTTATTTCATATAAATCTGCAGTTTGGAAATTCTCTGGATGCATTCTTTTCAAGCCATGGAGATATCTATCCTTCAAACAGGACGTCAAATTGTAAATAATGTCACTTGTCTTTGCAGCAAGAGATGGCACTCAGTTAATAGGATGGCGGAGTTCATACACTACCCCATAATTAAAAAACAAGGGGAGAGGCAGACCACTTAAAAGGGTTTCCCACCGTGACAAATTCCATGGACTATAACATTTTCATACTGCTCTGAAAAGCCTCCACATTGACTGTAAATTCTCCAGCAAGGGTAATGAGCTGTAGGAGAGTTTGCCTTTCATTTGTTTTTCAGTCTGATGCCTGATCGCCTCTGGAACGAAAGCACGATGCTTCCATTGCCTCATCAATCGATCCAAAACTTATCTTAAAGAAGCAGCTCTGCTCCCCCTCTAGTGCCTAATTTCAGTTATCTAATTAAAGCAATATCATTTACATTTTTGAGGTATGTGGCTTTTGCTCTGCACAAATAAAGACCATGTCTGTGATTTAATTCTCTTCTCTTTTCCTCTAGTACATTGGCTTCAGTTTATTTATTTATGTTATCTTTATTTTTAACTGAGTATCACAAACACTCCCATTCCTCCTTCCACCATAAATTTTTGTGGCAGGGACCAATTCTTCTCCTCATCTGCCAGCAGTCTCTTAGCACAAAACCCTAAGCAAAGCCCACTTCACAATAGAGAGCATTTCAAGTCTTTATGGGCTCAACCTTTACATTTCATTTGCATCTTTGTTAACCTTGGAATAGTTCACAGCGCTTTTTTTTTTTTTGTTTTTTGGTCTAAATTCTAATGAAAGGGACCACTCCTCCCATCCTCCCATTTCCTTCTGAGATTAATTGAAATGCAGCCATCTAAACCCCTACTAATTTGTTTTGAAGCCAGCTATTTCCTCAAACAGTTGCAGAAGATGAAAGTTGTTGATAGGAGCTGCAAAGGCTTTCTTTTTTTTTTTTTTTTTTTTTTTTTTTTTTTTTTTTTTTTTTTTTTCATGTTCCATTGCTGCATGCCGCTTAAATCCCTGGCTTTGCTCCCATATCTCCTGACACATGTATCTGAGCTCCCATGGACAAACCCCACAGGGCTCACAGAGTGTTTAAGCTGACCTGCCAGGGGTTTGGTTTGCTTTCTGTTGAGCAGCCTGGTAATGGGCTGTGATGGCAGCAGCAGAGGAGCTGGGAGCAGGGGTTTTTAGTGTGTAGGGTTATCATTTCACATGCCACTTCAGGGGTCACATTTTTCCACCCTTTCCCAGTCTGAGCAGCTGCTGAGCCAGCTCTGGTTGAGCCCTGTGTGCAAGGTAGGAAGGATGGAGGGCTTTCTGCTTCAGCTTGCAAAAATAACCAGTGACAAGACACACTTACTGAGCATGGGAATTCAAGGCAGCACAGGGAATAATAAGGCAGATTTAGATAAAAAGGAAGAAAACATTCACGATGAGGGTGGTGAGATACCGACCGAGGTTGCCCTGAGATAGGCAGGGGATGCTGCATCCTCAGAAACATTCCAGGCTGGCTTGGAGAGGGCTTTGAGCAACCTGGCTTAGCAGAAGGTGTCCCTGCCCCAGCACTGAACAAGATGATCTGCAAGACCCCTTCCAAGTTGACCCATTCTGTCATTCTATGATTCTATAATTTTACCAAGTTGTTGATTCAAAGATTAAAACCTGCCTTTGATATCTGCATGGTTGTACTACCAAAAGCTATTCTCCTCCTGGAGGCTGCACGTGGCCAGACTCTTAGGAGAAAGCTGCTGCTCCTTTTTGTTGTCCCTGCAGTTAGCTTGATTTCATCTGAGTGATTCCCATTCTCTGCATGTCATGCTCTGCATACACTCCCTGCCAAATTTACATCCTCAGCTGGCTGTGTCAAAACCTTCTGCACAATTATTTTCTTTTCCCCTTCTCAAATTTAGATGTTTTCTTTCTGGGACTGAATCTTAATTTCCTTCCGTTTGTTGCTGCCCTCAATTTTTCGTGTGTTTGGGGTTGGGGGGTGTTTCCACAATCCTGCTGGTGTTGGGAAGCTGCTATGTTTCTGTTCCATCAGCTTTCCACACAACTGACCATAAAATTAATCCTGCATTCCTAAAAGCTTTCATAGCACTGTCAAAATTAACCACTAGGTCCATTTATTTGCTGTACAGGGTTGTTTTTTTAAAAAAATATTTTATTCAATTCTTTTTTCTGTTCTTCTCTAGTACTTTGCATCTCAATGCTCCCATTGGTAACAGATAAAAGGGACATCTAAGGGCCACATAAGCAGGGAGACATGTAACCACTGGGCTCTGAATCATGTTTTTTTCCTCTGCTTTTGTTTCCACTGGCATTGGCAGCCTTCATAACCCAGTAGAATCTGTTAGAAAATGGTCTTCAAAGTGCAATTCTGCTGCTGCTTGACTGGATTTGTCTGTGGGGTTTTTGGTTGTCACTGAAGCATCAACTTTAAAATCACTGAAAACCAACAATTTCTAATGAGCAAGACTTTACCAAAAAGGTATTTAAATAAAGAACAACAAAGTCCACTTTTCTCTCCACCCCTGCTGCTTTTGATCCCATTGAATGCTGTCAAATGGGTTGGAGTCATGCGTGAAGTTTGTCACTTCTGAGCTGCTGACAGTACCTACCTCAACGTGCGACACGCCAAGAATTCTAAACAGTTTTATTGGAATTTATTGAAGTATTGCCATCTGCCACGTAGCACTATTCTTTCCAAAGGCAACGGGGAAAAGCAAGGCAAAGTGGCTGCATCTTGTCATTAGAAATTTTATTTCTGGGAAGTATGAACATTCCAGTGGCTCAATTAAAGTAGTCACTCTGCCATATTCATTCAGCTCATCTGTTCCAGCGCAAGTTTGATACTGAAACACAGTTTCCCACTTAGAGCCTTCCGTGGTTCTACATACATAAATAGGCAAGAGGAATAAATTTTCTTCAGTTTCACAGTTTTATGAAAGCTTCATAGCTGACAAAACTTGTCTTCCAGATTTGTAAAGGATACTCTCACTGTTTCCCAGCATGTTTCCATCAATACTGAAGGACCATGCACAGTGACTGCTGCCCATCATGGACCCATCTGTGGTTTCACACATCAGGAGGTAAAACATCTCACTTAGACATTCCTTCAGATTCCAAGATATTACTCAGGATTTTATTTAGTGTTGTACTGAAGACTTTTTCCAAGGTATCAAAATGGTTTGAGTTGGATGAGACCTTAAAAAACACACAGTTCCAACCCTCCTATTTTGGGCAGGGACACCTTCCACTGGACCAGGTTCCTCAAAGCACCACCCAGCTTTATCGGAGAGGAGAATAATCAAGCAGAACACTAGATCTCTCAGCAAAACATAAGTGGCATTGTTAGAAATATGTTTATCATTTACTGAAGAGCACCTATTATAAAACAACCATCCCCAACACCACAGTGTCACTACCTCATTATGTGCTTTTGACCATTTTTCCCAAGGTAATGTAAGGATGTGTACTCATGGGGAATGGCATTCCTGTGGAAAGATATTAAATGAAGTTATTTTTTTGTTTTGTTTTAACCTTCAAACCAGCTACAAATTAGTGTATCATTTTAAGTGGTGAAATGGAGAAGGTCCTTTTTAATTCAATCTCTCTGCCTGCTCCACACTAGAAAGAGGAGTTATTTTCTTTGGAGACTAATGTTTCGATAAGATCTGTCTGTATCCAACTATCTGATAAGCTGGGAATTTGAGATCCAATGTCACCTTTCATTTTACTTACTCCTTTATCTGTCTATAGTGCAGGGATCTGGGGATACAGTTACTCCAAACTTTGCAGAATATTTTCTTAGCCGTAATTTATAAATTAAATCCCCAAGGAATAATCGGTTCTTTTTAATAAAAAATGAAATAAGAGTTCCTGAAAGTAAAAGAAAAATATTTTAAAAGACTGAAAGCTGTAAATCATGTCTCCTAAGGATATCTCTTGGCATTTAGAGTCTAAAACACAAAGTTTTGACACTGTTAATCCACGGCCACGTGTGTTGTACTGGCCGAGTATTTTGACTAAACAAGTAAAAAAATTGGTTAGTTTGGCAAAACATTAACCAGGCTAACAAGCTGTTCTTGGCCTGACATATGTAGATTGTTACCTTCTTAATTTGTAACAACATTTTGTGTAAAACCCCTTGGACTAGGATTTTGAAATGCACCTGTTCCCAGTATTGTATTTTGATGTGACCACCCGACTCTAATTTAATGTTTAATGCTCTGTTTTAAAATTCAGGCTTGCTACTTCAAAAGAAAATGGCCTGGAAAGATGATTTAAATAAATAATGATCAGCCAGTTATTATTATTCAAGAGAGGTTGCAACATAATGTATATTTTAGCACCAAAGGGGTTTATATAATGAAATTATTATACTAGTAATGTAATTACTAAAAATTGCACAACAAAACACAGTTTGGGGCTATTTATTTATTCATTTTTGTTACTGTATCCATATCTAAAGCAAGGCTTTTCACAGATCCTCTGCGTGGCATTTTTTTATGCTCTGATTTGACCCTATCTTGCCTTCCCTGATTAACTCACATTGATTTCCAACCCTGCCTCCTCTATTTAATCTTTAAGATTAAAAAGGTTGCCTAGCATGTCCCTGGGCATGCCCACTCCATCTCTTTTTATCAGAAAAAGTCATCACGGAGGAGGAATCGCAGGAATCTCACTCTGGGCTCCTTGAGCCATTAAAGCTTGACCTGTGACTCTGGCATTCCTCACGTCTCCTGTGCAGTCATTCCTTTGCTGCCACAGAAATTCCCAGTCACTGCTGGCAGCCATGGCCAGCTGCTTTGATCACCTGCCTTGCAGGGCATGCTTCCTGCAGAAGAAAATCATGGACACTGCTCCACCGCTCCAGCTACAAAAGCGGAATTCGGTGTTTTCCTCAGATTCTTCCCAGGTCCATAGACGGCAAAATAAAAATACTGAAAGTTCAGGCATTGTTTTGGCTATTTATGCCTGCCCAGTGAGGAAGATGCTCAGCTGATAGGATTGCTTTAGAGGCGTGATGAGAAAAACGATCGTCCCACATTGCCGGGGATTCCCTGCTCTAGTTGAGTTGACCATGGGAAAGGTGGCTTTAATATTTTTTTCCTTAAACACTGAAAACAAAAAGAACTCTTTTTCCATTCCTGACCTTCTCGAGGATACATCAGCTTTAATTCAAAGGCCTATTCCTAAGCTTGTTCCCTGTTTTACACTAGATTTTTCACACACTTGTACTTCATACTTCTCATGTCTTTTCTATAGCTGCAAGGATATTTACACAACCATATGATAATTTATATTTTCAGATGTCTTTTGTTTTCATTAATTTTTTAGAAAAGTTGTTCTGGCACTGTGTTTCACGAACACAACCTTACAAATGCTACTGAGAAATAAATCAAAACTAATTACATAAGGAACACAGCCTGAGTAGTGAACAGAGCCAAGGTTTTGTTTTTTTGCAGTGCACATGCAAAGTTTGTCTAGTTAATTAAGAACAAACACAGCACAACTAGCTCCTACAACAGGAATTTAATTTCCTTGAAGCTAAATAAAGACCAAACAAAACCGTTCTTGTTACAATTCCCATCTTCAAAGGACTTTATTTATTTCCTTTATAGGTCTGGACAGCCTTGAGCTCTCTGTGTTTAGATTAAATCAGCTCCAGAATCCTCCTGTCCCTCTTAGCTGTAAACAACGTTGAAGTGGGAAGGATACCTCAGGATTGAAGCTGAAGTCAGTGGGATGAAGTGGAAGATGCTGCCAAGAAGCCAGGGTAGTCTTGGCATGGAGTCCCCGGGCCCTGAGTCCCAGCAGGGCTCCAGCACTGGGGACCAGCTTCATTTTCTCTTTTTTTTAATTGTTTTTTTTTTTTTGTCTTAACACTGAGAGTTGCACCTCCAAGTTACAAAATGTAAACTCCTTTTGTCCACTAGATTCTTATTTGTAAAGCATTTGCATCCTTCACAGATGGCTAAAATAAATTCCAGCACCAAGTCTAAATTTTTGATCAGCCACAAATATTCCAATTTTTCTCTTCACAGTATATATATATATATATATATATATACACTCTTGAGTCAGTAAGCTGGCAGTGAGGAAATAAAATTGTGACTTTTTTTCTCTGAAAGCTGTCGATGGTGAAGCTAGGTGGGAGAAATGAATCCAGTCCAGGAGTGATGAGTGCTGGATGTCTGGTGAGGACACCAGGCCAGCACAGAGAGGGGGACTGCAGCCTAAAAGGACACCTGGCATGCATTTCTTGTTTGAGGATACTTTGGGATGCTTTGGTGTGCAGAAACCTTGCCTCTAATTCCTCAGGTGATTTCACATGGATTTGTGTGAAAGCTAGCATGAAGAAACATGGGGAATATAATTTCAGAGCATGACATCTTCCTGTTGTCTGCTGGGGTTATTGAATAGTTTTTGATATGCATTTTAAAAATAGTGTGGTGTGTGAAAAGTTCAGTTTTCCTCACAAGGTATGGCCTGTCCAGAATGTTCTTCAGTTCAGAAAGAGGGTCCCAGAAGTTTAATAGCCTTGGCTTTCCATCTTGTACCTCTTGCAGCCTGGAGTTTTCCAGCCCACTAGTAACCTAGTTAAAATAATTCCTTGATAGAACTCAGGTCATGCATGGCATCCTTTCATCACACTGCTTTTTATGCCATTGAAGTAAATAAATAATAAACAAATTGGATTGTTACTAATAAGCGGAGAGTGTTTAAAATGGTGTTTATCAAGAAAATTTTGATGAATTATACTCTGAACTCTGCTAAGGCTGAAGAAACCCATGAAGAAGAAAATGCTAGTTTTATTTTAAATTAAGATTAGTTATAAATGTATTTTAATACTTTAAACCGGTAAATACAAGATTGCCTGTATTAACGTAGAACAGATAACATTTCAATTATTAAAGTAGAAATTACAATTGCAATATGAAATACGGAGACAACGTGCTATACATAAACTGTACATAGAGAACAAGATTATTCTCCTCCTTCAACAGGCAATTCTTCCTGTCCTTGCTCTGTGATGAACACTGGCCAGAAGAAACAGAAAGCTCACACCAGGGTAGTTCCATACTGAGAGTGCTGCACTTGGAAGTAACAGGAGACTGATGAGATCTGTGATGGCATTTCAGTATCTGAGGAGAGCACAGTAATCATGGAAAACTTAAAAAGTTAATTTAAAATAATTTTTAAAAAGGAGTAATTCTCCTCAGGATACACTGGTGTGTGAGAAATTCTGTTCTCCAAAGGCCATTTCCTTTAATGGAAAAGAAGCTTAATTTATGTAGATAGAATCACTTTAAAACACATTTTATTCAATTTTTTATCATAATTGTTACAAATATCTGATCATTTTTAGTTTTTAAAAGCCAGAAAAGGTGAATATCTCTATGAAGCTTGTCATTAAGTTCTATCATCATACTGGGCGTGTTTTGCAGGTTGTCTGCTTCTTAATCTCTTCTTATAATTGCAGAAATAATTGCATGTACCCTCATTTGCACAGTACTTCCAGATCCAGAGGGGAATATACTATAAAAGCATTAAGTGTTATCTTACTGGTGACAAGTATATTAAAAATTACTTCAAATCTTGCACGGAGAAAATGTTGCCAGACCTGAAAGTAATTTTTATTACATCCTTTTCGTATTACAGGCAATAATATATCTGTCATAAAGCTTTAACACATGCCTTTTTTTTTTTTTAAATTAGATGTAATTTTGCAATTAGTTCCAGAGTATAGTTCAGGAGACAAATGAGACTGATAAAAGTATTTAGCTGTTGCATCCGTAGCATGCATGATGGTTCACACAGTACCAAACTGAATTTCCAACCATCCTCTGGGATTGCAGGCTGGCCATGAGCTGCTGGTGAGAATGCCTGGAGAAGTCATTCTTGTGCTCTGAGCTGTCCCACCACCATCATCACCATCATCTGTCCCACTCTGGGGTCTGGGAAAGCCACATAAGTCACCACTAAAATTATGCTTGTTTTCCTAGTGAAGGAAAGCAGGAAAAGTCAGATTTGGATGGGAAATATTTCCAAAAGACAGGGTTAGTCACAAGGAAGGTTTCAGCACGATAACGCTGAGGAGGAAATCCTATCAGTGTGAGCAAGAGCTAGAATAAACAAGTCACTACAAATACTTCTTTCCCCTTTAATAAATATTTGACTGAGGTCATCAACCTTGCCTGAACTGGGTCTGTATTTGACAGCACAGACCATTCCTCCCTCTTACAGCTGAAAAGCAGGTTTGCTTGTTTTAGAAATCAGAGCTTGCAAATCTGTTTGCACCCAAAATGTTTTCTGTCCTGTACATCAGCAAACAAGCGAGAACTGTTAGTGCTTAGGTATTCTGTAAAAATCTGATTACAGGGCCTCTGTTCTTGTTAATCAAAGCTAGTTAATGAATATTTATTCTCCATCCCAGCCCACAAATCAAACGCTTTTTCCTGAAAAGTCATGATGATCACAGCACCCAGAGCCATGTGCCTGTGAGGTACAGACAACCCAAATTTTAGCAGCTCACAGCCACACCACCATGCCATGCATATCACTGATGATGCAGAAGAGATTAGGGGACACGGCTCTTCACTTTATTTGTCTCAATGACACTGTTTGGTTTATAGGGAAGAAATAATTCAAGTATTCCTCTGGTCCAAATTGTTTTTCTTTTGTTTCAATACACCCAGTTTTAAAGTGCTTAGGTACACAGGATGAAGGATGGGAACGAACCTGAGAAGCACTGAAACTGGTTATGGCCAATTGCAGGATGTTCCTCTTTACCTTTCCTTTATTCCTCTTTGTCTCTGCTTTCTGAATTTTCTACCTAAATATCAGATCCCAATCTGAGGCTGCAAAACAGCAGAGAGAGCTGGGATTTTTTTTCAACCAGCTCTTAGCTTTTGAATGTTTTCACAGCTATCATCTTCTCGGCATTTGCTGCAAGATTATTTTCTTGCACCATGTAAGTACATGGTCTCTTTTCAAATGCATGAGATATCAAAATACTCAGAGTCCTAAGGAGTGTACGAGTCTGGGGGGAGATCTGTGTGATTTCACAAGCAAGTGTGGCAATTCTTCCTCAAATCCTGTGAGGTTTGCACAGGATGTGCTCTGCTCCACTCTCTAAAGCACAACACAGCTGATAACTCCCGAGGAAACTGCACGGATTCCTGGGAACCAGAAACCACAACAGCCTCATTTTCCTTACACTGATGCTGCTGGAGCAGCAACTTCTAAAAATGTTATGCTTCTGTCTGTAATGCAGTGTTTCACATAACCAGAGATCTCACAGGAAATACAGCTAAGCTGTTGCAGCTCTGTGTGAGAGACTCAGTAAAATACATTATGTTCTAAAAGCTAAAGAAAAGCATGGCACAAATTTCCATTACTTTTCTGAGACCCAGGGTGTTTGATAATTTTCTTGTCTCAAACCATAAATTGGGTACAGAAAGGACTCAGAGATCAGCAGAATTTGCAGATTGAAATACCACCACCATTTATTTTAGCTGAGGAGAGGGCATTATGGCCTGATGCTCCATAATGAACCCCACGGGGAGGAAAATCCTCAGACCCCAAAAATTTGTGCTTACCATCACATCAGCTGCTTTACCAAATCAAGACTCCACTCCACAGGCCATGGTATACATGTTTGGGAGGAGGAAAATTTCTCAAGCATTTTTTCCACTGCTATATTTCTTCTAATATTATTTTAATCACTTTCTCAGTGTGTTCTCAGTAGATCCAAAGAGTGAGCAAAGTCTTTCAGTGGCTAATCTACTGACCATAAATTCTCAGACAGTAGTGAAAGCTTCTGTGACCTCATGGATAAAGTGTTTGCTTCATATTTTGAAGGTCGTAAATTCAAATCCTGTTAATAGTCTCTTTTTATTAAATGTCTCATAGCTTATTTTCAGTGGTGTAATTACACACTAGGCCAGTTAATTATTACTGAATTCCTCCAGCAACAGCAAAAAGGGCAAACTACCCGCTAAAAACAACTTAGAAAATAATACTTACAAAAATTATTAGCAATTTAAACAGTCCTATTAAATGAGACAATTAAATTTAAGTAGTTTTCTCATTAGAGTGATTTTCTGTACTCATAAGAGTACAGGAGCCTTATAAGGCTTTGTGGGAACTGGGGAGCTCCTTGCATTTCCACGAGTGTAAGTGTTCCATGACTGGGGCTCATATGTATGCATCTGATGAAAGGATTTGGGCTGGGGGAATTTATAAGCTGGCACGTGGGAGAAGTCAGTCAGAGAGAGAGAGAGAAAGAGAGAGAGAGAGAGATCTATTTTCTATAATAGACTCTCGTTTACCTTGCTGAAAGAGATACCACAGGCCTTTCCTGGGTTTAGCCCTATTCAGTGCTGTAGGAGCAAATAATACCTTGTTGTGAACCCGTATTTCTTGGAGACGTGAGAATATAAACCAAATAAAACCTCTCTTCTATGGGTCTTTGTGCTCATGCTGCTTTGTTAAGCAGCTGTAACACTTTGGGTGGAAATACCCTGATTTTCCCAACTTGGGGGAGCATACATTTGTTTCTCAGGGCTCAGTGCCAATGCTTTGGATTACACTAAATAATGCTTAACAAAATAAATAAAAAGCCATGGAAAATGTATATATGCATATAGATAGATAGATAGATAGATAGATAGATAGATAGATAGATAGATAGATAGATAGATAAAGTATAGCTATGTTCTAGAAAGTCAGCCTGTGTCCTTTAGTCATGTTTTAGGGTCTTACAGAGATTTCTGATTACCAGTTGTGTTTTTTTTCCCCCTGGCCTCTTTCTTCATAAGCTGTGTATGAATACAATGATGCCAGGAAGCATGGAAATGACAAATTATCCCAGTGGCTCCCTGGGCAAGCTCAGGCAAGCCCAGCCTGGCTGTGACTCCTGGGAGGGCTGGGTGAGACCTTAAGAGCTCTGTGTTCACCATCAGGTGTGTGCCAAGAGAGGGGCATGGAGCTGGAGAGAAGAATTTGTCCTTGCCCTGGAGGACTGCAGCTCTGCCAGCAAGTTGGATGAAGGGAGCCTTCAACAGCTGCCAAAGCCCAAAGCAAACCAGCCCTGAAGGGTTTTTATACCTGTATAAAAGTGTACAGCTTTGTATTTATAGTGTCGTGCTTTTTTGTGACAATTTTATCTTAACGTGTCAGAATTTTAAAAGAAATGAGTGGCATGAATAAGGGAACAAACGAATTTTTTCCAGAGGTGACTTTCAGACTAAAGCCAGGACCATTTGTCTTGAAGCTCATTTTGCATTAGGATGTGTTTCTCACAATATGTTAAGCCCTAAGGGGAATGCTGAGATGAAAAATGTGTTTTAATTATTTCATATGGGTTAAACAAAGAGACTTGAAACTTTATCTCTTCTTTCTACAGCTATCCATGCATGAAATTAAGAGAATTCTATAATGCACACAGCAGAGAAATAGAGTACCAAGAGTACAATGAGGTTGAAATCCAGCACAAACTCTGCACTGGAGCAACTTCTCTGTGGGAAGTAATCCCACAAAATTGCCTTGTAAGGTTTGTGTACAAGACAGCTGTGTGTCTCTGCAGTTATTTTGCCTTGTATTAAAGGTTGAACTAATTGCCAGTGGCAGAGAGGAATCTATGAGAGTAAGTTGAAGTTGTCACTGGTAACGCACAGTGATATTGATAATTTCACAGGTGAGGATTTACTTTCACCTTCTATGGTATAATGTGGAAATACTTAATTATCCCAAAGGTGTGGGACATAATGTCTGGGGCAGGAAGAGAGTGCTATGGGGTAACCTCGGGTCTGCTTTCCTGCTCTGGGGCAAAAATCATAGAATGCTGTGGGTTGGAGGGGACCTTGGAGATCTGGTTCCAGTCCCCCTGCCATGGGCAGGGACATCTTCCCCTAGACCAGATGGATCACTCTTGGGTCTGTGTTTGCCCTCCAAGCTGCATGGCTGAAGCCAAAGAAAGCCAATATTCCCTTCTCCAGAACGTAGGCTGGTTTGGCAGCCAGGGCTGACCTTCTGCAGCAGCAGAGGATGAAATGACACCCAAAAAGTGATCACCCAGTGGTCGTGCTGAGCTCTGCTACAGCCCCTCTGAGTCCTGGCTAGAGGCACAGGGGTGATAGGAATGAAATACCCATGAGCTGGGGGTGGTAGCAAATGACATTTTGGAGTGCTCTCTGGGGAGAGATGAGCCATTTTCAGACACCTCTGTGCTGCTGCACACAAAAGTGCAATCAGTAAAGACTGCCTTAATGTTATGTTTTCACTGGGAATTGAAAACACCTGTTATATCCCAGAGGAGCTGGACACAGCCTGTGTGTTAGATGAAGATTGGCTTGGCATGTGCACTGGCACACTTTTTGATCATTTCTCCTTAATTAAAATGTAGCTCCACCAATGACTAACTGATTCAAAAAATCTACTGTCACAAATTTTAATTTATAAGATGTTACTTGTCAAAGAAATTTTCTTTGTTGGTTACATGATTGAATACCAAGTGATCGCTCTTTTGTTTCCAGAAGACGTTTTTAATGGAAAAAAAAAAATTAGAGATGATTTTAAAATAGCTAAATAGGGTTCATGAGTAACAAGAAACCAGAACTGTGTATGAGAATGCAAGCTGGGAAATTACTTAATTTGAAATTCAATTGAGAAAACTATATGACAATTTCAATTTTTTCCTATGTTTTATTTCTCATTTACTAATATTTTTGTTCCCTAAACCGTAATTCAAAAAGTCCTGAAAGGAAGAAAGTGCAGTTAAATTGGTACACAAGCATGTTGTATACACAGAAACTCCTTGAAACTCAACTAAGTTTCTTTAGTCTTGGCTTGGATGATCCTTACTGAGGTTGTAGGATATGTAATCCACTGCCAAGAAAGAATCCTAAACAGTGTAAACTGAGAAAATGGCATTCTCCCCTTCTCCCAACTGCAAAAAACCCAAATAAAATCTAGAGCAGCCATATTCTGTTACAAAGCAAATGTCTGAATATCAGAGCTATCAAAACCCATGATTGCAGTCCTCTGTTAAACCGTGGCCACGGTTATGGCTTCCTGAGAACAAATTTATTTCCAGTTTTGCACAATCTGTGTTTATATTTTTAATTTCGGTTGAAATTTCATTTCATAGCAATGAAACAGTAAAGAAAAGTTAATTAGCCCAAGCAGTGGAGAAGAGCAATTAGCACACCCTGGCTCCTTACAAAAAAGACAATGCATCTTTGGAAAGAACAGGAAAATAGCAGGAAATGGGGAAGGGGGTAGGGAATGTCTCAGTATATTTACCAAATAAGGAAAGAAAACCTACTAAAAACATCAATGCTGCAGTGCAAAGAATCACTGCATTAGGCTTTCAAGTGGCACCTCTTCCTCTCTGTGGATGTCCTTTATTCTGCATCCACTGCTGCTTTTGCCAGCCATAATCAGATGCAGAGATTAAAGGTAGCACGTTGATGTGGGATGCAATGGGTGGAGCAAAGAAAAGAAACACCCAAGGAGAACAGGAGCAGGTGGCTTCACTGTTTTTGTATTAATAAAGTCAGACACACACGTGTGCAGACTTGGAATCAGATCCAAACATCACTGCAAAAACAGGGAAGTGAAGGAGTACAAGGAGTTAACAGAGCCAATCATTGTGCACTAAGTAGATTTGCTGAGTAGGTTTGCTCAGGAGAGACAGTTCATAGATTCTGAGTATTTGAAAACCCTCAGAAACGCCTGCCTGCCATCAGTTGTTTATCTTTAGGCAGCCCTTGGTGCTGTGTGTATTTGAACTGTTTATTTGGACTGTTTTGTTTACTTCCTCTGGTTTGCTCCTGTGCCGCCCACAGAAATCTCTGAGCTGCTATCCCCAAAGGACAAATACTGCAGCACAATAAATGTATATCATGAGAGAGGAAAAAATAAAAATGGGAGAGGCCACAGATATATCTGATATGGAAAAAAAACCAAAAAAACAAAGGGATCATGAGCTCAGTTTCAGTTCAGCAAGAGTGCTGCTTGCCTGGTGATTACCTCTGCCCTCCTGCATTGGATTTGCAGTCTGAAAGCTGCCACCTTGCAGACAAACCAACCTCAAAAACCTACCACTGAGTAATCATGCAATGCAAAAGTCAGCTACAGGAGAAAATTGAAGAATTTGTCTCAAATAAGAGATGAAAATGTGAGACAGAGGTGTGCAAACCTAACAGGCTGCATGCAGAAATTGATGGTGATGATGTGTGTCAGGTGATGACAGTGAGTCAGGGCTGTGTGCTGGACTCTGGAAACTGGAGATGAAGGTTTCAGGAACAGCCCGAGAAATCCTTCTGGAGGGATATGTACTGAGCCAGGGAAGGTTCCCCACATGGATGACTGTTCCTCAAACCCTCCCCCTCTCAAAACTCCCAGTAGTTTCATAGATAAAATCATAGAATCATTAAGTTGGAAAAGATCTCAAAGACCATTGAGCCCAACCATTAAGCCAACACTGCCAAGGCCACCACTAAACCTGGTCCCTAAATGCCACACCTACATGTCTTTTAAACGTCTGCCGGGATGGTGACTGAACCACTTCACTGGGCAGCTTGTTCCGGCACTTAACAAGGCTTTTGGTGGAGAAATCTTTTCTAATATCCAATCTGAACCTCCTCTGGCACAACTTGAGGCCAACATTTCCTCAACCTGTCACTGGTTGCCTGGGAGAAGAGGCTGACCCCACTGGGCTACAGCCTCCTTTTAGGTGGCAGTGGAGAGTGAGGAGGTTTCCCTTGAGCCTCCTTTTCTCCTGGCTAAACACTCCCAGCTCCCTCAGCCACTCCTCTGGGGATTTCTGCTTCAGACCCTTCACCAGTTTTGTTGCCCAGTGTTTCGACCTTAAGATGGCCCAACAGTAGGGGTAGGCAGGAATCAACACCTAAATCTTAATTCAAAAGAAAAAGTTTTAGGAATGCCGAACTGGATGGGTTTTTCTTTTTTTGCCTAGCCTCAGAAGGACAGTGAGGTGGGCATTTTGATAGAAAAAAAGCCAGGAGGCAAAGCAGTCACATCAATGAGCCCCAATAATGGGATATATCCCCTGTCCTGCTGAAATCAGTGGGCACAGGGTCACTGACTGCCCTTTGGATACCACTCTGCTACTTTGGCAAAGGGCCTCAATCTTCTTATGGAAATAAAAAAAAGGCTTTGAATTATACTGGTTTTCCATGAACTATATAAAAATAAGTCATTTCAGAGAGCTTTAGTCAATGCCATTCATAACCAGCATGTCCCAGAGCTGCCTAGAAACTCACACTCGCGAACTATTTAAATCAACAAGAGCCTTTGATGACAACAGAGCTCTCCATGACTTCCAAGTAGGGAAGATGGAAGTTTGCAGCAGAAAACAGTATTGTGTAGTCATTGCATTGAACCATTCAGTAATGGGCAAACAGGAGAAATTGGGGTAAACAAAACAGTGTGTGTTTGTGGAGGTAGGCATGACACGCCTCAGGGGTGCTGTGAGCACAGAAATGAAGTCCAAGTGACTCAGCATCCAAGACAAGCACATTTATCTTCAGGACATGTTCATTGTTCCACCTGCATAATGGCATATTCTATTCTATTAAGAACAGAGTATTATGGTAGAAGTATTTACACATCTCTAATGCACACAGCCCTTTTGTACAATAAATGTTCCACTGTTTTCTCGTCAATGGCAAATGCAGTTTCTCTGCTCGTGTATTTATTTTTGTCTGTGGTGATCTGTAATTCTGTTCAGTTTCAGTGTGTGTCTCTGACACCAGAACAGCCAGAAGTATAACCAACTCCTTTATGACTCCCAAATTAACTTTTAACCTTCAGTTTCCTATTTCCTATGTAACTGTCACAAAATAAATACCAGCTCCATGGCCATTCATTTGCAATAGTCCTGGAATCCTTTGGTGTGCACTGCTACAGGAAAAAGGAAACAGGACTTTAACTCCTTGAGACCTGAGTCACCAGCAGCCTTCAAAAGTGTAAACAGTGGGAAGCATATTCAGAAAGCAGAAATGAACAAAACAAGTCTGTGGAGGCTGAGAAGTCAATACTGCAAAGGAGAGAACTCTCCTGTCTGAAGGTGGTGTTGAAACAACAGCATTAATGAGAGCATAGGAAAAGCAAACCAAAACAAACCAATTAAACACAGTATTTTATGTTTTGACCTCCCTTTAAGCCAGCAATATAACAATTATGGGCAAAATTGTTTTTAAAAGACTTCTTTACTCAGGAAAACTTCAAAACCTGATGTGCTCTGATAGGGACTATTCTTTTAAAGTAAACCTGAACCAAGGGTTTAGAAGTAAATAACAGAGGCCTGAATTAAAATCCTGGAAAGGTTTTAGGTTAGGTCAACTAGCTTACTGGCATCTAGAATATAAGTGCTGCTCTCAGATATCTGTTGCAACAGAAGAAGAAGCAAAACCATAGATTGTGACAGGATATTCCTTTATCAGTTTGAAAATGAGTCTCCCAGACCGTCTTCCACAAGCTTTCAGATGTTTTATTTAGTGGTGGATTTCTTGCAACGTGAGTGAAAAATCCTATGAAGAGCAGATTATTCCCTCTGAGGGCTGGGACCTAGATACTAACATACAAAATAATTTTCCTATTTGCTTCCTTTCCAGATGTCCTGAGAATAGAGCGAGTGGAGGGGTTGCTGTTGCTATTAGGGTGTTCCCTTTATGAGAGCTGCTTTGACAAGAGGACTAGCCCTCCTCTGAAGTTTTTCAAGCTTTCTCCCAATGTCCTACTTCTTTACATCAGCCTGAAAGTCTAGAAAAAATTTAGAGGGGAGTTGGAGCCCATATTTCTGGTGAAGGATGCTCTAATCACAGCATCCAGCTACCTGCCTGCAGGTACCAGGGGATGCTCCAGGTCCCCCCTGCCCTTTCCTGCAGGTACACTCTGTCCCAGAGCTCAGCTGTAGCTGAAACACAAAATGCTGATCTGCAACTACAAAGCCCAGGTAAAGCCCTATACAGCAGCCCTGTTTTGATTTTGTCTGCTACTGGTTTTTGTTCTTGTTTTCGAATATCCAGAAAATTATTACGTGTAAGCAGTTAAAAGAGATCAATTTTCTCAGAATCAAGACTATCAAATGCTAAGAATCAGTACAGCCCTACTATGTGAAAGATTGCTTCATACTCCCTAACAAGAAAAAAAAACAAACACCAACACCACAGACAAACCCACCTACACCACACTCCCCAAAAACCCTCAAAAAAACAACCAAAAAACTGCAAGCCCAAACTAAAAGCCTTTTCTGCCCCGAAAGGTCCTTTTAAGGGTTTTAACTCCCCTGGGCTCCACCCACCATCCCAGGTGAAGGACATGGGTTCTATAGGCAAGGCATTGGAGCAATGATGGATAAATTTATATCAATATAAACCTTGGACAAAGAGTTAAAAAAGCAGTGTTTATGTCTGAGCTCTTATCAGTGAAGAGCCAATATCTTGTGATGCTTGTTGGACTGATTGGGAGGGAGAAGGTGAGCCTATTTTTATTTTCCTTTAGGTAGAAAGCAAGTAAAAATAGGGAATATGTGAAGTTACTTCTTGTAAACTACTTTTTCTTTTAGGAGTGAGTTGTAGTCCTGGAAGAAGAGGGATTTTCTATTTCTTCATGCAGTATAGCAGTGAGTGTTTAGTCAGACTAAAGGTTGGTTTGTATCCTTGAGAAATGTGTCCTGTGATTGCATATGAGGGAAAAGAAAGAAGTCAAAAGGATTGTGATGGTAGAAGAAGGGCTAGAGATAATTTGTGTAAGGTTTCATTCAGAGGTGGGGAAGAGGTGAGGGAGGTGCAGACTCCTTCAATGTCTCTTAACCCACCATAATTGTTCTCAGACTGGATAATAACTTTTAAAGTTGCAGTTAAAATGTGAAAAGATTAAATCCAGGATTTCACTGACAACCACTGCTTTGTTGTCTTGCTACAAGATCTTGATTACAAGATCTCTTGATTTAATGATGTTAAGCCATGAAACAGTCTCAGTAAACCAGTCTATAGAATTAAAAAAATACAACAACACAGCTTTACTACAAATATAAATTTCCAAGGCCTTTGTTCTGAATTTAATTTGTCTTTTTTAATGATGCAAAAGATGTATAGAAAGAAAAGATAATTATGAGAAGGGACTCGGCCATTAAAGATGTATTTCTGCAATAAAGTGTTTGCAGAAACATGATCGTAATTCTGTTGAGTTCAAATACAGTGTGATCATGAAAAGCGTAATTAAATTACAATTTAAAATATGTGAACCATCTGCACTGCAGTGTGAAACGTAGTGCTACACAGGGAATATTGATGATGAGTTTTGTATTGTGTAGTCAAATAAAACCTACTGAAGCTCTGCCTATTTTCCAGTCCCTTCAACATTTGTTATTAGTAGAGCATTCCCCTTGGCCTTGTCTAACTTACTAGTGTTACACTTCCATGCCTCCATAATTGCTTCCAAGACTTTGCAAAAGCTGAACCTAATATGTTTTGTCTTGTGTGTGCTTTCTCCAAGTTCATAGTCAAAGTGAAAGAAGTAGAAATGAACTTGCAGGGGAAGTTCTTGCTGGGTTGTAGCAAATATATGGAAGGGTTGCAGCTGAACTTGATTTAGAGCTCTGGTGGAGACATGGGGTCATCTCTGATATTGCTGGTGGGGTTTTTTTGACCTTGAGAGACAGCCATGAGAAACACACCAGGAAAAGAGCTGAGCTGCTAAGCCAGCAGGTATTTTTCAGCTACTGAGAAATGCTTGCTTGGTTTGATGTAATTGTTTGTTGAAAGCAAGCCCCAGGAACCCTTTTGCTGCTCCCGGCTCCAGGGCTGAAGAGCAGTGGGACTGCGAGTGGATGTCTGGAGGCTGCGGTGCGTGTGCTGCAGACACCCCCTCCTCCTGCTGGCTGCTCTCTGTGCTGGAGAAGGGTGACATTTCCCCTCTGTGAATGAGCCTGGCCCCCGGCTCCCCAGCCCCTCCACACCTGTACTGAGCACTGCTGCAAGGGAGCAGGTGGCACTGGGGACCTGCTGCCCTGCAGTTGTCACTAATGGGCTGTAAAACCTCCCCAGCAGGTGAGGGACCTTTCTGTGCTTTGCTGCCTGGGTGGCCATTAGCTAATAGCACCTTTCCCTCCCCAGCTCTGCCTGGGAGCCAGGATGGAGGGCCGGGATGGGAGGTAATGGGGCTCCAGCAGCATGTTGCCAGGCAATGCTGGACAGGAGCCTCTGGCTCCCACTTGATCCTGCTGCAATTTCCAGAGCCGATGGCTTTCAGCAGGATCTCAGGATCACTCCAGGAGGATGGTGCAGAAGGCAGGCAAACAACGGGGCCATCAGGGGCTCTGATAGAGAGGGAGGGGAAATTAAATGGGAGCACTCTGAAGGGAATGAACAAAAGCTGTGGGGAATGGCTTAAATATTCCGAGAATCATCTAAGGAGACTGGGCTATGCAGCTGGGCATCCTGTTGAATCAGAAGTGGAAAATTAACTGGTATTTTGTAGGATGGTTCCATGCAATTTCCCTCTGCATTTTCTGTTTCAGAGCAGCCACAGGGAAATTTTGCTGCTTTGCTGACTGAGGTATAGGGAGCAAAACATTTTGTGTATTGTGGTGAGTTGGTGCTTTCCTGGAATGTGACGTGAGCTACCTGTCTACTTTAGCTCTAATTCCTGAAAATCTGAGTACATTTAGGACTGGATTTGCCACCTCGTGCGCTTGCAGACTTAAACAAGGGGAAGAATTAAGAGCAGGAAGGAAGGGGCAAGGATGCTTGGTTTTCAATGTTTGTTTTGTTTTGTTTTGTTTTGTTTTGTTTTTTCAATTCATTTCAATGGTTTTGAGAAAGATAAAAGCTTTTTTGAGGAAAAAGAAAAGCAAGAATGAAGAGGGCTTCAGACAACGTATTTTACATATGAGTGTTATGTAAAACGATAAACAAAGGGGATTCATTTAAAAGAAAGAGAAAACAACCAACCACCATTGGGAGTTGGTGCAGAATTGATGCTGCATCAGGTATCCCTATATATTATGCATTAATGCCACAGGGGAGTATGGATAAATCCAGAAATGTAACCCCAAAGCTATGCCCAACAGTCCAAGGTGACTGAATCTCCAAGCCACAAAGACTGCATTTTTGCAGGATTTATTTTTTGCATAGGTTTGAATTGAAATTAAGGAAACCATAGCCAACTTCCAGTAAATTTTGGAGTACAGAAAAAGTAAAAAATGCAGTTGTACTACAAATTCTAGGTAAATATATATGTATATTTTTTTTTAAATAATCAAAATATGTTATGTAGACAAATCTAAGTGATTGAAAGGAATGCAAAAATTATTGATTGCTTCCTATATCCTGTAGAGTAGTGTGCTAGTGTCATGAGGTGTGCTTCTGGCATGTTATTTTTATTAATTGTATGGGGTATTTCTTATGCATTTAGAAATATTTCTAAGTGATGATTTCCTTACACCTAAATGATCCTAATTTGATTGAATGAATATAATCTCCTAGAACTAGGAGTATGACTAATGCTCACTGATGTTTCTTTTGCTGCAGAAAACCTAGATTTGCATTTTTATAAATTCTTAAACGTAGGGCACATCTTATTCTTAAGATGATTTAAAAAGCCCCCCACCAAACCATTGAACTGACTGTTCTAAACCCTTCTTTCCATTTTGCATAAAGAACAGGAAAACCTAATGTCTTTCTTCTGGGTGAAATATGGCTATATTAGACCAGTTTTTAAACAAATGTATTGTTTGTCTAGAACAATTATACTTAGCTCATTGAGATTATCATGCATGATTTGCATGTCTAATAAATAATGCATATTCCAGCCTGAAACCCCCAGAACAAAGACCAACTCCCAGGGGACTTCTGGCAGAGAGAAATTTAACATAAAATATATATAAATGTCTTAATAACTCAGCTCTTAGAGCTTTCAGTGGGGTGTCTGAACCAGGTCCCTGCCTGCTGTGCTGCTTCCTCTTGTTCAGGACTAGCAATAGTTCTCTGAGCTAAAGAAGCTTTCCTTAATTGTGATGGTTTTGAAATACAGAAACTGGTCTTATGTGTAATATGCAGCATTGTCAAATCATGTAATGAAAATTATGTGCAGTTAGGTCCGAGTAAAACTGGGTGTCAGGGGAAGAGAACTGGCAAGGGACATTCTTATGAGCTGCATTGCAGCCATGAGCTTGTGGTTTTCAACTGTCCCATGAACCTCCAAAAAACAGCAAGGAGCAATTGTAAATACCTGGCCTCTTGGGTAGGTCTAAAAGTATTTTCCATGCCCTGGGTAGGTTTTCATGTGACTTTTCCTGTCATGCCTTCCTGCAGAGGCAAATCAGATCTGGGACACTCGCACCCGTCCTTTGACCAAGGCTGTTATTGCACCTGCATAGGGAGGCTGCAACATCAAAGGCAACACATGAAAGGGAGAAAAACCCCAGTAAATTTAGGGATTTGATTATTTGTGTAAATCATCATAGATACGGCGTCTTTCTTTGATGTAGCCAGCGCAGCAAAAGGTTGGAAGGTCATGCTTGAATGTAAACTGCTTTCCAGCTCCAGCACTGATCCTCCTCCAGAGCAAGGCTGTGGTGCAGTGGTTCCCCCTCTCATTCCTCCCCCCTCTGAGAGTCTCCATACAGAGCTCCAGCTCATTCATTACTTATGCATCTGCTGGAGAGAGCAGTACCAAGAGAGATGCTGATGAACAGCCCAGTCTCTCTTTTGGCATCCTCAGGGCTTCAAACTAACCCTCCAAATATGAATTATAAGGACATTTCAATGTGCATGCTGAAATCTTCTCGAAGCTGAGCTAGAGGCACCCCAATAAAGGGATGTTTTTTTGCAAAATCAGGTTCCTGCTGGAGGCAGGTGCCCTGAACCTGAGATATGCACCTCTCAGTGCTGATAGGCAGCCCAGTGCTGAATGTCACCCTGATCTCCAGTCTCACCCAGATCAGAGGGACCATACTGGTTTTGAATCAATACGTGGTAAATTAAAAAACTTCGTGTTCAGAACCTCACATAAAAAGTATCTGCTGTTTTAATCATACTTGATCAAGATAACTGTAGTTCATTTGCTTGAGCTAATTAGCTGGGGCACTGTTATCAGTGTCAGCCAAATTCTGCATGGAAGGAACTGGGTAAAATCCCAAATTGCTGGTCCGTGGCAAAATATCATTGGCTGACTTGCCAAGCTTGGTGCAGCTGTTTAAATGAGCTGCAATTCTTCTCTTTGATGCCCTGCATGGCTTGGAATCCACAGGGATTCCTTGATGCAGGAACCCTGGTGAGCATAGAGTTTGGATTGCAGCTCAGGCTTACTCTGACCTCACTCCTGCAAGCTCCTAATCATGACAGAAATCTTGGTGAAGTCAGGGTTGTCTTAAGGGAACGAGATATTTTTTTGAGGTCTGATTTTGTCCTTGTATTTCTTAAGCCACAAGACCTCTGCTTTTCTATGCTTTTAACTGAAAATATCTTTCAAATACAGAATTCCAAGGCCATTTTTTTCTCCTCTGTGTAATGACGGGAGTGTTTTAGGGCTGTGAACTTGAAGGAATAGAGATGTTCCTGAAGTGGAACTCTTTATTCCCTTATGTCATTATCATTCTGTGGGTATGGGTGAATTATCAATAATCACTTTGGAGAGGCAGGTTGTCCAAGCTCAAGTCCAATTTTTTCTGTGAATTGGGCAGACAACTGGAGAAAAGCAAAGATGTACTGACAAATTACCCATGGGATATTACAGTGATCTATCCCATGGGGCTGTTGAGTGGATTAATTAGTGATGCTTGGTAAAAGAGTCACAATTAATGTATTTTATTAGTCTGCTTTTTTTTCCCCTTTTATTTCCCTTCTCCATGAAATTGCCTGTGAGAAGCAATGGACTTTTAAAAATGCATGTAATTGGGATAACAGTCTGGATTTCAAATGCTCAGACAGCAAAGCAACCTTCCTGTCTGCCCTGCCACACAGAGACTGTGCAGATCCCCGTCCCAAAACGATGCTGCAAATGTATTCCCTTATTTCCTCACCTGCCCTCTGAACTGCCCAGCTAAGGGGGCAGCTGGCTGGGACTGTAGCACCTCCAGTTGTGCCCAGCTCTAGGACACACAGTGACTGTGGGGCTGACTGTGAGAAGGGCTGGCTGTTCCCTCAGCCTGCTGTGCAGTGCTCCACTCCAAAACTCCATCAGGCAGCAGCCACATCCTTCAATAGCTTGTGCATCACTGAAGAAATTTTGCCTCTAACACACCAGTGATGCTGCTGCAGGCAGTGACCTACCCTCTAAAATCAATGAAGATGACTTGGAGAAAAAAATGTCAGCGGTAATGAGTTTAGAAAATAAAAAGCACATTGTAGGGATAGTGTCTGAGCCTGTGCTATTGAGGGGAAACAGATGATCTTTCAGATCAGACTAGCAGTGACTTAAAGATACTGTAAAGTTTCAATCCTGAATTCCAGACAGCTCTGAGAGAGGAAACTGCCATTTCCTATCCCATAATAATGCATAATTACTTTAAAAATACTTCAAATGCATCCCGAGGCACAGAAAAATATCTTACATCTTGAATACAGATTATGCACAGAGTACACAGGATGAAACAGGAAAAGTGTTCTTTGAAAAGCATGCCTCATATACATTTGTTTTGCTGAAAAAAATTTTTGGCTCTTCTAAATTAATTTTAATTGTGCAGTCAATTCATGGTGGAGTGAAAGTCTCTAGTGAGGTAGAGAAAAATAAATTATATTTTCTTTACATGGAAGTGGCATTGAAAGCATCGCACAAAGAAAGAAAATTACATCTGCATCATAGATTTTGTTTTTCATAGCAAAAAATTGCACTTTAAATATCATGATTTAAAGCAATGGATTAAATAATATCTATGAAAGCAGACCAGTCACTATCATTTTTGGAGAAATTATCCATTCGTGGTTTCAGAAGGAACCAGGCACTTTATGGGTTGGTGTGTCAGGGAGGGGAATTAAAATTCCCAGGAGTTAATTGCTTGGGATTAACTTTTAAATTCCCTGAAAAATATATCCAGGGAAAATGTTGGTTTATTTTTATTCTTGGCAAAGCCGGAACATCTTCTCATGAGAACATCTCACTAAAGGTAAGACGCAGGTGTAATTCCCAGAGGACTGAAATGAAACCAACAGCAAGCACAGTGCCTCCACAGATGCTCATCCCCAGCCCTGCTAAACAGTGACAGAGTGTTCACATTTGAGTCCTTCTGGCTTTTATCCCATCTGATTAGATTAATCCTGGGCTTAAGGAAACATGTTAGGCAAGGCTGCAGCACTTTGGTGTTGTGACAGGCTTTCTCTGAACATCTGTATGGGTAGCAAGGGTGCTGTTTTCAGCAGTCTTCTGTAAGGAAAGGGGAGCAAACCACTCTGGGACAGCCTCCCTGGCATCAATTCCAGCACAGACTTTGCTCTCCTGCCCGGGGATCCTTTGTATCCCAGAATAACTTAAGTTAGCTGTGCAAATTGTGACAACATGCCCAAACCTTGGAGGGAGGATGCTGCTCCCGTGGGTCTCCAGTTGCTGCTGGAGACAGCTCTGGCCTTGAGCTTGCTGATGTGCTGCTGTCCTGCTGCACACTGCTTGCACTGCTCAGTCCTGATGGGTGAATTGCTTTGGAAATGGTATGAGACATCAGTGTGCCCAGAGTGAGCCTTTCACCCCTCCATGGATGTGATTATCCCTGTCCTCTCTCTGGCAGTGTTTAGTGGGACAGGAGAAGGGCAGGAGGGCAGAGCTGCGGGCTCTGGTGCACTTGGAGCTGCTGCTGCTCACCATCTTGTGCAAATCCGAGGGGCCTGACAGCACCAAATAAAGCATTGGAAATTACATTAACAGTGTTCCAGGTAGCAGTTTGTGAATTAGCCAGTGACTGATGCATATGAATGACTAAACCCATTAGCTTTTCCTGCTAATATTTCCACTAATGATTTCCAATTGGTTTCTCTAACAAGGGAAGCCACACAAGAGAAGCAAAAACAGACCCATTTGGTCTGTGCTAAGTAAAGCTACAGAAAATGGCACAGTTTTAATAATCGGATCTTTTTTTTCCCTTGCCTTTCTTGCCCTGAAAGCATACAGGAAAACTGACAAAAGACCCCATCTAATAATTGGCTTTATGTCAGTGCTCTGTCTGAGGCACTGGAGAGACAAAACCCTCCTTGGAAGCCCCGAGGCGAGCTGCAGGGATGCAGCCAGGCCACTTTGTGTCTGCTCCTTCATCCCCTGGGCTGCCACAGCATCTGTCACCCTCTGCACCCCAGCCAGACTTTCCCCAACTGATTGCTCTGCTCTAACACAAAGGGGCTTTGCCCTCAAAGGCAGCCTCTAAAAACATGCCAGGGTGCCTGCCTTGCCACACAGGGGGTTTCTGTGGCACCCTTTTCTGCTCTGCTGGCTTTTGCAGCCCCACCGCCTCGCGTGTGTTCTCTGCGTGGTGTTTGTTCAGTCAGGCTGCACGGCCCTGACATCTTTCTTTGGCGTGTTCCTATATGTGTGTGTGACTCTGCCGGCTTCAGCAACGTGGTTTGTCCTCGGCTAGGTCTGTGTGTGACAGCTAACGTGTAGGTTTTGATCTGTCTGACACCCCTTCCCCAAAGCATCACCCACCTCTGGGTGAGCCCCTGCAGTCAGCTCTGCTGTGGCAGCTTCTCAGTGCCCGGGTTCAGAAATATCTGTGGGCACAGTTCCATCCAAAAGGCTATTTCTTCAAAAGACTTTTTTTCTATTTCTGCTTAAGCACCATCCCCAACCAAGCCTTCTATTTATGCTTTTTGTATATTTATGTAGGAAGAAGATGCAATTCCTTTCTTAAGCACAGCTAGGATTTAATCTGCCCAGCTCAAGGGCCTGCTTTCTGAGGTAGTTGGCATCCAAGCTGTTTTTAAGAGACAGAAGTTTTCCCTTGAAACTTGCAGTTTTCCCCAGGAGAAGCCTGGGTTGTGCTGGGGTCTGTGCTGCCGCCGCCACTGCCAGCTCAGACCTTGGTGCTGCCAGGTCACCCAGGTGCTCTCTCCAAGTGATGCTCTCTGCCTGTATCTCTCATCCCAGCTGGCTGCTTGCATCAGCTTTGCAAGGGGCCCCTGGGGACCCTCTACTCTCATCAAAAATGCAAAAATGGGATGCCTAACTGTATGTTTCTGCTGTTCCTAAAGGTGCTGTGCAGTGCTCAGGTCAGCCACCTCCCTGGGACACAGGAGATTGAGCACTGCCCTTACTCAGGTACTTTGCTGCTGGTACTGCTTTTACTTCAGGGAGGATGGTGCTGGATAACTACAAAATTATTATGTACACGTCTGTGTAATGGGTTTATTAATCAGAGTTCATCACTGGACTGAGTTGAGGGAGGTTGTTTTAATATTGCAGCCCCTGCACCCTGGAATGAGCCACCCAGTACTCAGGTTACCCTGTTTATGGCTACGTCTCAGAGCCCTAATTTAAAAAAAAAAAACACAACAAATCTCAAGTAGGCATATCCAGTTAATCTGATAAAATGTCACAATACTTCTGTGTACAAGATAATCATCTGCAGACTTCCTATGAGTGCTCTCTGGGAATAATGGCAGCCTTGTTCAGGGAAAATACCTGGATAAAGCAGCACCTTCTGAGGCAGGTAATCATCAGGAAGATATTAGGATAAAACACCCTGCCTCAGAAATCAGCTGTAGACTTTGCTGCAGAGCTCCTCCCAAACAAACAAATAAATAAATAAATAGCTGCATCCCAATATCACTAAAATTAAATGAACATCCATCTGCTATCTGTAAAAATGGGTGTAGCCCCTGGTGCCCAGTACAATCCTCTCTAAACCAGTGAGGCTCTGGACTGATGTAATTAGAAAATGTGTCCTGAGAGGCAGCTCCAGGCAGGGCAGAAAATGATGGCTGGTAGCTGGACCAACTCTTCTTGCACGTGCCAAGTGCCTCTGTGCTTGGGGTTTTCATTTCTTCTACAAATACTAAACACAAATAACAAACTGAAATTTTCCTTGCTGGAAGTCAGCTTTGTGGTGGGTTTATTTACTGCTTATTCCAGAAACAGTTTATTAATTCTGAACAGGAGAAAATAGAGTATTTTTCCTTATTAAATAATTCTGGCGATCCTCTTAATATTATTACGTTGTTGGGGTTTGTTTTTCTGTTTGTTGATTTTTTTTCCCCTAACTGTTCTCATTTTGAGGCAGAACATTTATTTTTGGGAAGGGAATGATCCTGACATGGTAAACCTTTGTATTGGGTTGTGGCACAACAAATGGTGTTACTTCATTTCCATTCAGATTTTCTTCTCCTGTTTCATCCTCTTCCAGAGAAAGAATCAGGAAACATGGCATGTAAGAATCATAAATTGGAAATAACTTCTTGCTGTAAAGCACAGCTTCAAACATGACTTTCTCCATTTCAACCTCAGATTAGGTTTTCAGCCCCCTCCTTCCCTAGGCAGATTGTTAACAGTGCAACAATAACAAAGATAAAAGAAAAAATAAAATACATAAAAGCAGAACTTCAACGCAATGAGGATTTTGCTTCAGGAGTTCCCTCTAAACCAGAAGCTGCCTTGAAAGCATTTTGCAATTGCCTGTTTTAGATTTTCCTACACCTCTGTCTCCCATCAGAGCCAGGGTGTAATTGATCATGAGCTGGAGGATGACTGTATTAACTTCATTTTGAAGCTCATTTTGAGCTGAAATTGGAAACTCAAGGCAATCTTTGCTCTTGAGAAACTAAAAGTCGCTTTGTAAAACTGTGAATTGAATTTAAATTCTGGTCTTTTCTTTCTTGAATTGTCATTTCCCCTTCCCTCCCTCCCCCCCCCCCCCCCCCCAGTGCCTCCTCATTTTTATGAACAAAAGCTTGTGAGGTGATCACTTCTAGTACATTCTGATGGTTCTTGCAGGGAGATGTTTCACTGTCTAACGTGCCACTCAGAAGCATGCAGAATACTCCAGTGAAGAAGCTTATTTTCAAATTAAGAACAAGCCTTTCCCTAGGTGCTTGGGGAGCAATGTTTCAGTTCTTCACCCAGGAGAGCAGCATCTAACTGGTGTTTTATAGGTACTTATTAACAATAGATTATTAGTCTAAATCCTGTGTGATGAGCTCAGCTCAGCTGGTTGGGGCATGGTGATGACAGCACCAAGGTTTTGGGTTTGATCCCCACATGGGCCATTCCCTTAAGAGCTGGATTTGATGATCCTGGTGGGTCCCTTCCAGCTCAGAATATTCTGGGACTTAAGTGAGCTGTGATTTAAATGGTTCTCACATTTGTGCCACTAAATTGAAATGCCTCAGCCTGGAGGCAGCAAATGAGGACGATTTTATAAAAATTTCATGTGCGCAGGAAGTTTCAGATAGTCTGGCTCAGATGCAGTTTATTCCTTTTCTTTGGAAAAAAGAGCTTCCATCTTATGCCTGAGAGGGAACAAAAAAAGTTTTACATCTTTCTCATGTTGTTTTGTATTCTTTTTGTTTCCTTTGCATTACCACAGTCACATAATTAATCCCTGTACATGAGTGTTTCCTCTTCACCCCCCCATCATTTCTGCTGCATCCTTTCTGGGTTTCCCTTTCCATTTGTTTTCAGCTTCAGCCCCACTTCTGGGCCGACTGATCCCTATGTCCTTGTCCTAATTTCTTTTCCAGACTGAACTCATTTCCTTTCTTGGCCATATTTCTCCTGACCCAGTCCAAGCTTCCTTTACACCTGCCCAGAGCTGTTTTCCTGCCAGACCCCAAACAGAGGAGTTGTGCTATGAAAGTCTCTTAAAAAGGCCAAACAGTGGAAGATAGAGAAGATGGTTTTGTTGTTTGCTGCATTGTTCTGAATTCATACAGCCTCTGTGGGTGCCAGTGAGGACTGCATCAGATCTTGGGCAGCATGTACCCTGAAAACATTCCTGAGCATAAAAGGACAGATGCAAAATTTCAATGAATTAGTGTAGCTCAGTTGTGACAATCAAATTATGTCCTACACCAGATGTGGATTTGATCCCTGGAGGAGGAGGAGGATACCAGAGATTATGAAATGAAGCACATTGTGTTTGCTGGTTTGTTTGTTTTCAGTGCAATAAACTTCCAGAGCTTTGTTTTGCATTATGATGACATTGCTGGCACGTCTGTACTTTATCCCACAGAAAAAAAAAATCCTCCTAGCCTGTTCTGCTCTGAGCACAAACTTCTCCATTTACACTGCCCTTTCTGGTTTCCTGTCTTGCACTTGGAACTTTGGTTTCCTTGCTCACTTTAATTTAAAAGTCCCCTAAAGGCTGGTCAAGCACAGAGCATTAACCCTGTTAAGATCTCAATTTGACCAGAACTTGTAAAGTTTCATTCCTCACAGTTCCCCTTGCTTGAAGATTAGTTGGTGCAGTGTTTCCTACATTAACCCTATGTAAAAAGCGTCATAGGAAACAACTTGGAAGTTCATGGCATTCAGAATGGAGAAGGAATCTGCAGTCAAAAATCAGGTTTTATTTTAAACCTGGCTGAACCAAAAGGAAAGATATTCAGCGAATGTCCCTCTGCACTCCTGCTTGTTACAGTGTGTGTGTGTCACCTAAGGAGGGTCACAGAGCTGCAGCTATCCTGTCTCAGGATATGATCTTGCACATCTTAAAGGAGTGAGGCTTTCAGGGCTAGTCTGCCTTTGGGAAACTTCCAAAGAAAAGTTAAGCAAGTGCTAAAAGCAGTGACTTTGGTGATTTAAGAGGTGGAACTTCCGTTTCTGTACTAATCTCCAGCCAATGCCCCAGCATGGTGCTAAAGAGAATTATGCTTTATAGGTGTTATGTTTCTGAGGAAAGGAAAATTGGTGATCTGTTGGCTCATGTCTCTATTTTCTGTCATTCTAGGATATATTATAGGGAAGTTTTGTTCCTTAAAAGGAGAGGAGAACAATTATACTGGGGACAGTGAAATTTCTGCAATAGCTTGTTTTAGAAATTGCAAGGTCTTTGAAATGCATTAGCTCAACACTGTGTTCTTGTGAAAGGTCAGGCATGGTAAATGTGGGCTATGGCCACTGCTTCTTAGTGATCCTTCATGAAACAGGGAGCAGCATCCAGTAGAATAATTTGCAGAGTGCAGCTTGGTATATAACCAAGTGTTCTTGCTAACCCTTTATACAACAAGCTGAAACTTCAAATCCTAGGTTTTGCATCATTTTTTGAAGGGTTTTTTTGTATGCAGTTCAAACCATGCTCCTGAGCTCAGAGAAGTGGTACTTTGTGCAAGTTCTTGCATTTTGACTTGATGCACTTAAATGGTCTTGCAAGATGCAGCTGATGGCTCTTTCTGGGAAAGCATCCTAGTGCACTGTGTGTATGCAGGGAGAGGTAAAGAAAATAGCTGAGGAAAAGGCACTGGCATAAGGAGTCTAATAACTTGTGTTGGTGGTATCTCTAAGATATAAATTGGGGAACAGCAAGGGGTCCTAGTTGGTTGTGGTGGAAGGAAATTGGCAGCCAGAGAAATAGAGGTAGCTACAGGCCAAATACTTTGTGGTTTTTTCGGCATTTGAAAGAACAGCTAAAAAAGGCAAAATGTCAAAGTCAGGTAAACACTGATTTCACACTTATTTCCTGCTGGTACATGAAGCCCAAACTGAGTCATGTTTGCAGTGTTCTCCTTTAGCAGATGCATGCTGAATTTGATAGAATATCTCCTGCTGGACTACACACTGCCCAGTGCATTCCCTGTACTCCATCAGCACCTCTCTGTGATGAAGATCAGCTGCACCACTTCCCAGATGGCTACAGAACATCTCACAAAACTCCTCTTTTTTCTTGGCACTTGAGGGTCAGGGGATGTTTTTGGAGTTGGAGAGAGTTTCTCTCCCCCTAAATACAAATGACTATTTCAATTCCAGCCCTTGGAAGTCATAGTTTCCTCTGGGGTGCAAGTCCAGAACGCTCTAGTGATGAAAACCTTAAGGTATAAAACCACTGTGGGACGGGGGATTTGTTTGCTTCATTTTGGAGACACTTCACCCAGCATCAGGGTTTCGCTGGCTGATGGGCTACAGGCACAGAGCAAGGCAGGTCAGCATGAGGAGAACTTGCAGAGGCAGCTGCAAGGCTTAAGAAAATGACAAAAAAAAAAAAAAAAAAAAAAAAGCAGAGCTTTAGCAAAGCCTAATTCATCACCAGGCAGCAATCACAACAGTTACAATATAAATGCAGCCTGTGCAAAATGGAGCCATGGCAATTAAGCTTGTGACTTCTATTTTGTTGTTGTTGTTGTTGTTGTTGTTGTTGTTTTTAAAGTGGCTGGAGAAGAGGTTTTAAATTGCGGTGTTTAAAAAAAGCCCACCATCCTTCTGTTTTCAACATCCTTTCTGAATGTCTTACTGCTTCTTCCAAAATGAATTTGCCTCCATATGTCATAGCCATTCCCAAGGAGAGATGTCTGATGGTATTAAAGCCTATACATAAAACACTTGGGCTGTGATACCCATTCTGAATATCGTGGGGCTTAAAGCCCTCAGTCACCATACAAAACTGACATTTTGAGATGCGTGCATACAGTGCAAGATGGAAATACAGGGTAAAAAATTCAGACTGTCAGACTAGTCTGATGGAAGCTGGACAGGCTACTTTTAGATGCTAAAAGAGACATAGAATGTGTTGTACTTAATAGCTAGAGATTCTATGGCTTCTTTTTGCCTTGCTGCTTCAGTCTCTTAGTTCACAAAAGGCTTTACAAAATCAACATGCTGAGTTCCAACCAGATCAAATAGCAACATTAATGGTTATTGTAAACCAAAATGAGGTATAAAAATTTTATTGCTTCCAAGATAACATAATAGCTCTACTTATAATAGGAAAAATATTTAAAAACAAGGATGAGAATCTTACTTATAAATCCATGGCTAAACCTAAGAAAATTCTTGTTTGCTGTTGAGGCAATTCCAGATATTCACATGCCAACCTACATTATCCTGTTTCTTAGGCTGTAGGAAATTCCACTTACATCATTGACTTCCTGCCGCTGTGGAAAATAGGTTTTGGTAATGGTTCAGAGTTAGAATTATCCCTCACCTGCCTAGTGCTTCAGTTCTACCACCATGCCAGTTTAATTACCCAGAAATTATTAGTGCAGTCTTTCTCCTCCTTTCATTGCCAAGCATTTCCCTCCTATTTAACAAAATCAAGTTTTTTGCAAACCAAAGCAAAAGTGGAATTTAAAGCAGTTAATGCTGCCCAGGGGAAAAAAAAAAAAATCTCCCTTGGTCTAAAAGCTCTACTGGCCACAGGGAATTCCTAAACTGGGAAGGAAAATGTTGATTTCCATCACTGAGAAGGGTTGTGATGCCCATCTGCAGAGCTTTAAAGGCCAGTTACAATGGCTGCAGTGCCTGAGCCGAGGGAGAAACATTTCTCATGATTTTATCCAAAATGCAGCCATGAGCTGTGAGATTAGGATTGCTGCTGCATGTCAGAGATGCGTGATAGGAGCTGCCCTTTCTGCCTGCTGACAGTTTCCAGAGCTATCAAGTAGCTGCTACACCAGCCTCAGCCACTCAAGGATGTGGCAATGACCTTCAGTGAACCAGCTGGGGTGGGATTTTTACTTTTTGGTTGAGGCACTTGTGTGACTGAAGCAGAACGGGTTAATAAGGGTGGGTTTGTGCTTCATCCCCTTCACCTTGTGCTTCATCCCCTCAGCTTCACTGTGGACAACATGTATTTGTTGATTGTCTCTGGTAGGCAGAAGGAACAGATGAGAGAGCAAATCAGAAACAATATTCACAGAGGAAAAGATGGTACTGGCAGCAATTTGTGCTTTTTGCTATAGCTCATACCTTTGTAGTATTATCAAGGACTTCTTAAGGCAACACAACAGAAAGTAACAACCTCATCTTCCTACCCCTTTGACTGCTGACAAGAGATGAAGAGCCTAAAATGGCAAACGTTATCTTTCCTTGAGAGTAAGTGCTTTATTGGTTTTACATTCACATGCCCAACAATGTATTTCAGGAAGGTGATCCTTACCTTAGCTCTGGAATAAATATTTATGGGTATTTATGATGAGAATTTTGCAACTCCTGCATTCTCAAGCAAGGGCACTTCCACATGAGCAGGAGGTTCCATGCTCATCCATTCCCACCCCCCTTTTCTGGGTTTGCTTTACACCTGACGTGCTTGACAGAAGCCCCTTCCAAGGGCAGAGATTTCCAGCCCAGGAGATAGTCTTGTTTACTCAGATTATTTTGCTGAGAAAAATGCCCTGCTGTGATATCAAATGAGAGGAAAACAAAGCAGGAGATATGATTAATGAGCTGCCTGTTGACGTGGGGGTGAGTGGGGAGATTAGGCACAAGGGAAAAATCACCCAGCTAAATCTGGGTGCAGAGAGGGTTTCTCAAAGTCATAAGGTATTTGCATGTGCTTCATTCTCCAGCTGCTATCATAATTCAGGATCTTGGATGCTGCTTATTAATACTGAAACTGGGAGGCTTTGCCATTTGTCAGCCTACACGGGTAGCAATTAGCCCTTAGAGTGCAGTCCTGGTTTTTGTAACTAACTTTGTGTTAAAATTTCTTTGTTCATTATCTGCGGAGAACACTCACAAAACAATCAACATCCATTTACAAGGTACTGCTCAATGACCTCATTTTCTTCAAGCTTTTCCCTTCTGGTATTACCCCAAATTCCCTTACTGCTTGCTATCTGCTTCCCCTGAACATGCTTTGGAGGGATTCAGTGAGGATGGCACGAGTTTGAGGGCTTTTTAAATGTTATTTATTTATAACATGGGTATGAACATGCTGGAATATTTGAGAAATCTCACACAGCTTAAGTAGATAATGCATAACTTTAGTATATGTGTTTGTAGTCATATCCAGAGGCTTAGGGGGGTCTGTTAGAAAGGATTACCAGAGACAAATATTCATGGCAGTCATCTCCTTCCAGCAAACCCCTTTAATCACCCCCATGAACCACATGGTTATTTTAAGGACTCAAAACCCAGCAGAACCTACCTGTCTCCCAAACCTTATTCTTCCACCTTCCCTCTCACCAGCTGGAAATAGGTGGATTGCTAGCTTAGGTATCTAGGTGGTAGAAAAATATTCACTTCTGCAAATGCAGGCAGGATCATCCTGTCATACCACCAGACAAACCTCCGAACGACCACTTTACTGCTAGAAATGTCACCAGAAAAGGAGCTTAGTGCATTTCTGCTTTGCTCATCACTAAGGGAAAGCCTAATTGGCCTAAAGGACATTCTTCTCCTGTCAAACCCAAAGTGAGTTTCCAAATGGAAACCTCCATGAGGAATTGTGTGTCAGCCTTTCTTGTCCCAGGACTCCCTGACCTGCCTCCGTGCACAGAGCTGAGCTCTGGCAGCAAGGAACAGGGACTCACAGTGCTTATAAACCTTCCCCTGTTTATCCTGGTTCGTGTGCTACCCTTAGGTAGTGCTTGGAGAAAAAGCATTTATAGGGATAACCTGTGTTTTTAAGAACTCCACCCAAGACCTCAAAGTGTCTTCCAAGGTTTCTCACTCTTAAGTCACCGACTAAGGAAAAGCATCGAGATCCCTCCAACACCTGGCCCTGGCTCCTGCTCTTTGTGTCCCCACCCTTCCAAGTCACCTGCTCAGCCCAGCACTGGTGTTCAAATGCTCACAGAGGAAGACATCCACAAGAAACTTAGAGCTGCTGCTGTGTGAGTCCCTGCAAACCATGGCTTAGCTGAGCAGTGTCCCCGATTTTCAGCTCTTTCCTTACGGCCTCTTAGCTTCCCTTATAACCTTAAAGCAATTGAAAAAGGTAGAATATAGGGAGTTCTTTTGTTTCAGGCAAATGTACCACCTCTTTCTGAAATCAAACCAGATCTCTGACACATCTCACACTCCTCCATTTAAACAACAGGCAGCCACCAGGTACAGCATTGCCGCCGTCCGTAATTGTGAAGGAGCTTGGATAGTATAACACAGCTTGGCTCCCAGGAGTCATACAGACTAAACATAATAGTCCATCAGCTCTAATTTTCTTTAGAAGTGATTGGTAGGAACTGCATTAGAGGAGGAAGTTAGGAATCGTGCATTACAGAGGCTGCCTGCTTGAACTGCTCTCTCAAAGGACAGTTTTTTCCTAGGAATGCACTCTTAAATGCAACAGCTCTCTTCTGTACCTATTTTCTTAGGTAGTGGATGTATTTTTTTTTCTCAAGTTTTGATTTCTCTTTTGTTAAAAAAAAAAGCTTTTTATTTTTTTGTCATGCTAAATGTCTCAAAATGTCTCAGGGTAAGTTCCACCATTCATTAAGTGAACATGGGTTTTCCTTAAAACATGGCAAGCAGAAACCCCCTGTCCACTGAATGGCCCTTGCCTTTTCTGGGAGTGAGCAAGTTTAGATGAGATACTAAGGGAAAATTCTTTACCATGAGGGTGGTGAGGCCCTGGCACAGTTTGCCCAAAGACATTTTGATTGCCCTATCCCTAGAAATGTTGAAGGCCAAGGTTGGATGGAGCTCTGAGCAACCTGGTCTGGTGAAGGTGACCCTGACCAAGGCAGAGGAGTTGGAACTAAATGATCTTGAAGGTTCTTTCCAACCAAAACCATTCTGTGGTCATTTTTGTGTTTATAAGAATGGCAAGCCTAGCTCACCTCCTTTATTTCCTCCTTTATTCTGCTTGGTTGCGTGTTTACTTTCAGTCATCTCTTCCAGAAAGTAGGGGACCCATCTCAGTCACTCAGAGCAGTCATCCCTGCCCCTGTGTGCTCACAAAAGGGCTTTTTGTGGGCTGACCTGAAGGCACTCATCCTGCTGCAAGCTACCTTCCCACCTCCTTGTGCCCCAAACCTACAGCAATTATTCTGAAATGAGAGTATCACATTTGCTTGCTTCAAAACAGCAGCCTCTTGGCTTTCTCCTTCCTAGCCCTGCTCTCCCAGCCAGCCTGACTTCTGAAAAGAGGAGAATCACTTCACTTTAATGGCAGATTTTTGAGGTGAGTAGTATGTGACATAGCACAGAAGACCATAAAGCTTTAGAAAAAAGGTTTCCTATTTATTGCAGAACACCTTGTTTTCCTGTGAGGCTAAAAGACACAAAGACCCTCTTTCCCTCTAATCAGGTTACAGCATCACAATATGGCTCTCTTTATAGGGGTCATTAGATCTTTTCCTTAGGGAAGAGAGAGTTCTTCCCATAGCTTTGATGAATTAACTCTTTTGTCTGCAGCAGAAGGTGCTTCCCTCAAGCAAACTTTTTTAGGCTTCACAAAGCAATCTCAATTGCCTGGAAGTTGCATGTTTATTTTACTCCCTTTGTTTGCAGGGATACTTTCTGAAGAAAACACCGCACAAACTTCACGCTACCTCAAGTGGCTTTCTTTACCTGCTGGCTTTGTTTTTTTATATGCCATTAGGTCTCTGGAGAAACCTGGAAAAACTAGCACAATATTCTAACAGTGTAAAGCTTTTCAGGAAGGGTGTCAGTGAAGACACTTTGGTGCTCATTACCCAACCTGAATTCTGGACAGCAAAGGCAGCATGTTGGAATTTCTATCCACCAAGGCATCATTTCAAATTAAATATTTGTCTCCATTCAGTGGAGTATGTAGGGGTTAGTATCAGGTGAGTTTGTTCCTGATTTGCAGCGTCTCTTCTGTTTAGAGTTAAGCTCTAAATAAATAGATAAATAAATAGATAATGTAGAGGTTAGAATAGCCCTTACAGAACAGAAAAGCTACAACTTTCCATTATGCAAAGTCATAACAGAAAGTTATTGCTGCTAGGTAGGTTTTTGCATCTGAGGAATTCTTCTGCCAGAACCATGGAAAATTGCTAAATGTTCTTCCGAGCTGAGATTTTCCTATCTTCCTGAATTTATGGTGAGAAATAAAAACTTGCCATGTTTTTTATCTTGGGACTCATCCATTATTGAAGTGTCGTTTCCAAAGAGCCACAATGAAGCACCTACTCTCTGAAAAGAGGGTAGAAAATGGTATAATTAAGTAGGCAGAGGAGATGTTTTGAGGGAGCTGCAGCATCCTTGAATGAAGAAGCATCTCCAGGAGGGAAGCAAACCAGTCACCTTGCAAGCACAGTGAATCTAGGACAAGCGACAAATTTTACTGTAGCCCCAGATGATATCTACAAAGTGAATTATATCTCATTGTATTACACCCAAGGAGTATAAAAACTAAGCCATGCCATCCATGGATACTCGCTGTAGCAAACAGGGAGAGCTCCAGGCTCCTGGATTCTCTGCCTGTGCTCTGCTGCCGCAGAAATTGTGTGCAAACAACATCTGGGCTGGATGGTTTTAGAGGTTTTTCAGACCTTAATGATTCACTGGTTGGAGATGTTGAGGAAAACAGGAGCTGGGTGGGATGAGGGTGAAGAGGATCAGTCTCTTGGCCACCCTGGCACTGACCTTGTAAAGGTCTGAAGACAGTGGCCCAGTTTATCTACTGTTGGAAATAGAAGGATCATTGCTAGCAAAAAAAAATATCTTCATTTCCCTCCTGTTCTCTGCTCTGTCTGGCAGGAAACCCTTCTGCTGGCAGTCCCTGCACCTTACCTGCTGTCCTTTACCTGTTCCAAAAATACCAACACACTTCCTGCTGTGAAGGACTGAATTCAGTTGGAAAACGTCAGTCAAAAATCTGCCAGCTCCTATTACATACACTAAACTGGTCAGTGGATGGTAAAATAGGGGTTAAACATGTCCAAAAGGAGATTGGAAGGAAAAAATGAGTACACCACCTAATGATGTATTATTTTTAAGAAGAAAAAATAAAAGAAATCAAGGCATCGTGTTAGTGCTATTAAGTGCTTTCTGTAAAGCTAAAATAAGACGATGGCATCTGAGCAAAGGCTAAAACATCCCTGTTTTCAATCACAAAATCCCATCATGAAATCACAGAAGTCCTTGGTGCACTGCCACGTGAGATACTCCCACTGACTACAGCCCACACAGGATCTGGAGGAGCAGCCTGGAGGGAGGACACCTACAGCCACCAGCCTGGGCAGGTTAAGTTTTGCAACCCCCAGCACTCCTTCAGGTAACCCAAGGTTTATCTGGCTCTGCTGGTTTATTTTTGTTAGACTTTCTTTTTAAATGTAGCTTTACGAGTTGTTCACCATGCTGCATCTGTATCAAAATGATTTGGAATTTAGAAGAACAAGGATAATTAGAGTCTTAAGGATCTTCTGTTTTTTGCTGGCAGTACTTGGCACAAGTTAAAATTTTACCTTTCTTTCCATCTCATTCTTTATTTCATATATATATTTATATATATGTATTTATCTAACACATGACAATTTTTTCCCACAATTTTAATAATATTTTGAAAAATTGCACAACAGTACAAATAATGTGTTGCTTCCAAATTACTTCTGAGACAGAGTGACATTGTAAAAATGTTTTAACCTCAAGAAAAGCATTGGCTGCTACTCAGTATTCTGCTCAACTTTGTTATCACAAGCAGAAATGTATGATTTCTCTTCCTTGAAGTCACTCTAATTCTCCTTGCATGTTATAAGGTCTCCTTCCTTCAGGAAATGAATCTTTGTTCCACTTGTAAAGGAAATTTTCTCCTTCCTCGATCATACTGAAAGAATTTTAGTAGTTTCTAGAGAATTTAAGGGTCCTGTCACTGCACTTTAAGTTGAATTCCAGCAATTCTATGGCCTTTCCTCATTTTTTTAAGGCTACAGTGGCTTTTCTTGTTGTTTGTGTTTTTTTTTTCTTTTTCTTTCTTTTAGCTTGTTTAATAGAAATCTTAAAAACATTCTTTAAGGATCACCAGAAAAGAATTTTTGTTATTTCCTTTTACCTTCAAGAGCACATACCTTCAGTACAGGACTGATTATTTCCTCTACTCTTCTGGATTGCTGAGCTCCTTCAGCCTTAATCATCTTGTTCCATTTGATTTATTTCCCACACACCTAAATTTGCTAAACAGCCTGCATAGCCTTGTCTTAATTAACAGCTTCTGGGCCAAACAGTCATATAATTTAATTTATTACTCTTTGTACTTCAGAACTTTTAGTCCTGCCTTTGAATGACTTCTGAGCTGTGATTCTGCTGTCCACCTTTAAAATTGGGACAAGGATGTTCTTGGGGTTATATTAAGAGTAGAGACATTCAGAAAACTCCTGCTGAAGCTTGGGCCTGTTCCAGGCATTGCTCACTCTCTCTGAGGTGTCTTCTGTGAAAAGTTGAGCAGAAAAAAATCAGATGTGGGCACAGTGGTCAATAGAGGGGATGTGATCAGGCTCTGCTATCATCTCTGCAAGGAAGATGATGCTGTTCCCCAGGCTGCCAATTTCATATCATCCTTTTGATCCCATTTCCTCCTAATAATGTGTTTTGTTAGCAAGCAATACTAATTATTATGGCATAAAGTAGAATGGCCCAAACCAAACAGATCAAGTGCAGCCTGGAGGCAGAAAGTAAACAAGAAAGCCATAGCAGCACAACTGAAAAAGTAGTGGGCTGCTCTTCAAAGGTCTTTTCTAAACTGACATTGCCATGCTGCATTCATTCGGTAACTTCAAGGACAATCCTATTTAGCCAAATATTATTCTGGCAGGAAAACTTAAGGAATAAGTTAATAAATCTAGCAATGTCTAAGAGCCTTTTGAAGAATATTTGCTTCCACTCATGTCTCGTCCTTATGTCACTCTCTCGATTTACACTCCTGGCTTCTGTTTGTCCCACATAATAAACAGTAGGGTTGAGCAGCAGCAGGCCAGTAGTCAGAACCTGGTGTGGCACCAGGGGGATGTGGGATGCCAGCTCCCATGTCTGCAGGATGGAGAATGCCCCACTCAGCTGCTGGCAGCCCATCAAAGCTCCGAGTGCCCTCTGTGTTGTGGCTGAAGAGCACATGGTGCAAAACCCACTGTGTGCCGATCCCTCCTGTGGCCTTCAGCGTGATCCCCACCTCAGTTTTCCATCCATCCATCCATCCATCCATCCATCCATCCATCCATCCATCCAGATGTATCTGTCTCACTGTCTCATTTACCCATGTCACATTTGATACATCCACGTTTGTCCAACACCAGCTGCTGCGTTCGGAGTCATCCAAGGACTCGAGCTCGTGACTGAGTGTGCAACAAATCAAGCAGCAGAGACAGCAAGGGCCCATTCTGGCTTCTGAATGAGGACAACCCAACCTGTTTTATTAATGTTTTCCGTTCATAAACGAGCTGGTCCTCATGACAGCTAAAAATGCAGCTGCAGACACTAAGATGTACTGCTAATCTCTGGAATGTGCATAAGAGTAATTGAATAGATGCAACTGCCTCAACAAAAATCAACTTTAAAGCTGGTTTTGGACTGACAGATGTTTGACCTACGTTTGCCCTGATGTAAATGAAAATACCCACAATTGAGGTCTGTCAGCAACAGGGACAAGGAATGTATCTATTGGGGAAATAGGAGTTATAAATTGGGGAAATAGGAGTTATAAAAGCAGGAATGCAGGTGGATGTTTCTGGATCTGATGGAGAGGGAAAGATGGGGAGGAAACATCTGCATGGCTCACCCTGGGTGTTGCTTTTACACCAGTGCTGTTGAAGAGCACCAAGCTGAATGGAATTGGTCTCACCTCCTTTCTGGGTGACAGTCATTGTTTTTTATGCTCACCTATTTCATACTGTAGTTATTTTAAACAGAAATTATCTTAAGGTTGACAGGTCTCCTTTTCACAGTTCTAATTATTCTGGAATCTTTATGAGGAAACAGAAAAACAGGATCATATTCAACTTCTTAACAGGAAAAAAAAATCAATTTAAACCAAAGGGAAATGAACACTTTTTACCTTCACAGCTGCTGCCCTCTTTCTCAGTGAGACAGCTTTGCTGTTCCAGTCTGTTAGGTTTATTGTATTTACTTTTTCCCTCAGATTCATTCATTACCACAGATAACCTCAGCTTTACCTCTTAATGATCTCAAAACAAGTTGTCAGAATACCTGGGGAAAACGAATGCTCTGAAATTACAGTGCTGCTGGTGAAATTGCTGCTGTGGTGTCTTTACTACTTTGACTATTACTATAGTCACAGATTTTGACTTCTCTCCATCTGTCACCTACTAAACTGACTGATGCACATGATGAAGCCAAAGAGTGGGGCAGACTGCCTGGGAGCTCACTTTTTTGTGTTTACTTAATATCTTCTGTTCTACCTTTGACCTCAGCTAAAACACTTAGGAAGAAAGAAATTCATCATCACCACCACATCAAAACTTCTGGCTCTGTAATATACACAGGCAGTATTTATTTTTCTACAGTACTCGTCTTTATAAATCAGACTTACTGTGACTTTTTTCCCCTTCCTTCTTTCTCAGGCCTACAAGAGTTGATTTTGCTTCTCTGGGGGAACTATGGAAAGCTGTGAACCTAATTATGAGAGAATAGCTGTAGCTACAGAAATTATAATTTCTGATAATGACTTCTTCATTATCTTGTCTGCCGCAGCATGAATACAAGATCCATAGCTTTTGTTGCAATTAGAGAGGTGTTTGTTGATAGGCAAAGAGAAGAATGTCCCTAGCCTAGAAATAATAAAATCTATTGCAATTGAACTAAATATTACACTGACAGCAGACAAATAATTGATGCTTTGTCTGTGACTTGCAAAATAGAACAGTTGTATTAAAATAAGAAAAATAAGAGGTCTATTTATTCAGATGCGCTTTTTTCACATGTTCCTTCAATATTTGAAACCACATCCTTAAAAAAAAATAAAAGGCAAATTGGAAAGCTGTAAGCTTGCCAGCAGCTTTGCAGACCTCAACCTTCAAACCATGTCTCTGCAACTAGGTGACAAATAATTTATTGTCTTACTGGATTATGCAGATGTTGAAAATAACATGAGGTTTTCTTGGTTCCACTGTGTCCTGCTAGGCAGCTTGGACTCGCCTCCACAGTACTGGGATTTGGCTGGCCTGGCTCTCTTGGATTCTTTGATGTTCATATGCTCTGCTGGACTTCCTGGGATTTGCTCCTTCCTGATTAGAAAAAAAATAAGTACTTTCCCAAGCCCATCAATTCCTGGCACTTCTCTGAGCCATGAGTCACAGGAGGCTAATTGAATCAGTGGTGCTCAATTCCCTCCATCCCAAGACCTGCTCCTGGCAGCCCACACCAACTCCAGGGAATTGCAGCTGAGAGCTGCTGATATGCTGGATATACGTAGGAGAAAGAAAGAAAGGAAAGAAAGGAAAGAAAGAAAGGAAGAAAGGAAGAAAGAAAGAAAGAAAGAAAGAAAGAAAGAAAGAAAGAAAGAAGAAGGATTTTGTGTAAGAAGGAGTGAAATGGTGACAGTTAAGTGACACCTGAGTAAATGTGGATTTACCACCACGTTTATGAGGCCTACTCTTTGGGATACTTTTTTTTTCAGATTGAGACAGATTTCACACATCCCTGTTTATTTATTCTTTGCCATCTATGCCTGAGCTTGCTGTGTTTCCTGTGCCTTGCCCTGTCATCCCTTGTTTCAAAGCAGAGAGACAGGTTCAGCCATGCCCCAGCTCAGAGTCCAGCCAAAGCAGCCACAGAGGGACCTTGGGGAAGCATGGCCAGAGGAGCCCATTCCAGAGATGCTCAGGGCTGTGAAAGGCAGGCTAGCTAGGTAATACTCCCAAAAAATGAGTCATCAGCATTTTTCCACACAGGCCACTTTCCCCAGCTCCTGTGGTAGCAGTTACACTTCTCAGAAGAAGAGGAGGAGGAGGAGGAGGAGGAATGCCTCAGTCTGGAGCCTGAGCCACACAAGAGCCTGGGAGATGGAGGTGAGGCCACAAGTCTGCACCTGCCAGGCAGCACTGCAGCCATGGGGCAGGCACTCGTGTTCCTTCTTGCACGCTTCCACTGAGCCAGGGAAGGCACAGACAGATTTTGCAACACCTCTGATTGCAGTTCCTAAGGTTCTCAGAGCAGCCAAAACACACAAATTATGTGAAAGAACGGGAGAAGTTGAATCTTCATGTTTAGTGTGACTTTCCACTGGAGCTGTGTGTCTGGAAGGAAAATGAGACTTTCAGGAGGGTTTTGCTGGGATCTGTCCCTTTTGCACGTCCTCTTCCTCCTGGAAGGAGGGGACTGCAGGCACTCAGTTCTCAGGTAGTGACACTTCCTATTTAATACCAGTAAAAGCCTAGAGGAGAAAAAAACCTGCCAGCTGTGACTATCCTGAAGAAAAGCCCAATTGATTTACATTTAAATGCAGCTGTCACTCGCTCCAGTTATAGCCAGCAAAGCAGAGGCAGTCGGGCACAGTACTAAAACACTGCAGGAGTCTCTTGTGCTCACAAATCACCTCACTCTGCTGTAATTCCAACAGCACGAGGTGCCAGGGAGAACATGGGGTGCAGGGAATGCCAACACAAGGAGCACAGCAGCCTGTCCTTCACAGGCTGTTGGTGAGGGGCAACAAGCAAAGCCCACCCAGCTCCAGGCTGCAGAGAAAAGAGAGTGGAATTGGGCTGGACAGCAGGAGCTGCAGCTGCTCTCCTCCTGGCTGCCTCTCCCCGTGTCCAGTGTCAGCCCCTGCACACATAAAGTACCATTGTTCCCAGCCCAGAAATTGTCAGGGGAGCGCTGTGCAGCATCCCACGGCACGGCATCGGGAACCCCGAGTGTTCCATCTCACACCCACACAGGAACAGATGCAAGCACTCAACACCAGGGCCCTGCCAAGAGAGCAACAAAAAGGAACCACTGACTGACTGCAGGGCTCCCAAAGAACCACTTGTTGACTCCAGATCTCCCAAATAACCACTGACTGACTCCAGGGTTCCTAAAGAACCACTGGCTGACTGCAGGGCTCCCAAAGAACCACCGAGTGACTCCAGGACTCCCAAATAACCACTGACTGAATCTAGGGTTCCTAAAGAAGCACTGAATGATTCCAGGGCTCCCAAATAACCACCCCCTGACTCCAGGGTTCCTAAAGAAGCACTGACTGGCTCCAGGGCTCCCAAAGAGCCACTGACTCCAGGCTGTCCCCCAGCATCCTCGTGGGGACTGCTCGGTGGGGTGGGAATGGATGGACATCCCCGATGGATGTGAGTTCAAGTACTTCAGCTGGCACATCCCAGCCCAGCAGTGACTGTCAGGAAAACATGAGTAATAACTGGATGAATATCTGGCTGCAAACTAAGTTAATTAATCACATTTTTGTTCCTCACTTGGGATGGAATATTTGAGTTTTCCATGCTACCCTGGGGTTTTTCGAGACCCCCGAAACACGTGTGAGTGTAGAGTGACACGTACCAGCGATAAAAGGCAACCACTTCCCCGGTGCTAGGTTTTAATTCTGTATATAACAAACACTTCTTTCTTTAGTATTTCTTTCAACTCCACTTTTGAAGTTGATTTATATCTGCCTCCTGTTTTGCTCCAGTTTCAATCTTCTGGCGGCGTTCCTTGCCAAGCCAGCCTAATGCCCACATGAGCCCCATTAAGCCACATGCTTCTGTATAGGCAGAAGTACATGTTATTTCTGGGATGAGCTTTGTTTGCCAAATCTGGCCCTGTATTCACAGATAATGACTTCCTTTTTGTCTCCTTCTCCTTCTGTGCACTTTTCTGTTTTTTTCCTGCACGCAGCCTTTTCAAAATGTAATGTGACCCTCATACATCATTTTTATCAGCCTTATAAACCCAGCATGGTACAGCATATGATGTATGTAAATTCATGCACCTAAAGGCAGTGAGGAATAAATGTTTTAGTCCTCTGTCAGGAACAGAGGATACCTCGATGTTATTCAGAGTCAAGGTTTTTTCCTACCTGAAACTATTAGCTACAACGGTCCTATATTTAGAATAAAAAAGCAGAAATGCTTTCTTTTCAAGATGTTACAAGTATTTTTTTTTCAGATGGCTTCAGATGATTCTGAAATTCTCTTTCAAAGTCACTTTTTATTTTGAAATGTACTTTTATGCTATATTTAAAGGGATTTTTACTCTAAATCCCTTTAAGCAATTTTTTTTTTTAAAAAAAAAAAAGGGGACCAAACAAATAAAATTTTACAGCATTATTTCACAAGTTGCCCAGGAGATTTAACCTGTTTTTCTAACCGATGAGGAAACATTCTGGGGAAACGCAAAAAATATATTTGCAGCATGGTATTAAACACAGTCATATTTGTAGAGTTGCATCTGTGTGCTGGATACAGGATGGTTATCAATGAGGCCTGGGTGAATTGGCCGCAGCATCACAGGATATTTTGGGGTTGGAAGGAGCCTTAAACACCCCAAAGAACCCATTTTTACCATGGCAGCCAAGCACAGTTTAGAGCTAGAAACTCATATTTCGAGAGGAGAGTTAATTCAGCTGGGGAATGACCTGGGGAGGTTTTAGTGGAAGGTTTTAGCACAGGTGAAGCATGACACTTGCAGCCATGGCAAGAGGGGAGGAGGGGAGCTCAGGAGCCACACGGGGCTCTGAGGTTTCACTTTGTCACGCTATAGCCCTGTCCATCGATACTCCCTGATTGCATCTGGGATTTCTGAGCACTTCTTGTAAATGGAGTCGCCCCAGCAATGTTTGTCCTGGACTGAATGCGCCAGGGCAGACAGCTGATAAGGGACCTACAAGCTTGACATCAATACACAGTTGTGCTGTCATAACAATCCAACCTCAGCCTCCAGGTTAGAGCTCCTTGGAAAGAAGGAGTGCTCATTAGAGGGGCAGACTACTGGGAGCGGTTTCCTCGAAAGGAAAGCCACTCCAGGCACTGCAGTGTGGAGGGCAGGCCTCCACAATGGTGGCATTGTTTAGAAGTCATTGGCATCTGCAAACAAAAATCTATTTAATTCACTGTTACGTTCTAAGGGGGGGAAAAAAACCCCCAACAGTTCAGGAATCTGTTATCCTTCTGCTCCAAAAGGAGTCAAGAGATTCAGCAAATCTCCCTGTGTCTGCAGGTAGAACAGGGTTGTGTTTCTCAAGGTGTTAATATGAGTGCCAGATTCCCTGTGAGGTATCTCCTCTCCTCTGGTAGATGTGTGATCAGGCTATCTTGGCAAATATCAGCACTCATGGGAGCAGAGCTGCAGGAATATTTTTTCAGCAAGGACTGTTATGCAGAATACTGTGGTGCGCTTTTATTTTGAAATACTTATATTTAGGTTTGAATGCAAACATTCCTTTGAAATCTCCTAACCACCCTATACCTATCAAGTTCTTTAAAATTTACAAGCAAAAAATAAAGCCATTATATAAAAAAAAAATCAGCCTACAACTGAATTAAAAGTGCTGTACAGCCAAAAGCCTCCTATATACTGACACACAGCCAGTCCCTACTCTAGAGCTCTTTATTTTGAATCTTAAAAGCAGAGTCTGAAAGACCTGCAAGCCAAGCCAAAATATCTCATATCGTTCAGTTTTATCAATAGTTATTAAGTGCTACAGGGGAGACCACACCCATGTTATTTGGGCCATATCCTGCACTTGCCTAATATCCAGTGTTACGTCCATATTTGTTCTAACTCCTTTTCCCTCCTCTTCCTCTCCCCTTCCATAAAGAGCCCTCTCCCAGAATCTCTCCTTCTCTGTAACACACGCCCATGGACACACATCATGGCCAAACGTGAGAAGACACAAGTGAAAGAAGTCACAGGAAGTTTCTTCAAGTTTCAAACCGCATAATGAATTCACAGTGCATTGCCTCTGTGGAACCAACACCATTTTCAGTTTTAAAATTATGAAGTTTGCAGGCATGCATGTGTTTCCTTGTCATAAATAAATTAACTGATGAATATATAGCTGGGAAAAAAAAATCCTTGCTAGCCACCAGTTGCACCTTGTTAGCTCCAGTATGCTTGACACTTGACAAACAGAGAGATAGAAGTGAGTTGTATGTTGCTATGGTTTTATGGCCAAAAAAATAAGTCAAGGAGAACAGGTATTATAGCATTTAGACATTTCTTTCCTCTCTGTCCCTGAGGGATTTTTTTCAATGGCAGTTTCTGCACTGAGAAACAGCAAAAAGAGAAGAGAGAGGGGAAATCCTTTAATCGCATCCTTTACTTTTAATCCGATCCCTGGGACAAAAAATACATCATTTAAAGAATAAGTTTGTACCTGAGGTGGAACTTTTCAGTTCCTGGTTGGTGAGTGGCACTGCCTGTGCTGACCAGGGTGGACAATTTCCCCTGCAGTGACAGAGCACACACTGTGTCCCTGCCTTGCCAAGCCAGCCAGAGCAGCCAAACTGCAGCCAGGGATAGTTACAGCTATGTCTGGAAAAAAAACCTTTTTTTTTTTTTTCATTCTTGCAGCTTCCATTCTATTATTATGGAGTTTTATGGACTGCTGCAGACAAATTTTGCTCCTTTTTATTTTTTTTTTTGAAAATACAGCTTTTATCATCTTTTATTCCTTCTTGGGGAATGTTAATGGGTACAAAATGGAAGGATTGCTGTGACAGTAATGCCACTCTGGGAAGCCCTCACAGCAGAGGTTCCTGAGCCAATTTGGATGTTAAAGCAGCCCCCCTTTGCTGCTCATTCCATCCTGACAGAATTATGATGTGCTCCTCAGCCGACCATGCATTATTGAAGAGCTCTCTGGGTGAACACATGCTACTGCAGCCTCTGGCTGTAGGGGAGACATTACCCAGCTGAAACAGCTGTGAGAACAGCCAGCTCCTTTCATTTCCTCTCCCAACTCCAAAATGTGCCTTTACCATCGCTGCCTTGGACACAGAAAATGCACCCTGAAGACTGACAAGAGGCTTTTGTCAGGCCCAGGGTCTCCCAAGAGGCCTCCAGTTGTGGCAGGGGAGGTTTAGGTTAGATAACAGGAGCAATTTCTTCCCTGAAAGGGTGGTCAGGCATTGGAACAGGCTGCCCAGGGAGGTGATGAAATCACCATCCCTGGAATTGCTCAAAAGGAGTGTGGCTGTGGCACTTGGGGACATGATTTAGTGTTGTACATGGTGGTGCTGGGATAATGGTTGAACTCAGAGATCTTAGAGGTCTTTCCCAACCTTAATAGTTTTATGATTCTGTGATCTTCAATGACAGGCTTTTGCCTGTCTTCACTGGCCATAAATAAATTTAATGCATCAGTCTTGCAAGACTGATAAAACTGGCTTAATTTTATCATTATCTCTCACTAACTCATCACAGACAGTGTGAAAATCACCACGGAATGAACATCACTGAAGGTTTCAGGTGACATGGGCAGCTCAAAGGATCAGGGCAACTCTGATTACAAGTGCTTGATCCCATCCAAACATAGTTCTGTCCTTCAGTGCTCCTGCTGAGGAGGTGCAGCAAGACACACTCCAGGCTGCATCTCATTTCTACCTATGGCATATCAACTAAAATACTGGAGATTTTGTCCAGTGTTTGCATGAAATAGGGCACAGCATCCTTCTTGCTGATTAATTAGCATGGAAATTTAATACCAGCTGATTTATTGGCTTACGAATATATTTTGGCCATTACAAGAACCTACTGGACACACTTGCAAGGTGAAATCCTGGGAATTTTTCCAGTAATTGAAATCAAGCCAAGATAGACTTTGATCCAGCAGAAGTGAGTTGAACATTTTATCTCCTTAGACACCTTTCAGTATTTTGAAACTCTTGCATGTATATTTCACATATGAATACATACAGCATTTTGTGGTAAGTTCCTGGCTGGATTAATCTTATCTATATATTTTTTCTAATTTACAATAACTGCATACATAGAAATGCTTGGAAACAGACGAATTTACATGAGATCAGATTTTTCTCCACCTAAAAAGTGATAGTAAATAGAAATTCATGCTCAAATAATCTCTGGTATTCTACTAAATTTAAAAAAAAATGAAACGTGCCGATTCTTCTTTGTTCACAGTACAGACATTGATTTTATTTTATCCTTACCTCATTTATTACCAAGTATAATTGTGTTCCAGTATCTGGTACCAGATGCTATTATCTTGAAAAGCACTTGGTATTCCTAAGTGTGTAACAGACAATTTTATAAAATTTTTCACAAGTTCCCGTGTTTCCATGCAGAACTGATGACATCTTGTTAATTAGGAAAATCAGGTTTGCCCAAGGAGGGAGAAAACACTGTCACTATAAACAATGGTGAGATCTTTCTCTCATCATCTGAATCTCACATTTTGTAATAGGAAGGTAAATTATGTTCTTTAGAGGATAGAAATAAATTAAGTTTTGCCAGGTATCCACTGAACAAGGGTAGAGAGATGCTTTTCAAGCTATGATGAGAAAAGTGTTGTCTGGACATACATCAAGTTTTCAGACATTATTTTAGGCTCTAGGAGGAATGATGGCAAAGCTCTGCTCTAAAATACTGCGTAACTTTGAGCTAGCAGTGAGTACAACAGGGTGTTTCATTTCTGTGGTGCAGAATTCCAAAGAGTAACAGAATCCAAGATGGAGTTTGGCTCAGTGAGGTTAACCTTGAATGGGAAAACAATGCACTGATGTTCCAGTTAGCAGAAACAGAGAGAAGAGAGCTCTGTAAAAGAATGGAAATGTGGCTGCAGCACCGGCAGTGCAGCAAAGCCAAGAAGGATGGGGCACATGAGCAGGGCGCTGCTCCACAGATCCAACACACAGTCCACAGGGCATGTAGTGATCATTGATGTCTGGCTTTTTTAAAGAGCAGCCTTATCAGGTGGCATCAGCAAGGAAGTGCACCAGCCTGGGAAACAGAAAGAAATCAAGATGTACTGAGGGTACTGAGCACAGCCTTTACAGACGCCCTAGGAAATGAGAGAATAGCAGGGGGGTGACAAACAGGAGGCACCTCAGTGAAGGCAATTCACAGAGCATTTGTTCAGTAGTATGAACTGATTTTGTAATTAATGCTGATAACAAGGATCTGTGCTGTTTTTACCTTGAGGTTCTTTTGTTCAGGAGCCAGCCCAGCAGCGTGGGTACCTCCCATGAGAGCAGGGCAGGGTAAGCCTCAGCAGCATTCCCAAAAACATGGGCAACTCTTTCAGTCCTTGTCCACCTCATGCACACAGCAACCACCCCAGAGCAAAATTCCAGCTCCATTTGCAGCATTTCATGTTTATGCCACCAATTTATTTGGGGATGAAGCAATGCGGGTGGAATAAGGCAGCAATTCCTCGTGGAAGAGGAGTTTCCTCTACAGCAAACTGCTATAATCCAAAGATAATGGGATGATCCTAACGAAGGATTGTAGCTATTGTTCTAGTAATCAGTTATGAATTACTATTTTTCTACATTTAGTCAGCATACCTTGCAGAATATCCCATTTGACAGTGGTCAGAAAACTGGTGTGCATGGAATTTGCCTGCTGCAGAATTTAATTGTGCCTTTCGGGGATTCCCTTCTGTCAATGATTTGTTGGATATTGATCCATATAACTGGAGAACCTTTTTCTCTTATTCTTTTTTTTAGTAATTGATCTATAAACAGGCATTTGAAAGAAAACAGACTAGGCAAGGAGAGCTTTCATCTTTCAAAATTCTGCTGTTAGAAAGCCTGCTAATAATCAATCAATATCTTGGATCATGTCCTTCGCTGATGGAAAAAAACCTGAATATTATTTCAGGGAGTGAAATGGAGTCGGAGTCATCATTTAGGGGTTTTTTATTATTTCATCAGACATCCCATTATTTTGGTGGTACACAACAGGTGCAGGGAAAATTATTCAGCCAAGGGCAGAAAGACCTAAGCGCAGGGCTGCTGTTTAGCCAGTGCCACCTTGATTATCCAAGCATCATGGGGACACTGAATATGTTTGCATAATTAAGGCCTTGGCTAATGGTAGTGCTTTTAAATGCAATTAATAGCTTTCTGGGGATGTAAATATTTTGAAAAACAAGGAGATTGTGGTAAATGAGGTTCAGATAACTGTGGTAGAACTAATAAGAGTGTTCATTTCTGATACTGTCAAAATGTAATAGCAGATGACTTCTAGTCTATTGAATTAGAGAGAAAGCATGAAAGCAAAATTACGTTTATAAAATGTTGAAAATTAAATTTAAAAAATGTGTTAGGTAGGACAAATTCAGAGAATCATCTCATTAGCAGTTTTCATTCCTGCTCATTTGAGAGGTGGTCATTCTCACTTTGTTCAAGGTTAAGATACTTCCTCACAGTACAATTTGCACTTTCTAAAATGATCAAAGCCATAGAACAGTTCTGTTTGGAAGGGACCTAAAACACCTTCCAGCTCCAAACCTCATGGGCAGGGACACCTTCCACTATCCCAGGTTGCTCAGAGCCCCATGCAGCCTGGCCTTGGACACTTCCAGGGATGGGGCAGCCACAGCTTCTCTTAGGAAAGATATGCAAATATCATGAAAATCTGCCTGATGCAGCTCCCTCTTAGAGAAGGGAGGCTACACCTGCACAAAGGCAAAGCATCCCTGAGCTGTTTCCAGCATCCCCAGCACAGGGCAGACACGGGCACGCTGGCTGGGGCTGGGGGTCAGGGACAGGCAGGAGGGGGGAAAGCTCCAGAAAGCTGGCTTTGTGTCCAGAGCTGCTTGGAAATATAGTCCATCTTTTCATATGCCCAGATACAGACGAAAAGGGATATACATAGATGCTCTAAGAAAATACTTAGAGTATTAGTTTTCGCAAAATCTTTAACTTTTTTCTTCCCCCTTTTAAAAAATAACAGAGAGCTACTGTACCCTGCTGAGAGTAACATCTGTGCAGACAATTAAACCCTTTTAGACTCTGAGCAGGGGGGAAACTTGGAGGAACTGGCCCTTTTCTACTACATCCTCTGAAGGATTACAGATAAAGAAAAGATTTTGCAAATAGCTAGGCACATGCAAAATTACAAAGAAATCCCGCTGACTTGTTTTTAAATAAATTTGGTTAACAATGAAGTTTTATTTTCTGAAAAATACTGATATTGGCACTTGGATCTGAAACAGCACTACCATCTTTGTTGTAAACCTCTTTTGGAAGGAAGCCAGATCTAAGACAACAGAATAAGAAGTTGAATAAGTCCTTGGGTTTTATTCTTCAAATTTCACAGGAAATGATTTATAAAACTTGATTCACAATGATATAACCTCAAGAGCTCATTACACAGCATTCTGGTTTCTTCTTTTTTTCCCTGTTGTTTAGCTAGTGTTGGGCAAGTGGGGCAGAATATTTTTCATAGCTTAAAATCTCAATGAACAAGGTAAGCAGTGAGAGAGGGCACAAAAAGGAAGAACTAAAAAGATTCAATTGCAGACACCATTTTTTACAAGAACTTTCTGCTTAAAAAAAAAAATTCTGTTGAAATTATTCTGACCCAGGGCTGTGTATTCACAGCTCTTAGTGCTAATTGCTGTATGTGCTTCTTAGTGCACACATCATTCCACAGAAACAGAAGTCCTTACATCTATTAAATTGACTTTTTTTTTTTTCCCCCCTTGGGAAATGCCCACCAAGCAGGCTGGCAGGGGCACCCTCAGCAGAACAGAAGTCCAGCCAGGAAGAAAGGTTTGGTTACAAACACACAGATAATCCTGCGCCTTTCTGAAAGCATGATTATGCTTCTTTTTTAAACCTTCTTATTTAAACCTTATTTATATAACTTCAAACCATATCTATAACAATAACTGTGACATAAACGTGATGGTTTCAAGAGGCACCAAAGCTGGAGCGATGGAAATGTTTATTTCAGTGTGAAAACAGGAGGCTTCTTACTATTTAGTGTGCCTTTAAATATTTGTTTCAAAATGTGGCTTGGATTATAAAGACAAGCATTTTAAGAGCAAATAATTGTTTAGTTAAGGTTGCAGAGTGGATTAACTTCATATCAGGATTTACAGAACAGGTACTTAATGAAAGTTCGTCTAATAAATGCTCTCAAGGTGAAAGAACACTCCTGCCAAGGCAGAAATAATCAGTTTTGGAAACCTGCAGTGCCTCCCCATGGCCAAGCAGGTGCTCTCCCTGCTCTGGGGTGCTCTGCCTTCAGTGCATTATGTGAGAAGGGGTTTGTTGGGTTAGTTCGTATAGTTATAGTGGTGATGTTTATTTTCATCAAGGGGCTGAAACCTGTTGTGCCTCTTTCCTGCCATGCCCTGGAATGGGTCAAATGGAACGGACGGTGGCTTCTCCACAAGGATAAGGGCTCCTCAAGAAAGTGAAGCAGCTTAGCCTCAAATGAAGCTTGCATAAAAATAAATAAATACCCCCCTCCCCCTTGCTAATGTAAGTGATTGTGTACTAAAGCAAAAGCTTCCAGACAGGATTTTTTGGCCCCAATGATCCTGATGGACCCTTCCAACCCAGCATATTCTAGGATTTTATTCTGAAATACTGCAGAGCGTATACTGCAGTCTGTAAATGAGGCATTTTCTAAGGAAAATTTTACTGGCAATTTTTGTAAAAATAAAGTTGTACCTCGTTCCTTAATCAGTGAAAGACTAAACGTTTAATTAACATAAAACACGATGTAGTTCACCTTCTGCACTGCCTAAAGACTCCAAGGTTTTTCCCTGGCATATCAAAAAGTCTTCCTAATAAATCACCATATGCTACCAAAAGTAAAGACATAATAAACTTGTTCTGTGTTATTCTGAGACTGATTTAAATGTGAGGTCTTTGTTTTCTTTTTTATCAGGCATGAAATATAATAATTTACTTTAAGGTTGTGTAGTAAAAGACCTGCTTACATCTCACACTACTCAGTACAGAGCCTGTGTGCTCTTTGCCCTTGGATGCTTCATAATTAATACTTTTTAAAAAACTTGAGGGAGCTTCTCGGGCTTTTTTTCCCCTGCAGAGAGTACACATTTCTGAATATTATGCAGATACTGTCTCTCTTACTTAAATTCTTCCTAAATACACTTTCCCCTAGCTTTTCTTGCTTTAACCTCTAATCTATCCATGCTGAAGTAAGCTGCCATTGTAACCAAGTTCATACCAAAATCATAGTCTTCTGAGTGCCAAGTAATTTGGACATTCATGGCCTTACTTCTTCAAGAACTGCATTTGAGATGTTATAAGTACTTTATTTCTCTTCCTTGAGCAACTGGCATCATGACAAGAGAGTCACTAAAGTCCCAGTTAGCGTCAGGGTGAATACCAGCAAAGCTGTTGGGCTCCAATGAACAGATTTAACTTCCAGATCTGTAGATTTGCTGAGCTGTTTTACTGGATAATAGGTGCTATTTCTGATTTAGAGACTTTAGGAGATTTAGGTTTTAGAGATTTTAGGTTGCTTTGTTTAATGAAGACCGAGTAAGTGCCCAGCAGCTTCACAGTGGCTGTGTACAGTTGCATGATGATGTGTTTCAGATTTTCTGGATTCCAGACAGTGTCTCACTGTCAGTAATTGCATCCCATTACTGCACTGCATCAAGAGTATGGAATACAGATGCTTGAAGGAGTAATGGGGTGCATTCCTTCAAACAGAAAATGAAGATTAAGCCAGAAAAGCTCTCTCAAAAAAAAAAAAAAAAAAAAAAAAAAAAAAGGAGGTCGAAATTGTTTGAGTTTCTGGAACAAAGCAAAATTAGCACTTTTAACTAGTTAGTAACTATGTGCTCATGGTCCAGGCAAGAGATTCAGCCTAGTTTCTCTCCTCAGCTGAACTCTACCATCTTGTGGGTTACCAGGAAATTACAGTTTCAGTCTTAAAATCATCTTAATAAGTTTGTCCTCCTAAAATAACTGTCAGCACTGCTTTCGGTTTTTATTTTTTTATGACTAAGTAGAATATTATGGAAAAAATACTATTAAAGCTTGCTTTTCTTTTTCATTTTTTGTTTTATTTCTTTTTTAAATTTACTCTTTCAATTTGTGTCTTTCCAAACCCTAACAATGTGTATGCATTCCACTTATTTCAGTATTTCCCAGTTACTTTACAACTCCTGATTTGATCCGTGGAAGTTTTGCTGTGACAATAGAAAAGAGAATTATACAAGCCCTTTGTTGCAATTTAGGTTTTTGCATGTTGTGACAAGGAAATCAAAGCACTTTAAAAAAAGTGAACCAAAAATAAGGACTAACTTTGAGATTCTCTTTCTTTCTCCTGGTCATTTAAGTTATCCTTAAGTGCCAAAGATCAGTACAGTTTTGGGCTTTGAAAAGAAGGATTTCCACTTTTTATGTGGTAGGGATGTTTTTCTGAAACTTTTTGCTTTCTTTTTCTATTCAGTAGTGATGGGACTCATCCGTTCATTTGATGGGAATCTGACTTTGAGTTGGAATAATGCTGAATTTAACACTTGAATTGTGGAAGGTATTTTTCAAAACCTTTAAAAATGTAGCAGCTGCTGACTTCAGCAGGATTTTGCCAGCAGCCAGGCCATGAGCTATTAAAAAAAAAAACCCAAACCTTCATTTAAAAAAATAATTAATTAAATAAATAAATAAATAAATAAATAAATAAATAAAAGCCACAGCCACAATATACCGTTAAGAGCACTGTGGGGCGCTCTAGCTGTTAAAGGAAAAAGAAAACATGGTGTTGCAGGGCAGGTGTTGAAAAACTGAACTACCGAGTTCAGACCAGCATATTTCTAGGCTATAAAACATGGCTGGAAAAACACTTTAATGTTCTTTTTCCAACCAGAGCGAGTCTATTAAGTAATAAATAGCAAAATGCCAATTCAGCTCTCATTAGTGTGACTGGGATGGGAACTGAGAATTGAATCGGGCTCTAAAAGTCAGAGGCTGCTGTCCCTGTTTGAGAGGATGGGATTCTCAGCAGATTCTCATTTGGACTACCCCATCTGAATTGTTTAGTGTCAGAGGAAGGGAAACTTGAATGATATGCCATGTTCAGTCCTCAAAACAACAGCAGGACTCATGGTGTATTATCTATCTAATAATGAAAAGGTAGGGTTCAATACCTATTGATTTAAACCAACATCGTTCTACCTCAATGACTGCGGAACTACATCTGAGAAAAATGCTATAGTACTATTTTATTCCTGGAGCATCAAAGGACAGAGTGGTGGAGCAAAGGTGTTTTTCACTCTATCTCTCCCTAACTGAGATATAAAGTGGTGTTAAAAATTCAAATGCAGTTAGTAAAAGGAACCAACAGAGAAAAAGTTCAGTAGGAGAACCAAAGAAAACCAAAGATTTACTCATTCATCAAACACATGCTGCACTCTCTTAAGAAAGAAATGTCTCACATCAATGAAGACTTCAATGAAGTTGGGGTCTGTAGATGATCACAGAATCATTTGGATTGGAAAAGACTTTTAAGATCATCGACTAAACTGTAATGATGCAAGTGTGGGCAGGATTCCAGCTTCCTTCAAGGAATAATGAGAATGCCCAGTGCCAAGTCTTGCATCATTCAGGAGAACGGTGCATCAAACAGAGCTTTTGTGCTTTTACCTCCAGCTCATCAAATATAAAACACAGGAACCTACCTTCCAGATCTGCTGAATTCATAACCAGTCCCTGTTCTGGCTGCAGAATAAAATTCTCTCCCTGTTGTGATATCCAATTGCAGCCCTGAGACCTCTAAGGGCCATGTGAGATAATAGGTATGCATTCAATTTTCATTAGACTTACCCAAGGTAAAAAAAAAAATTGCTCAGACATTTTTAGTTCCCTATAACGCTTTCCACTTCATTCATCAGCCCTCTGCTTCTGTACTGTCTGTGCCTTCCAGCACAACATTTCAGCAGCATCACGGCCACTTTAGGCAAAAACAGCATTGGAAGCACATTAAATGTGACAGCCAGATGTGTTGATCTGTTGACAATGGACACTGAGGTCGTTAGTAAGACTTTGCAGCGGAGTGTGAGCTGGACAGTGCTGGGATTAGATTGCTTCTTCCATATCTGGAGGTGAAAGCCTGATGAAGTGTTGGGAGGTGTTATCAACGGAGCTGGAGGCCAGACAAAATGTGCAAAAACGAACATATTCTTCACTTTATTTCCATTCGTGCAAGTTGGAAGTGGTGGAGTGCTTCTTAGCACAGTCTTAACTCTGTCTAAATGTGTCTGTGTTAATCTAAAAGGGGTCAAAACTCAACTCACACTTATGCTGATGAACCACCAGAGTAATTCCTGCTTTACTGACATGCATGGACTTTATAATAAAGGTATTGCTTAATACCTACCAAAGCTCTTTCGATTTCAATGGGCTTTTTCTTAGCCATTAAAATAACTTTTTAAAAAGTATGGTTGTTTTTAAAGCATCTTCTAAGTTTGGCTACTTTTGAAACAGCTCACAGTAAAAAAAATGCAATGAGAAAATTATTTTTTAAAATTGTAATTATTTTTGTAACTGAAAATTGTCTGTAAAGTCTTGTAAAACTTCTTATAAACATTTGGATTTAAAAAAGCAACTTCCTGAGTCCTACAAAATGGAATTTTGATATATTGAAACACTTCAGGAATTTAAAGGGTGTTCTTTTTTCTTTTGTGAATGACTCATCTAGAACAACATTTTTCATCCACAGGTACAAAAGGCTTAAGCAAATTATGTTTTTGAAGAAATTCTGAGACATTTACATATATAAGATCATTAGTATAATTGCAAATATTAAATTACATGGCAAATAGATTTTGTTTGATTCATTCTCGTGTGGAGCAAAACTGTAATGTATCATCTTCATTTAATATAATGCAAGGGGCACATATGATAATTCTGGGATCTAATATTGCCAGACATTACTTTTGAGTTTCTACAGTAGCAAAAAAAATCGGTGCTTTAAAACTTATTGTCTAGATATTCTCCTGGTCTGGGGATTTTCTTTCTTGCCCAGTATTTTAGCCATTTTGTCTGCCTCTGATGTGCAGTATTTAAAAGCCTGATGTTTTGCATTTGTATATTTGAATTTCCGTACTTTCGCAGCAGCATTTCTTATTTTGACATTTGAGAGAAGGACCCAGAGGGAAGCACAAACTATGGGCACAGAAGAGCTTGAACAAGGTGAGAACAAGATCGTGCCTGTCCCACGTGAAAAATAGTTGGTTAGTGATTTATTCTATTAATTAGGGAAAAAAAAAACAAAGTCCCTTTCAGGGGCAGAGTGTTTCTCCGTTGCTGTGTTTTGGAGTTGGAGGTCAAATTTGCCTGGAAGATATGAAAAATCCCACGGAGTGAGGAAAAAACTCCCGTGATGAATACTCGAAGACCCGTTCTAGTGAAGGCTGATATTAAATTCTGTTGGTAATCCTCCCCCTCCAGCCCATAAAATCTTATTTCTCCCCGAATAGTGTTTCACTGTTGGGTTTTGCTGGCTCATCTAAAACACCAGCATCTTTGTAGTAGAAGAAAAGAAAGCACTTTTCGAGAGCACCCAGCGGATTGCTGGCTGCAGGCAAGGCTCGATGCACGCCTGTAGGTGGAGTTAAATATCAAAGAACTGGATGCAGCGCTGCGGATCCAGGCGGGAGACGGCGCGCATGGATGAGCCCTCCTCGGCTGTCCCATTGATTTATCTCCCAGCTCCTCGCAGGAGAAGAGGAGGAGGATGAGGAGGAGGAAGTGTTTACACCAAGAATAGTTTGTGGATGACTTATCTCCTGCTGAACTAGCGCAGCTAGGAAAAGCAGAGCGCTTCCAGGTCGGTAGCAGAGGCTGAGAAATGAAAAACTAAACGCGGGCTGAGGGCAGAGGTGTGCCAGAGGAAAGCAGCGCTGCCATCCAGGGAGAGATGCTGGCCACCAGGATTCCAGCCTCAGCGACCCTCACAGCTCGCTGCCGCGGCCACGGGTGTGAGGATCCATCCCTGGAGGAAACAGGGATTTGCAGGAATTACTGGCCCGAGGTTTACTCTTTGTGTTAGGTGACAGTACAGAACAGGAACCACCTCCTCTTCCTTACTGCTTCCAGTCAAGATTTCTGCTAATGTTTTGTTTGATCTCCGTTTCTTTAATCATATCCCGGGCACTGGCGGGGAACAAACTGCCTTTGACACCTCATCCTTCTACACTCTCCTACTTTATTTTCCACTTTTTTCTCACTTTCCCGACTTTTCCATGCTGGAAAATACACTACCCGGTTCGCTAGCTGCCTCACAGGGATAAACAAACTCTGTAATTTGCCGATCCGTTAAGCGGCTACGCTGGACTTAGCTCCTCACGTTGATTGCTAGATTTACCTTGTCACTTCAATTGCCGTCTACAGACTTGTGTTCACGACCCCTGCTTGTACTTAAAGACGAACTCGTGCAAAATTAAAACTTTTGCTGCCTGCGCCACCGCAGGGAAAAGGAGCTTCCTCGTGGTTTTTACGGGCTTTTTGGGACGGAGTAGGGAGGGGGTTTTCGGTCGGGCTCGTCGGACCCAGGACACGGATCCCGCGGGATGCTCCGGCGGCGCTCCCCGGTGCAGAGAGCCGCACAGGGCGGTGGCGGCAGAGGGCGCTGCCGGCCCGCGGGACCGGCGCCTCATCTTTCCCGGGATAACGGGTCCCGCAAATTCCTCCAGAACTGCCTCCCAAGAAAGCGGCGCCCGCCGCAGCCCCGTCCCCCGGAGCTCGGGGCAGCCCGGCCCGGCCCGGCCCGACCCGATCCGACCCGCTCCGCCCGGCTCCAGGCGGGAGCATCCCGAGGGACCCGCGCCCCACTCCCGGTCGCGGCCGGGGGGGGCTCCCCTGGCTCTCCCCCTGTCCCGGTCCCGCCGGGGCGGCCCCTCAGGTGCGGGGGCGGTCCCGGGGAGGGGCGGTGCGGCTCGGCGGCCAATGGACGGCCGTGGGGGGAGCCGGCCCGGGCGTCAAGAGGGCCGGGATTCATGAGCGCCGGGCAAAGTTGGGTCCGGGCGGCCGCGGATCACGGACCGGCTCGGCCGCCGTGCGCCCGGGCATGCCGGCGGGGCGGCGGGCACGGCTCGGGAGCGGCGGGCCGAGGGAAGGGCCCCGGCGGTAGCGGCGGCGGCTGCTGAGCGGCGATGCGGCGCGGCGCCCCCGGCCGCCCCCCAGCCCCGGAGCGGCGGCGGGAGGAGCGGCGGCAGAGGCAGAGCCGGAGCCGGAGCCGGAGCGTCCCGTGAGCGCGGCGCGCCGCCGGGTCCGCCGCCGTCCGCGTCCGGAGCGCGGCGTTCCGCGGGTGCCGGGAGAGGCGGCGGGCGGAGCAGCGGCCGCGGGGCGAGCGGCGGACGCCGGGCCGCCCCCTCGGGGCGCTGCGCCCCCGGGTCGCCATGGGCCGTCCACCCGCCGCCCGCGGGCCGCCGCCGCCGCTGCTGCTGTCGCTGCTGCTGCCGCTGCTGCCGCCGCTGGGGAGCGCCGCCGCCGCCGAGCCGCGCCAGGTGTTCCGGGTGCTGGAGGAGCAGCCGGCCGGCACCTGGGTGGGCACCATCGCCACCCGGCCCGGCTTCACCTACCGCCTCAGCGAGCACCACGAGCTCTTCGCCATCAACGCCACCTCGGGCGCCCTGCACACCCGCGCCACCATCGACCGCGAGAGTCTGGCCAGCGACGTGGTGGACCTGGTGGTGCTCTCCAGCCAGCCCACCTACCCCAGCGAGGTGCGCGTCCTGGTGCTCGACCTCAACGACAACGCGCCCGTCTTCCCCGACCCCTCCATCGTGGTGACTTTCAAGGAGGACGCGGGCAGCGGGCGCCAGCTCATCCTGGACACTGCCACGGACGCCGACAGTGGCACCAACGGCGTGGACCACGGCTCCTATCGGATCGTGGCCGGCAACGAGGAGGGCCGCTTCCGCCTCAACATCACCCTCAACCCCAGCGGTGAGGGAGCTTTCTTGCACCTGGTGTCCCGTGGAGGGCTGGACCGGGAGGCCACCCCCACCTACCAGCTGCTGGTGCAGGTGGAGGACAAGGGCGAGCCCCGTCGGCGAGGGTACCTTCAGGTCAACGTCACCGTGCAGGATATCAATGATAACCCGCCCATCTTCAGCCAGACGCTTTACCAGGCTCGGGTGCCTGAGGATGCTCCTGTCGGGGCCAGCGTTCTCCAGGTCACTGCGGCCGATGCTGACGAGGGCACCAACGCTGACATCCGCTACCGCCTGGAAGGAGGCGACGGCAGCGGTGCTGGGGACGGGGCTGGCGGCCTCCCCTTTGAGGTGGACCCCGAGAGCGGGGTGATCCGCATCCGGGAGCGCTTGGACTACGAGGCGCAGCAGCAGTACTCGCTGACGGTGCAGGCCATGGACCGCGGCGTGCCGGCGCTGAGCGGCCGGGCCGAGGCCCTCATCCGCCTGCTCGACGTCAACGACAACGAGCCCCGGGTGAAGTTCCGCTACTTCCCGGCCACCTCCCGGTTCGCCTCCGTGGATGAGAACGCGGCCCCCGGCACGGTGGTGGCCCTGCTGACGGTGAGCGATGCCGACTCTCCCGCGGCCAATGGGAACATCTCCGTGTCCATCCTGGCGGGAAACGAGCAGCGGCACTTCGAGGTGCACAGCAGTAAGGTACCCAACCTCAGCCTCATCAAGGTAGCGGCCGCGCTGGACCGGGAACGCATCCCGGCTTATAACCTCACCGTGGCAGTGGCAGATAACTACGGGGCCCCACCGCCACCTCCAGGCTCTCCCCCTTCCGTCTTTCCCCCCGATGGAGCGGTGGCAGCTCCCGTGAGCCGCTCCTCGGTAGCCAGCCTGGTGATCTTTGTGAATGACATCAATGACCACCCTCCCGTGTTTGGGCAGTCGGTGTACAGGGTGAACATCAGTGAGGACGTGCCCCTGGGCAGTTACGTGCGGGGCCTCAGCGCCACGGACCGTGACTCCGGCCTCAACGCCAACCTCAAGTACAGCATCGTCTCGGGCAACGAGCTGGGCTGGTTCCGCATCAGCGAGCACAGCGGGCTGGTCACCACGGCTGTCCCTGATGGTGGCACTGCCGGAGCATCCAGCTCCAGCGGGCTGGACCGGGAGACTGCTTCTCAGGTGGTGCTCAACATCAGTGCCCGTGACCAGGGCGTGCAGCCCAAATTCTCCTACGCGCAGCTGGTGGTGACCGTCCTGGACGTCAATGACAACAAGCCTCGCTTCGGTCAGCCTGAGGGCTACCAGGTGTCCTTGGCTGAAAACTCCCCATCAGGAACTGAGCTGCTTGTCCTGAGTGCCACTGATGGGGACCTGGGGGACAATGGGACTGTCCACTTCTCCCTGCAGGAAGCCGAGCCGGTGCTGGCAGCAGTTGGCCCCTCCTCTGTGACCCCTCGCCATGTGTTTCGCTTGGACCCGGTTTCAGGCAAGCTCAGCACCATCTCTCAGCTGGACCGGGAGGAGCAGTCTCACTTCTCCTTGCAGGTCTTGGCCACGGATTTGGGCTCTCCTCCCCTTTCTTCGATAGCCCGAGTTAATGTGACCATCCTGGATGTGAATGACAATAGCCCTGTGTTTTACCCCGTCCAGTATTTTGCCCATATCCAAGAGAATGAGCCAGCCGGAACCTATGTGACCACTGTGTCTGCCATGGACCCTGATCTGGGACCCAATGGGACAGTCAAGTACAGCATCTCAGCTGGGGATACCTCCAGGTTTCAGGTCCATGGGCAGACAGGGGCCATCACAACAAAAATAGCCCTTGACAGGGAGGAGAAAACTGCTTACCAGTTGCAGATCGTGGCCACTGATGGTGGCCATCTTCAGTCGCAGAACCAAGCCATTGTCACCATCACAGTCTTGGACACGCAGGACAACCCCCCTGTTTTCAGCCAGGGCACGTACAGTTTTGTTGTCTTTGAAAACGTTGCCCTGGGTTACCACGTGGGTACTGTTTTTGCTTCCACCATGGACCTCAACACCAACATCAGTTACCTCATCACGACAGGTGACCAGAGGGGCGTGTTTGCCATCGACAGGGTGACTGGGCAGATCACCACAGCCAGTATTATTGACAGGGAGGAGCAAGCATTTTACCAGCTGAAGGTGGTTGCTAGAGGTGGGGCGATAACTGGCGATGCTGTGGTCAATATAACTGTCAAAGATTTAAATGACAATTCCCCGCACTTCGTTCACGTGGTGGAAAGTGTAAATGTTGTTGAGAACTGGAAAGCTGGGCATACCATATTCCAGGCCAAAGCTCTTGATCCTGATGAAGGTGTTAATGGCATGGTTCTTTACAGCCTTAAACAAAACCCAAAGGGCTTGTTCTCAATCAGTGAACAAACTGGTGCTGTAAGCCTAACGGGGCCTCTTGACATAAATGCTGGGTCTTACCAGGTTGAAATCCTGGCCTCGGATATGGGGGTGCCTCAGCTGTCTTCCAACTTTATCCTGACTGTCTCTGTCCATGATGTAAATGATAACCCTCCTGTTTTTGACCAGCTTTCCTATGAAATTACTATCTTGGAGTCAGAGCCTGTGAATTCCAGGTTCTTTAAGGTACAGGCTTCTGACAAAGACTCGGGAGTGAACGGTGAAATAGCTTACAGTATAATTGAAGGAAATGCTGGGGATGCCTTTGGCATATTCCCAGATGGCCAGCTGTATATAAAAAGTGAACTGGACCGTGAACTTCAGGAAAGATACGTTTTACTGGTCGTTGCCTCTGATAGAGCAGTAGAACCACTCAATGCTACTGTGAACGTTACTGTGATTCTGGAGGATGTAAATGATAACAGGCCCCTGTTCAACAGTACCAACTATGTGTTTTATTTTGAAGAGGAGCAGAGAGGCGGGTCATATGTGGGTAAAATAAATGCTGTAGATAAAGACTTTGGGCCGAATGGTGAGGTCAGGTATTCATTTGAGCATATACAGCCAGATTTTGAGCTGAACACAGTAACTGGGGAGATCAGAAGCACTCATCAGTTTGACAGAGAAGCTCTCATGAGACAGAGGGGAGCTGCAGTGTTCAGTCTTACGGTGATAGCAACAGATCAGGGGCTGCCAAAGCCTCTGAAGGATCAGGCAACTGTACAGATCTACATGAAGGACATCAATGATAACGCCCCCAAATTTTTGAAAGATCTTTATCAAGCTACTATATCAGAATTGGCAGCAAATCTGACGCAGGTGCTTAGAGTTTCTGCCTCAGATGTTGATGAAGGGGTTAATGGGTTGATTCACTACTCTGTAATCAAGGGAAATGAGGAAAATCAGTTTGCGATAGACAGCAGCACAGGCCAAGTGACCTTAGTAGGCAGACTAGATCACGAGGCTACTGCATCCTATTCCCTTGTCATCCAAGCAGTGGACTCCGGAGCTGTTTCCCTAAGTTCGACTTGCATGTTGAGCATTGATGTACTGGATGAAAATGACAACAGCCCTTCCTTCCCTAAATCAACCTTGTTAGTGGATGTCTTGGAAAATATGAGGGTTGGTGAACTTGTGTCATCTGTCACTGCCACAGATTCTGATTCAGGTGACAACGCTGACCTCCACTATAGCATTACGGGGACGAACAATCACGGGACCTTTAGCATCAGTCCCAACACTGGGAGTATTTTTCTTGCCAAGAAACTGGACTTTGAGACACAGTCTCTGTATAAGCTAAATATAACAGCAAAGGACCAAGGAAGGCCCCCACGGTCCTCTACGATGTCAGTGGTCATACACGTGAGGGATTTCAATGATAACCCTCCTCATTTTCCTCCGGGAGACATCTTTAAATCAATTATTGAGAACGTTCCTGTGGGTACTCCTGTCATTTCCGTGACTGCTCACGATCCAGACGCGGATATTAACGGGCAGCTAACGTATGCAATCATCCAGCAGATGCCAAGGGGGAATCACTTCCGTATCGATGAGTTGAGAGGGACCATATTTACCAATGCTGAAATCGATCGGGAGTTTGCCAATCTCTTTGAGTTAACAGTCAAAGCCACCGACCAGGCTGTTCCCGTGGAGTCCAGGCGGTTTGCCCTCAAGAACGTGACCATCCTGGTGACGGATCAGAATGACAATGTACCTGTGTTCGTGTCGCAGAACGCCCTGGCAGCCGACCCCTCGGTTGTGATCGGTTCTATCCTGACCACAATTATGGCTGCAGATCCTGATGAGGGTGCCAACGGGGAGGTGGAGTATGAGATAGTCAATGGAGATACCGAGACCTTCATTGTGGATCGCTACAGTGGAGATTTAAGGGTAGCCTCAGCCTTGGTGCCTTCTCAGCTCATCTACAACCTCATCGTTTCTGCCACTGACCTGGGCCCCGAAAGGAGGAAATCCACCACTGAGATGACTATAATTCTGCAAGGGGTTGACGGGCCTGTTTTCACTCAGCCGAAATACATCACCATCCTGAAAGAGGGCGAGCCCATCGGGACGAACGTGATCTCCCTGGAGGCAGCGAGCCCGCGGGGCTCCGAGGCGCAGGTGGAATATTACATCGTGTCCGTTCGCTGTGATGACAGGAGCCTCGGGCGCCTCTTCACCATCGGGCGCCACTCCGGCGTCATCCAGACCGCTGCCATTCTGGACAGGGAGCAAGGAGCACGGCTCTACCTGGTGGATGTTTACGCCATTGAAAAGTCATCTGTTCTGCCCCGCACACAACGAGCCGAGGTAAAGGGTTGTTCAGTAATTATTCCTTTGTCTTTTTTACTCCGGTGTAGTTCCAGGATTATGGTTGGTTTTTCACTGAAGTTGTGGTGTCAGTGTTGGGCATGAGAATTGCCTCTGAACAGCTCATGTAGTGTCTCCAGTCATGGAAGTTCTTGCCATCCCTGCCTGGCGAAGTCCCTGGATTGATAGGTCTCCTCACACATCTCCAGTTTAGGTTACTCCTTTACCTAGCTCACTTATGAGTATCAAAATGGTTGTGTTTCTGTTCTTGGGTGTGACAGGTGGTAAAAGTGTAACATTTTAGTAGGAAACTTCCCTTATCACAAAGCCCTTTGCCTTGACTGAAGAGTCTTCAAAGGTTTTCTGCCTGACTAGCTTGAAAAGCAAAGGGTGGAAGCCAGGTTTGGAAAGTCACCTGTGCAGTGCAAGTGTTTTATTTGCTCTGTCTTCAGCCACAGAGCTGATCATTCACACTGTTCCTGCTGTCTTCTGCAGTAATACTGAGAAGCCAAGTGTGAAAAGCAGTCTTGTGTTTGCTTTAAATTGCGGCATCTCCTGGAACTGCCTTCTGCACTTCAGCACGAGCCTTTGACATGCCATCCCTGGAAATTTGGGGCTGGCACTGCTGAGTGAGTCAGCCAGCAGAGGATGCTGGTAGTGTGTGGTGGCTCTACCATTTCCCTCTCTGGGTGAACATACTCCCTCAGTACTGCACAGCTCTACAGATTCCCCAGCCATACTTCCTCCTGGGAATTAAGTCTTAGTTTTAATGCTGTGGTTTGCTTTTTTTTTTTTTTTTTAATTTAGCAAAAGTGGTATTTCCAATTCTTACTTGGCAGTTGTGGATTTTTTTCTCTTCACAGCTGCTTTTATTGTTTTGGCTGCAGGTTAAGTATGATCTGTGTAGGTGTGTAACCTTGCTCTCTGTGGCAGTGACACATCCTCTCTGAACTGATTGTCAGGGAATTTCAGCACTGTTCCATCTCAGTGATGTGATCCCATCCTGGTGTGCGTGCACACTGTGCTGCTCATGGTCCAACAGTAGCATGTTGGAAAATGACCTGTTTTAGTAGTGCTGGCTTAAATAATTCACACTGCTTTTATGGGAATATTTCTGTTGTGCAGGTCTTTGTACCCCTGCTAGCAATTTGTAATAGATACACCTTTATAATTTTTTTCTTACTGTTATATTTTCTCTTGACAGACTGTTGTTTTGAGGGTCAGGCCTTTGTCACTGGGCATTTGGATCATGACCCTTCAACTCTGAATTTGAGCAGGGTTTCTTGACTGGAGAGGGACTCATAGGAGACCCAGCCCTGTGGCTGCAATATTCTTACATGTTGTAAAAGCATTTTACATGAGTGTTTGTTCACTTTGTGAGCAGGGAAGAGAGCAACCATTGAAACTTTGAGCAACTTTTACACTGTTGAATGCAAACCACTTCTGAAATCACAAACAAATGTTTTATTCTGTAGAGAACTTTGAGAGGCATAATTGGGAGTTAGAATTTCCTGTTACTGGTTGTATCTTTATAGCCTCTAAAATGTGTCTTCTCCCAAATGCAATTAGCTTACTGTGCTTCTTTATAAATGTATTATAAATTATAATCAGCTTTCTACTTTCAAAAACATAACCATATGCAGTCTTCCTCTTAACTGATGAGATTTGTCTGGAAGGCTTTTGCTGTCAAACACAAGAACTACTTCAGTGACATTTTGTGTGCAAGCTGATTGTCAGTGGGTGCTGAATAAGCAACACAGCTTTTTTTTTTTTTCCCACATTTATATATTTTGTTTCTCTTTGATTTTGTTTGTTGGTTTTGGTTTGGATTTTTTTTTTCCCCTGGGGAGAAAACATGAGTATTTTGTATTTTATTTCTTCTCCCATGAAGAGTGTGTTAGGTTTTGTGTCTCGGTATGGTTAAAGAAAAGGGAAGGATGGTAATAGAATATTCTTAACAGTGTCAACATGATTATTCTTTATTGCCTGCTATGCTCTCTGCCCTGATGCCAGAAATATCTTAATTGCACCGTGGTATGTGAGTGGAGCGCTGAGCATGGGGAGCTGCCCAGTGCTAAAGGTGCCACCTGAGACTGGCAGGAGAGCAGCAGGAGTGAGGAAGTTAATAGATCTTTTGTCTAATACACACTCCAGCAGTGGGCTTGGGTGACAGATACCTGGTGTGAGAGAGAGACATTTGCAGTTCCAAAGCAGTGACCCAGCTTTGTCTTGCCAGCAGGCAGTATGAAAGAAGAGCAGGCTTGCATGAAACCACTTGAATTAATCCTGGTCCTTGGGAAGTGGTGTGAATTACAGTGCCCCAAATTCTGTCGCTAATTTATTTTATTTATCTTTTAAGATAATATCAGATACATGGAAAAGATCCACCTAGTGCCCTAACTGAAGAAGAAAGTGTCTTTGCAATATTTCTCATCCATGCCTGGGGTTTGCCCTGTGGGATCAGACTAAAGGCCCACTGCCTGCACAGCTCCAGGGTTGTATGTAGGTGCTTTGTGAACAGTGTCCGAGGGCACAGCTTCACAATGGCAGGACTGTGGGGAATCCCTTGCTGAACCCAAAGCAGCTGACATGCCTTGAAACTGGAGGGTTTGTGTTGCTTTCAGTAAAGTAACAACAGACATTCAGGCAACGGACAGGTTTGTTTACCAGTTGTGGCCTTTTTTTTTAGCACGAGCTTTTATCTTGTGTGTGTTTTTCTGTGTTTGTTATTACTGTATGGAGAGAAAAGTGGTGGTGGTGGAGTCTGTATCAGGAAAGTGCAAGTGGTGAGGTAAAGCTTTCTTCAAGTACCAAATATTTCAGATTTGTAAAGAAGATGCAAGTGCTTTTCCCAGTGTATTTTACAGCTAGATGGTGTAATTTTGGATGGTAGTTGTTCAGTCTGAAAGCTTGGTTTTTAATTTTATTTTGGATTTTTATCCCATTTGTAATCCACAGTGACGAAACAGATGATTTGACATCGTGTGAATGTGCTTTGTAATCAGCCTTTCTTCTCTCCCTGTTGTATTAATCATCAGGTTAATACTATAATCAGTGTTGATCTCATGTAAAAAGAGAATAATGTAGGTGTCCTAAAGGGGTCCCTTCATTTTCTGTTCCAACTTCCTAATGTTTCTTCTAGGAAAAAAACCCCTCAGCAATTGCTAAACTCCCTTCTCTTGGCTTTCTAGCACAAATTCTCTTTTAACCTTTTGGGCAGGGCTGAGGGTTTCACCACCATGATTTTATATTTAATATAGAATACCTAATGCCTGCTGGCATCACTTGCACACCCCATGGCTCCCCTCAGCCCTGCCTCCCCAGGGCTGCGGGATATTTTGGGTGGATATATTCGTGTGCTGCACTCTGGTTTGTGTCTGGCAGCAATAATAGGAACCCAGGGACAATACCTCCTCTTCTGGGCTGTGTTACCAGGGATTAAGAGGAATTAGACAGGATCTCCAGTTTGCATGTTTAACCCTTCAGTGGGTGGCTTCCTTGAAGGGAGCTGTGGGCTTGCTAGGAGCCAGCAGTCCCTATTTGTATCACATATAGTGATGCATATATCATCTGTGCCAGTTGAGAGGGAGTAACACTTTGGGAGGTGAGCTTCATTCAGTTCAGCATCTTTCATATGCTTTAAATATGTTCATAGCTCCCAAGGAAGGGAGGAAAAGGGTGTAAATGAAGAAAGTGCATAAACTTCCAGTGGAAGGTTTATTGATTTAAAAATGGAAGTACTTAGAGAGGCAGATCAGTGGTCCTGTTAGTGCTTTTTGCCTGGGAATGTTAATATCCTCTTAAAAGAGGGGGGTATATCTTCGCCTGCTGACAGGGAAAAAGGAGACACTGGGTTTTCTTCTGCACTTTTGCATTTGTAGCTTCGTCCTGTGAGTACTTCATGACTGACACTGTTGCAAATCTTGGACTTTCATGCTGGGGAAGTGTTTATTCTTTATTCAGCCAAGATGTGAGGATTTCAGACAATGCTTAGTAAAGATCTGGAAATTAATGAAGAAAGGCAGAATGAATGGCCCTAGCCTCCTGGAAAGACAGTCACAGGACATTTTGCCTTGACTCAGTAGGAACTGCAGCCGTGGCCATAAACCCAGGGTTGCATGGTGTAAATAGCTGATGTGGAGCTTTTTGTCTCAGCCCAGGCTGTGTCTTGTCTTGCATCCCTTGGGCTGCATCCCTTGGGCTGGTCACTCCTGCATCCCTTGTCCTGCATCCCTTGGGCTAGTCACTCCTGCATCCCTTGGGCTGCATCCCTTGGGCTAGTCACTCCTGCATCCCTTGGGCTGCATCCCTTGGGCTGGTCACTCCTGCATCCCTTGGGCTGCATCCCTTGGGCTGGTCACTCCTGCATCCCTTGGGCTGCATCCCTTGGGCTGGTCACTCCTGCATCCCTTGTCCTGCATCCCTTGGGCTGGTCACTCCTGCATCCCTTGTCCTGCATCCCTTGGGCTGGTCACTCCTGCATCCCTTGGGCTGCATCCCTTGGGCTGGTCACTCCTGCATCCCTTGGGCTGCATCCCTTGGGCTGGTCACTCCTGCATCCCTTGGGCTGCATCCCTTGGGCTGGTCACTCCTGCATCCCTTGGGCTGCATCCCTTGGGCTGGTCACTCCTGCATCCTTTGTACTGCATCCCTTGGGCTGGTCACTCCTGCATCCCTTGGGCTGCATCCCTTGGGCTGGTCACTCCTGCATCCTTTGTACTGCATCCCTTGGGCTGGTCACTCCTGCATCCTTTGTACTGCATCCCTTGGGCTGGTCACTCCTGCATCCTTTGGGCTGCATCCCTTGGGCTGGTCACTCCTGCATCCCTTGGGCTGCATCCCTTGGGCTGGTCACTCCTGCATCCTTTGGGCTGCATCCCTTGGGCTGGTCACTCCTGCATCCCTTGGGCTGCATCCCTTGGGCTGGTCACTCCTGCATCCTTTGTACTGCATCCCTTGGGCTGGTCACTCCTGCATCCTTTGTACTGCATCCCTTGGGCTGGTCACTCCTGCATCCCTTGGGCTGCATCCCTTGGGCTGGTCACTCCTGCATCCCTTGGGCTGCATCCCTTGGGCTGGTCACTCCTGCATCCTTTGGGCTGCATCCCTTGGGCTGGTCACTGCTGCATCCCTTGAGCTGGGCACTGCTTCAGGGGTGTGGTGTCACTCCTCAGCCCATGGAGACAGGAAAAGGGATGTCCTGGTGAGGCCAGGCACTGAAGGTGCTACTTCTCCAGCCAAGCTGGCTAATGGAAGGCTTTACATTTAGTAAGGGAATTTGAAACCCACTTCAGAGAAGTCTTATCTTGGCACGTCTCATATTTACCAGCAAAAGAAGAACAATGGGGTTCTCCTTGTATTCATGCTATTTATAAATCGATTCATTCTTTAATGATACATGGCACATCAATTGTTGCCTGACAAAGGAAACTGCTTATGAAACGTTGGAGTAAACAATGAAAATCTGCTGCCTTGTCCCAGCTCCAAAGACACTTTTTTTTTTCTTCCTAAAGCTGATATTGCTGATTCTAACAAACGTATAATTATTTAGGTTACTGCTGTCATTTGCACGATCTGAGAAAGGATCTCTAAGCTGTCCTTGAACTAGAGTGGGAGATGAATGTTCCCTTTGTGGAAACTATTCAAAACCAATTTGTGTGTTTTGGTTCAAAGTTGGCCCTTTTTTCATCCTCTCTAATTTCTTTAATGATTCTGCCTTGCTACATGTTCAGAATATCTAGATTTTCTCATTTCTTTGCTATTTTAGGAGCCATTGGGCATTTTTGCATGTGAGGTCACTTCATAGTTTTTATGTTAAAAATCACGAGACTTCTAAAAACAACGTTCTTTATTATGGAAAATATTATTTTTCATGCATCTCTAGTGCAAACACAAGAAATAATAGCCAAAAAAACAGGGCAAAATTTTCATGTGCTTATTTTGCTAAGGGTTAAATTCTTCATACAAATCTCCAAACGGTTCTTGGGTCCTGTCGATGCTAGTGAGTCCTTATTCCATGTAAAATGATACCTCCAGGGCTGAGGGAGTGCAGGGTTCTTTCCATGTGTTAGGGGGAGCAATGAGTGGCTGCCCATTTGCTCCAGAAGCTGGTCACCAAAGCCTGATTGTCCTCTTGGTGTCCCCAGCCCTCACCTGTACCTTTACTGGGGTGACACTGTGTTGGGGGTGGTGTCTGAGATCTTTCCTGCTGTCTTGTGCTGTGTTTTGGGCAGTTTATCTGAGACTGCTCCTCACCAAAGGATGCTCATTCCCTTTGGACTGGCAGAAGTTCCCATGTTCTGAGTCTTTTCAAGTTTGGATTGCCACTTCCCACCCCTCCAGGAGCAAGGTGTCCATTTAATTTATATCAAAGCAAGCTCTTGGCATGCCATAGCTCTGCTGGTACAGTTTGTTTTAACTGGGTCTAGACTAGGGAGTAGCATTCCTGGTAACTCAGTTTGGTTCTTACTCTGTGCAAGAGACCTTGGGTGGAGGCAAGCCCTAGCACACTCGGGTTCCAATTAAGAAAGGAACTTATGGTGACTAAAATTGAAGTGAAACAAAGAGTTTTCCTCACACATTCCCCAAGTTTGGAGAAGTGAATGCTAGATGAGAATGGTGCATCAGTGCCATACTGATTTGTTTCAGTGGATTTATAGCCTGACTCGGCTTTGCCAAGAATAATACCAGATACTGTAGAGAAACTGTGTCTTTGTTTTGCTGCAACATTTCTCTCTATTCTAATAAATCTTATTTTTAATTAGACCCTCAGTCTAGACTGTCAGGCAGGTTTGTTTTTACAGTGATCTATTTTTGTTTACTTCCTCACAGCGAAAACATTCCAAAAGGACAGTAGAACAGATGGAAACTGATAGCCATGATCACGCTGTAAAAATACATCGAGCTGAATTAGTTAATGGAAAAGAATTTCAAAGGGCCTGTTATGAAGTGGTAATTTATGTGCCAACAGCTATGCAAAAAGTAATGAAAGCAAGAGTTTGCCTCAGCTTTTCATGTCCTGCAGCCATCACACATATATGCTGATGGTAGGTAGGCTGTGGCTTGTATTGACAGAGTCTTAATAAGGGACCTGGATCTTAAATATGTGTGTAAGGGTTCTGCTGCAATTAATGCAGCCGTCCAGACTTCCAGACAGAAGAGCATTCAGCAGCTCAGATAGGTGGAAAGAACTTTTGGGGGCTTCTTTTGGAGAAGAGCATCTTCTTGCACTTCGTCCCCTCGCCCTCTATAATCTGTCCCCCCATGGCCAAGTTTGGGTTCCCTGCTGTGGCCATGTGAGGGAATATGACTGCTAAGAGCCCTGTGAAGCTGGTTTGGATTCTCTAAGAATACAGCTAAAACATGAAGACGGGGTTTTTCTCACAGATCTTTGAGTGAAACGAATGGAAACAGGTTTGTGAAGTGCCATATATTGACCCTTGTGAATAGTCCCTCTCCAGCTCTCTTGTGGCCCCTTCAGACACTGGAAGGTGCTCTGAAGTCACCCTGGACTCTTCTCCAGGCTGAACAACCCCAGCTCTGTCAGCCTGTCTTGACAGAAGAGTTGCTCCAGCCCTCATGTCGTCTACTTACTAAATTCTGTATGAGTAGCACTGATAAAACTGATGAGCTGGAGACTGTGTTTTACAAGTTACTTTTGACTCCTTTCCAGGCTGTTAGTTGGATCTCCGTTTTATGGGGCATCTTAAGAGTAAGGAGCATGACTGTCTCTGATGGGAATGAAGAGGGGATTTATGAGCTGGGTTAGGACAGCAGCCCCTTTTGGAAGTCTCCATCCCCAGATGGAGCATCCTGACTCATTCCTGTGCTCTCTCCTGGAGAGCAGAGCTGGACCAGCAGCACCCGTGTGTGTGTTCCTTCTTTGGGAGCAGGCTCTGCAGTCCTGCCAGGGGCTTTCTGCCAGGTGTCACTTGTGGAGCTGCTCTGGGCTGTGCCACGACTCTGCTCTGATACTGCTGCTGATGCAAGTTTATCATCTTCTATTGAAGCAAAAAATAACAAAAGACAACTTTCAACCCACTGAGTTATGCTAATGAGTATTAGTTTTTGTTATAAAATAATTTTAAGGTTTTTTTTCCTCATGGATTTCTTTGGAGATTGTTTGAATTTCAATGCCTCTGAAGCCTTTTTAAGATTTTTTTTTTCTAAAATATAAATGAGGAGAATGTTAATTTAAGGTTTTAAACAAGTGCTTCATACCTAGTCCTCTTTGGGTTTTAAGGCAAACATTTCATTTTTGGTATCTGCTATATAATCCAGGAGGAGTCTATTAAGTCTAAGAACATGTATGTAATGTTTCACCTACCCAGATGTGTAGTCCTCTTTCTAAGCTATGAACAGAATTTCTATCCTACTTGTACAGAATTAAATTAAGTAGCATCCAACACTAAATAGCACTGAATTACACAGAGCCATGCTAATTGGCTTTGAAAACAAGAATTTGATGTGCAGCATCCTGAAGCATCTGGGGAGAGAAAAAAACCAAATTGACATCACAGGGCATGTATGTATATTAAGACAGAAAAAACTCTACTTTGAGCTGGAGGGGTTTGTTTGCCATGGGCACTGTGTATGGGGAGGTTTGTGATTCTATTTGCCTCAGAGTGTACTAGGAGATAAATTGTTCCTTGGAGAGCCAGAGAGAGAGAGAGCTGAGCTGAGTGTTTTCCATGTCAACTCCTTTCTGGATCATTTTTTGATAAATTAAGAGAATTCTCCTGAAACAGTTCAGAGTAATAAATAAGATGCCAGAGCTGTGCTGCACATCTGTAGAATATGTGTTTAAAGCTTGACTTTTCCATAGGGGTTTTCTTCTATAATATTACACTTCAGGGTTCCTGGTGTTTTCCCCATTTTCATTCTTTATGCTTTTCAATACAACATTTCTTTTTAATCTCTCAAAATGTCATGCTTCCTGAAATATTGAAGATGTGTTGCTATTACAAGGCTGTTTAGAAACAGAAGGTGAACTCAGTAGTTTATTGTGCTCTTATTCTTTAGAGACCTGCATTTCTGAGTGTGTTTAAATGACTTTTTCTTTTCCTGAGCATGATTCTATTTCCTTTGAAAGTTGCCTTACAAAGTTTTTATGCCTGCTTGCTTTGAGGAAAGAACTTGAACCTTTATTATTTCACTGAACAAATTAATGAAAATCCAGATTTTTCACTCCAGTAAAGTCATATCAGATTGTCTGGGAACTAATTTATGGTGGTGGTGATTTTCTTACCACTGTTTTCTTCCTTTAGCAATGCCTTTAACTCCTGCACTTCAAATTTTCAAAGAATTAGGCTGTTTTATTTATTTATTTTTTTTGCCTATACACTTCTAAACTCCAGATAATTCCTATGGTCAGCACTGAAAGCTGTGCAGGTTTTTTGACATGTTTGTTTTTTTTGGGCCAAGCTACCAAATGGGGTTGCAGCTCCTCAGAGTGAGGTTAAGTGATTGTATTGAGATCGTAATTAATTAAACATACGCACACCAATACCTTGTTATTTCAAGTCCTGGAATTAACAGACTCAGAATGCTGCCAGCAGAGAGGGGAGGAAGAGGGAGGGGACTTCTTCTTGCAGGGCAGGATGATATGGAGTAGGAGCAAGCTGCACCCATGCCTGCCAAAATTCTTGGATCAGACTAGAGGAACACAGATGGCTGAGGCTGATAAAGGTGTCTCTTACTGTGGTGGTTTTTTTTTTTTTTTTCCTTTCTCCTCAGCACTGTTTTGAGTTTGTGTGTGAGGGGATGGGTAAGAGGGGAGGAAGACAACTGCATTGTGTAATATGTTTATTTTGATACATTTTGCAGTGTAGGAAAGGACTTGTTTAAATTCAATACTCCTTCTCAGTAGGACGCCAGAGGCTGGAGCTAAGCCCTCCTTTCAGGTCTCTGCAACAAATGAACAATAATGGATCTTCAGGGATTTATGTCATGCTGCCCAGCCTTCGGTTCTTATCTGCTAATAGAAAAATCCCCATCCAGTGCTGAAAGTAGCTCCTAAAATTTGGACAGAGAAGCCTTGGAAGCACGTGGCTGCCTCTGCTGGTAACCAGCTCTCCTCTTACCCGGCCCCTTCGTGTCTCCTGGAGCCCCAGGTGATTTATCACTCTGGTCGTTTATTTATTTATTGCCATGCTTTATGATGCCTGTGTATAAACATCAGGTAGATACGTGTCTACACAGAAGACACACGTGTACAAATAATGTCCTGTCCTCCAAGGAGGGTGGTGCCCAGCTCTGCCTCCTTCCAGTGGAGGAGGAAGCCAGGCCACTGCAGGACAGGAATGTGTTAAGGAAGAGCAAGCCCCACAGACTCTTAATCTGAGCAAAGCCCAGCCCAGCTCTTCTTAGCATTTGTTATTTATTGTTCTAGAAATTAACTGGTCACTGCTATCTGGAAATGTCATGTCTGAACTTTAAAGCTGCTTGCAGAAATAAATCACTGCCACTAGACATGGTGCCTGTTCCAAGTCTGTCAGAGCTGTTCCACCCATGAGCAACACCATCCATCAGGGCAAGGCTGAGGAGAAGGGAGTGGAAGCAAGACCTTTTTTCCCTCTGTCTATCTAAAGCAAAATCTTAGAGGCAATTTCTTTTGAGGGCCCTAAGATTCTTGTCTTGTAAATGATGGTGGTAGTGTACCTGGAAATCTGTAAGATGTTCTTCCTGGTGAGCATGGAAGAAAAATGGCATGTGAGACTTCACACTAGGCCAAATAGATTTCATTTTGAATATATTTTTTTCCAGTTTGCAGTCATTAAGTTGAAATATCACAGTTGTTTTTCAAAGAAACGAAGATATTAAAAATCAAATGGCAAAGTCATACTCCTAATGGTGTAACTAAGCTTCATCCAAATCAGGGCTGTTTTGGTGTTTTGTCATCTAGATACTCTTTTTGTCCTTCCTTGATCATCCTACATGTATCTGTTTTTAAAACACCCATGGAAATACAATTTACAACAGTAAAGCTGCCCAAAACTGATGGAGGGAGGGTTTTTTATTCTCAGGTATAGTGCCATAAAAATGAATGTGCTTTACTGATGCCATGAGGTCTCACGTGTGCCAAATAGTCTCTTCTAAAAATACACCGTAATATTGTGATTATTAATTGTGGCTACTGCTATACAAATAGAAAAATAAATGCAGCCCAGCTCCATTCCCTTTTCATAGAAAAAGAAAAATCCCTTTTGTGTGAGAAAATGCTCCTTTTTTTTCCTGTTAAAATATAATGTTGTTATTACAGCTTTGGCTCTCTAAAGGATATATGAGCATGAGAATCTGGAAGAAATATATTAAAGAAATCATTACTAAACAGTGGACTGGCTTTCCTTTGAGTTACGCTAATTTTCCTTCACTGTAACTCTATTTTATTTAGTTAAATTGCTCTTAATTTACATTGGTATAACCAAGCAGAAAATAAGGGTCTGAGTACATGAGAAGAACCTTCTATTTGTGTAAATGAAAATCTATATTGAAAGTGACACGGGGTAAACACTAAACATCTAACAAAAAGCTTGGCCCTTGCCAAGGAAATAAGGAAATCAAGACGTTCTGGAGTCTAAAATTAGGCACTTTACATGGCTGGAGCTCTGTAAAAAGGAATAGAAGACAATGGTGTCAGCACAGTACTCCAAGGAAAAGACCCAGCGATAAATTTGCTGTGAAGTGGGCTACAGGGCAGCTTGATGGGGAGCAGTTTTGTGGGAGCCCGGGTGGAGAAGTCAAACTCTGCAATATAATTTGTAAGCAAAAACATTTCTCCCTGCTCATGTAGTTAAAAAAAATAATTGAGTATTAATTTAGAGGCTTTCTGTTGTGGCATAGTTTTATAAAGACAAAAGTTGGCTGTTTTGTCTGACTTATGTTGGGCTAGGTGCTTGATGTCCACACTGGGACCTTGCTTAAAGTAAGTCCCTGTATTTGGGATTTGGCTGATTTTCAGTAGCTGATCCCATAGTGGATGCAGGTTTCTGTTTATACTGGGAATAGCAACAAATCCTCCTGGAATGCTTGAGAGCAGGTTGGTGGTGGCAGGTCCACCTTTCTGAGGCTCCAACTTCACCTGTAGGTAGAAGGGTACGAAATAGACTGTGTGAAATTCAGAGCTTCATAAATACTTAATCATGCTTAGGTGGCGGTCTCCTGATAAGAAATTCAGTTTACTCGTAGGTTTTTATAGTTTTCATTTCAAAAAGTTGTGTTGAAATGAGGGAATTGCTTTTAGTAGGCTGAAATGCAACTTTACCGCTACTCCAAAATCAGTTTTGATTATAGTAAATATCTGGCTGTGTGTATATTTCTTCATTTGAAAACTAGAAGGCTGGTGTTTGGAATGAAGGATTTTGAAACAGAAACAGTGCATTAAATTTCCTCTGCAACTTCCAGAGACATTGATTAATTGGGACAGTCAGCATGGCTTGCTTTTAGAAAGAAAAAGCTTAATGATTAACTAAATTCTTTTTCTGTCCCCCCACTGAGCATATAAAATGGTTATAAAAGAATGTAGAAGAGGCACAGTTGGAGTTGTTGTTGTTGATGTGCATAATAAAAACACAGGCAGATATTTCACAATGTACTAAATGTAGCCAGAAACATTAATTTCCATGTGATAGCTATCATGATCTTAATAGAATCATGTGTGCTCCGGGTCATTTGATGGTTTTGGGAGAGAAAAGCTGTCACAATCTGGATTTTAGGTTAAGTAACGCCTACTTTGAATGATTTACCAACACTTCTTTTTGTGTTTTGCTCTGCTGGAGTTGCAAACCAGATATTTGATAAGTTTTTACCAATTCTAAGCCAAATGACATTGCCCTGGCTTGACATTTCTAAGTGCTTGGTGAAAAGCAACGAGGCTCGAGATGTGTGCCCTTTCCAGTGTGAGATTTTTTGGTCATCTGGGGAGGGGAGAATTTTGTCCTGTAAGTGAGGGAATTGTAACCTTGTCCAATGCAGCTGACAATGGTTATCATATTCCACTTGTAATTCCATGTTGTTGGTTACCACCAGCACTGATTGCATCTTGCTGAAAAGCGTAATTATGTACCTCCTGAGTGAATCCTGCACAATACCCAGGGTTTTGAAGACACTGAGAGGTGTGGGACACACAATTTTTGCTCCCGTTCAATGACATCAGTTGCAATTCTCTGCTCTTAAACCAGGGGTCTCAACAGAAGTTATTTTTGGGAAACTTTGCTCCTTTAGGAAGAGTTCTCCTTATGTTAGCTGGCAGCAATTTGTAAATTGCTGTGATTTTTTTTTTTTAATTTGTTTTTCTTTCCTCCCCTAGTGATGTGAAGGAGAGCAGTAGGATATAGCCGTATGATTCACCACAGCTTTACAAGGACAAGAGTTTATTGCAATGTAGTGGCAGTCCTGAATCCATTTAACAGATGTTATGTGTAGATTTAGGTGAAAGTTACACCAGGTTAGCTTCAGTGGGGTGATTTTAAATTTATGTGTTTTGAAAGATATATCCTATGTTGAGCTACTTTATAAATATGCCATTGCAAGTTTACACAGTCAGTGCCCGTCAGTGGCTTCCAGCTCAGTGTTCTCATCTAATGAGTCCCCTAAAAGTCATTTTCCCTCTAAGATATTAAGCTCAACCAGTGCTAGTTTCCCAATTGCCAGCTTGTGCACACCTAAGCATTTGAAATGTAGTTTTATCATGACAGAGGATGGAATTAGGTCTCTTACAGTGTGTGAATATCTCGTCAGAAAGATTTATGGCTTCAAGTCTGAGCCTAACATATACTAGAGAGGGATTGTTTGTTTTACAGGCTGATAGGTTTTGTCTGGCTCCCCTGGATTTTGAAAACATTGGTGGGATGGTGACACGCTGATAGGATGGTCTGGTGGTCTCTTGTCTTGAGGATTTACTGTCTTTTGAGGAATGTAAATTCTACTCCAGGCTGGTTTGCATTAATTTTTATGATGACAGTGGCTCTATTTTCTGAAAATGGCCTGCACTGGACCTTGGTACAAAAGCATTCAGCAGGTTTGGAGCATCTGGACAGTCTCCTAGGACTTGGTTCCTTTCTTGTGTGCCTGTTTGGGGCTGGGAAGGGGTATCTCTGTAAGGCTGGACCTTGTCCTCAGTGGGAAGGGCCACCATACTGCATCCTTGACATAATTGGAGCCACAGAATAACCCATCTTCTTTAGAATTTTCTCTATGCTGAGCCTTCGTCTATCCTTGTTTTGTCTTTTGTCTACAAAAATCTGTTATCTCTCCTTATGTCTTTTTTCCTAATTAAACTTAACCTTTTTCTTTAATCAAACAGAAATTCATGCTTTTAATTTTTATCAACATGACTTCTGTGTTTAGTAGCTATTCTTCTGAAGCCAGAAATGATGCAGTGGTTGGGTTTTACTTGTGCCTTGCAACAAACCTGCTAAAAAATAAAAAAGTTTTCTGAAGATTTAGTTAGTGGTACAACAGCACCCTCATTACAGACCTGCCTGGGTGGATAAGGGACTCTGGGAAAGAGTGGAATGAAGGAATGTAGCTGCATCCCAGGGCTCCAGGACAGGTCAGGGCTGTTCACAGCCACAGTGGTCAGTGAGGATGAGCACTTGGCTGGTTGCAAAGGGATTTTCCCCAGGCATGGAGGGCTCCTGGCTGAGAGCTCTGGCAGCAGAGCAGAGAAACACTCACGTCCTCTTGCAGGGTGTAGAGACCCTCCTGTAGGAGAGCTGGGGAGGCCAGGTCAGAGCAAGAAAAATGGGATAAGTCACCTTCCCCAGGGAAAGAGATGGAGCCTCTGATCCATTTAAGTACCTTTACTGTAGAAGGCAGGTGCTATTTTTTTTTCCCTTGAAATTGTATTTTAGTTTTCTCTGTCATTGGTGGCACCCATGGGATCTCTTTTAATTAATAAATGTTAATTATCTATGTGTGTGTGTGAGTGAGTAGTCATTTGTATTTATTGTTTTTGTTTAATACTTCTTCCTACTCTGTTACTCACAGCAGTATTTGATTCATTTCTGTGATTAATTCTTGCCCCTTTGAAATCCACAGAGCCTTTAAAAACAGAAGAAAGAAATCCTAACAATAATAGTAGCATTCAAACTCCTTTATCTTCATTTTGTTCCAGTGCAGTGGTGGATATTCCAAATTCTCCATGGTAATGGAGAAGTATTTCAGAAGCAAATATCTTGCCAGATCTTTGCATTTTCACTACAATTATTGCTAAGGAGAAAGAGTACTTTATCAGCCATAGGCTTTGTAGCGCCAGCACACGGATGCTTAAAGCTGATGCAAATGAGAATTTTCTTTCCATTGTGAGTTTGCTGCTGAAGCAGTGCAGGTTTTTTTAAGAGCCAGGGTTCTTTTCTTGGACAAACTAGCCTGGCATGTGTTTGGTGGGCGGGCGGCGCAGGGCATCCCTGCGGTTCCTTAGAGCAGAGCAGAGAGGTCTCCTTGGCTGGGCTGTGCACGAGCTGCTGCCCCTGTGTGTGCTGCATTCACAGCTGTGCTGCTCACAGTGACCACCGTGCCACTGTCCTGCTGACATGGGAACAGCAGAAAACAGAGCTGAGTGTAAAGACAAGTACTCGACCAAAGGTTTTTATGGGTTCGAACCGTAGGATGGTTTGGGTCACAAGGGACCATCTAGTTCCTGCTCCCACAAGGACACCTTGCACCAGACCAGGGTGGTCAGAGCCCCATTCAGCCTGGCCAGATCTGAACCACTTCAGCATTTATTTTTTTCTTGTACGTTTGCTGGTCTCAGGCAGACATCTCCCACCTTTGGTGTCTAATCTGGCCTCCAGTGCGAGCAGGGGAACAAGTTGTCGTTCCTGGAAGTTCTGTCTGGTCTTTCAGTGGCACAAAGAAGGGTTTGTTCCTACACTGTAAATCTTACAAAATCAAGGGTTTGGAAGTGTGGAGCTTCTCCACATTAATCAAAGGCACATTCGAGTTGTGATACCAAGTGCATTGTTTTTCCTGTGATAATGTCGTATTTTTGTTGTTTCATTCCTGTAATTTAGTCCCATAATTGATATCCTACTTTGGTCTGAATTTAGAATTAGCACTTGTAGCATTAAACTGTTGTAATATCTATTTATTCTACTTTGAGACTTTATGGATTAAACACTCCCCTTTCAAAGCAAGTATTTATTTATTTATTTATTTATTAAAATCTAGGCTTTTTGTACTAAAAATAGCTCTTGTTGAGTAAGGAGTATTCATGAATACAGCACTGTCCTTGATCAGGCTAATTACCAAATACTTCAAATTAAGGATGTTCATCAGGTAAACCCATGAAAGAAGTGATCTAATTAAAAAAAAAAAAAAAAGATGTTTAAAGAACTTTAATCTCCAGTGAGATTACTTGCATGGGTCAGTTGAAAAGCATTCACTTTTGTTCACTGACATTTAAGATACCAGTAGCTTGGAGGTACTTGTTACATTGTAGTTATTTAACACTTGTTTAACTACCAATTGTTTTGTCTGTAACACAGAGGATTAATTCTGGAGAAGTTATGTATGATAGGTAATTTGATGTTTAAGACTTCCTTAATTGCTAGGGTAAAGGATTGCTGACAATGAAACTTCAAAAGAATTGCTATGCCAATTATTTGTAATAATAAAACCGCATCAATTCCCTTTATTAATATGGCATAATGTCTTATTAAAAATTTGTGCACCTACCAAATTTTGGCTACAAGGCAGTGGAGTTCTGTGAGACCTGGGCAGAATCCAGCCACTCAAGTATAATGGAAGATAGAGTGCATGGAATTGTCTTCATTTAGATTAATGTATTAAGTTTGTTTTTCTTCTTTTTTTAATTAAACTACTCCTTTCAGCAGGGTTTGATGGGCATTCCTGCTGGGATACGGACATGGATGTTGGGTGGAAGAAGAAACAAAAAACTGTTTCATGCATCTGTGAGAGCACCGCATTTGGGTCAGTCATGGATGTGTGCCATTGTGCCAGCTAAAAAAGATATGTGTAGAGGAGAAAGAATTTTACCTCTCCTTACAGGCCTCAATGAAATTTTCATTCTGACAGATTACTTTTTGAGACACCATTTTTATGTGGATAAACTTCTCAATCCAAATGGTGTATCAAGTGTGGAAGACAATAGGCATGGGTAGAAATGGGTATCATCATTTATTATCATCACCTTTGAAATATTTTTATGGCTGCCAGTGGAGTCTGTGTTGCTGCTGTGCCCCTGAAAAAGATGGTGTATTTTTCTAAGGATACCATATGGATAATTCTTGAATGTTCCTTATGAAGTGTTCCTCACAGCCTTGTGTTGTAGCCCAGGAAAATTAGCAAGGAAGCAGGGAAAGGCCATTGTAGGGAAGGATAAACTTGTGGTCCAGGTCTGCAGTGCTGGGCAGGAGTCCCAGCCCGGGCTCTGTCACACTAAAGGGGATTACTCAGTCTGTGCTGTGACAGCTCACCCAAAATGTGTCGGAAATATTAATCACCTGTTAGTTCAGATTAATCAGCTTTGCACATTTGTGTTTGGCAGGTTTGGAGTAGGTGCTGCCAATTTTTCCCCCTGTAGTTTGAGAGAGGTAAGTCACCTAGAAGCACACCCTGTGGGGAAGTTATCCATACCAGCACCTGAAACCCTGGCATCTGCTGGGACCTGGTACCTAAGGATCAGAGAGCCCCAGTGTTTGTTGCCCATGGTCATGCCTGAAGGAAGTTTTCTATCCATTTGACTTTGAAATATGACTTTAAACTATAGGATTGCTAAAGATTGAGACTTCAATATTGTGCTGATTTGCTGCTCGGTGTAGTTAAAGAGCCCCCATAACAAGAATATAACTTTGCTACTGAAAAAAAAAAAAATCTGTGTGGGTAGTGCTTGTACTGCACTGTTTTGAAGCGTAATGAAGACAGCTAGAATAAGCAAACTAAATCTTTGCTGCCTTCTAGATGATCTTACTCGGTTTTAAAAGCTACCTGCTTGGCTCTGAAGCACAGTGTAAATTTCTAAAGCTGTTCGATCCGTATTACAGGACACTTTCCTATTACTAGTGATTGTTTCTAGTGGGTGCTTCCTGCACCCAAAGGATTTTAAAACTGGTATAAAAGATGCAGCAAATACTTGAATAAGCAAAAAGGAATGAAGATGCAGGAGTTAAGATTCAAAAGGATAATGCCTGTGAGAGGAATCCTTGCTGCATGAACCAGGAGAGCTGCCCAGAGCTGCGGGGGGGTTGTATTGGGAGGGAAGAGAAGTTTTAGGCACAGAACACCTGCTGTAACTCTGGAGACAGAACCAAACTGAGCTGATTCCTGTCAGATTGAAGTGGTGGTATCTCAGGTGAATATATGTTAACTGAGCTGTGATTCAGGTAGCCTTCTGATTAATGACAGATGTCATGTGGATGTAACTTACTTTCAGTGTTTTTTAAGTGTCTGCCTGTATCTTGGCACTGCTGATGTGGATAAACACCATCTCCTAATGAAGCTTGTTAGAAATTTGTCCTTATCCCTGTTTCATTGCATGTGGATATTAACTTCAAAGTAATATTTTAGATATTCCATTCAAAATTTGTCTTAAACTGTCCCAAATGAAAGCAAATGCTTGGTTGTCCATATAGTACAATTTTTAAAAGCTGTGGAGATTTTTTGTCTTATACGAGCCTGCTTTTAGAGACATAGCAATTGTGTTCTTGTGAGCTGCAGGGGATTGCTCAATTCTTAGAGGCAATCAAGTTTTTCTTACTTAACTTGCTGTTGACAAGTGGCTTTTTTAAGTGTAATGCTCTTAGAAGGTTGTTTGGCTTTTGAGGGTTATTAACATTGTTAGCCCAAACACTAAAACCCTGTGTCTTTGGGTTCTGATTAGTGACACTTTAATAAAGTCATTTGAAGTTCAGTAGACTGAATTTTCCACCTTTTCTAATGTTTCTATGGCCACAGGGAAGCAACCTGTATTCAATCTTTTAAATGCAAATCTTTTGAAAGTTACTGTGCAATTTTGTGTACCAGGTTTCTTCATGGGTTACAGAAAGCCCCCCTATTTTTAAAACAGCTACAGCAGTGTCTTTTCTCTTTCTTTTCTGTTTTCCTCCTCTCTTTCTTTCTTTCTAGTGATGTGACAGCAATTGACTAAACTTGGGTCCTTTGGTATAACAAAGGATAGAGAAAAAATCTTAAAGGTTTTTATTGCCTCAATTGTTTTTCTGGCAGGGCCCGGACAGACGAAGGCCTTTCCACTTGATTAGATAATAAGGCTAACGTGGTCTTTGAGTGAAAAATATCTTTGCATTCTGCTCTTCTTTTTTCACCAACCCCCCCAAAAAGGGGGGGGTGGCAAAGGAGAATACTATGCCTAATCAGCAACAATTAAATCTTTCATGGGGAACTCACTTTGGAGGAATTAATGCATTTTGTATTGCCTAACAACTCGAGGGGAACATTAACAACACATGAGAACTGAGGGGAAGAAAAATGATAGGTTTCTTTTTCTTTTTTTTTTTTTTTTTTTTGGGTCTTGAGGAACAGGGAAGGGCAGGTCATTGACTTGATTTTCATGGGAAGATTGACTCCGGAGCGCTCGCATATCCAGGAGCAGAGCGAGGGAGCATTGACAGCTGGGGTTTGGGGAGGGGGAGCAGGGATTGCTCCATGGATTGTTGGGGAAAAACAAGGGGAGATGGAAAACAAAGCCCAGAGAGAGGGAAGAACAGTAGCTGCAGTGTCCCGGGCTCCTTGGTAGTGTGTGTGTGTGTGTGTGTGTGTGTGTGTTGTGCTGGGGCTCACTGAGCTGTGCTGCAGAAATATCAGTATAATGAAGTATCAGTATAATGGAAGGGGCTGCCCTGGAGTGAGGACTAGTCTGCTGTAAAAGGGGCTGGAGAAGTTGTGCCATGTCCCCCCCCATGCATAATAGAGGGTGCTCAGCCAGCCCTTTACTGCTGAACAACAGCTCCTGCCAAAGAAATCAGGGAATCCAGGTGTGTTTTGCCAAGATTTCCTAGAATGTTCTACAGGCTAAGAATAACTAAAGGTGTTCTTTAAAAATTATTATTTTCAATATTTCTTTCGTCTGACACCCGCTTTGCTTGTACTGTGTGATTAGAAATAATCTGAGGTGTGCTCACGTAAATACATCAGTCCATCTATTCCCCCTTCCCAGATCCTGGATGTGGACACATAGATGGATATTCACCCAGTCTTGTCACCCCCTCTCCTCAGAGGGAACAATGTTCATTGTGACCCTCCTGCCTCTGCCAGCACATCCCAGGCTTTTCCCTCCTCCTCCCTTTTCTCATTCCCAAAATGGTCACAGCCCCGGAGACCTTGAGTTGTCATTTGTCTCCTTTTATCCCTTTAATCCTGTGTCCTTCTTGTCCCTCCCTCTACCTCTGCCATTATTTCCCACCCTTGCTGGGTGCCAGCAGCTCTATCCCCAGCCAAGTTTCCTTCTTGCAGTGGTTTTTCCAACTCTTTCCTCAGGGAGGTTTTGGTCCCTTTTGAGTATCACATGTGAGATAGAAGATTGCTATTCAAAGTAAATTTTTTGTTTTTCCCTTAGGAAGCCTGCACTTCAAGTGAAGTTGAAATTCGTTAAAGCCTAATCTCATAAACTATTAAAATAACTTCAAGGCAAATTCAATTCGTGTGTGGTTTTGCAGGTAAAGGAAGCATGGAAAGAGCCAAAACAAACAAGTTTGGCCCTTAAATGGTTCCTAAGACAGGACTCTCTCCACTCCTTTAGGCTTTCACCTTGGCACCTAGGCTTTATTTTGGGCTCCAAAATGCTGATATCCTTTGGAGCAGCTGAGCAAACCCCTCTCCTTGTTTAGGGTCCCACATCTGGTTGCGTGACCCAGTTGTGAAGGTTTCACCACTGCACACAGAAGAAACACCACCTAAAATCCCAGAACCATTTCCTTTTTTTTTTTTTTTTTTTTTTGTTTGGTTTTCACCACTTAACCAAGTTTTGGCAGCAGAAGCTTTGTTGGTGGTATCAGAAGTTTCTTCATTCAGTTAATTCTGGTCATTTAGAGCTGGGAAACTGACTGGAAGCTGAGGAAAACTGAGAAATAGTAATTTCCTCATCCAAAAATAATGAAGAAACTGTGAGGAAATGAGATCTGCTAGTTGTGTGCTCCTGGAGAGCAGGGTGACAAGAGGTGATGGCTGGGTTTTTCCTTCCAGTCTCTGAGGCCAAAGGAAAGGCAAGGAGGTAGGAGCTGTCTGGTAGTAACTTTGTTCTGACTCATAAACAACTGTTTGGGGTTTTGTTTTTTTTTATTTCTCTTTATTTTTCAGACAGTTTAGTACCGTTTCACTGAATGTGGCTTCATAGATGACAATACAGTTAAGTACATTTTCATAGCCTGATCTTAGAGCCAAATTTTCATTAATGCTTTTGAATTTCCTGCAGTGGGCTTGTGAATATGTATCAAGATATGCAAACATATGAAAGCTGTTTGTTTTATTTAGATGTGTATGTGATGCTCCTCTGAGAAATGCTACCTCCTTTAATAAGCAATACTTGTTACTGTTAATTTTTCACTTTGTTGTTTTGTTTTTGTTTTTTTTTTTTTAATTTGTTTTGTCATTTGCTCAGCTGGTCTTGTGAAAGCATTCTTTAATTTTTTTATTCTTTTCAACTCTTGTGAAGTCCATCAGCTGAATTTCCCTTTTTATAGAGCTGGGGTTCTTTTCACACATGCAGCCCTTAATTTACAGAGTTGCTCTGAATTGGAGCTGTTCTCTGCAAAGGCACAGACCAGCAATCCAAGGCAAAGTCCATGGTTTTTGATGCTGGCTGAAAGCAAACCAACCCACATTGCCCAGCATCCAAAAAACCCTGGGGTTAGTGCTGCACAAAGATCACTATAGGAAGTGGCTGAGTTGTTTCTTTTTTCTTTTCTAGCGCTGTCTTTTATCTGAATCCCCGCTTTGCTTGAGCTTTAGAAGTCAAATGAGCAGAAGAAATGCAGTAGATGATTTGAGATGTGTGTGGGAAGAATGGGAGCTGAAAGATTGGCTTTGAGGACTTCGCTCAGTTCCTGCCTTCCCAAGGAGACCACGGGGAGGTTATTCTTCCTGACTGCATCTCTGCAGAATAATTGCTTTGAGGATGGTGCTGTGGAAAAACAGTTATTTCAGATTGTCTTTGTTTTAATGGTAGCTAAAAAAAAAAAAAAAACCAAACAAAAAAACCAAGGGGGGGGGCAAGCAGCAGAGGGTAGGGAAATGGTTTGGTTAAATTAAAGCACTTTGTGGATAATTTAATAGGTGTAAATGGCATCATCAAAGTCAAACAGAAATGTGGGCTCCTGAGCTTTAATGGATGTTCTGTGTTCCATAAAGTGGCAGCTGTGAGTGCTGGAACATTGCTGTGTCTTGCCAGCTCCTCAGTCTGGGTGGGAGTGAGGGTCTCTCTGTGCTTGGGATGTGGTGGGAGCGAAAGGATGCAAAGGAAGGAGAAGGATCAGGATGCCCTGGTGTACTGGAAACTCAAGGCAACTGCGTGGGCACCACAGAAACAGGACTCTGGCAGCAAGTGCCTTTTACCTGATGGAGGTACCCCTTACCAGGAGCAAACCTGGGTCCCATGAGGAAAGCTCTGTGAATGCCATGGGCTCTCCATAGCACCCACCAGATCGAATGCTGCCCTCTGCTTACACCTAAGGTGCCTTAATCAATTAGTCCAGGGAAGGAGCTTCCAGCTCTAATTGGTTTGATCTGTAATCTTTATCACCTCGTCCGACAGATAATCCATTTTCAGCTGATCTGTGGGCCAGCAACCTGCATGTCCTGGCAAACCCATGCTCTCAGGTCACCCTCTCTGCTTGCAGTGTTCCTATAGCTGCCTCCTTCCTTTCTGGAAGTTCAGCCTCTCTAAACTCACGGGAAGAATTGACTGAAAAAGGAACAACAGGTCAGGAGAAGATGTTTGAGTGTTCAGAGAAAGCTGTGTATTATTGCTACTCATTCAAGCAAAAAAAAAGAGAAAGAAAATCTGCTTTCGTTGAATCCAGAGCTTAATGTATTAAGATGACAATCGTGGTGCTCCATGCTGTAGACAGACGAATGTGATGTAGTGGTGCTGCATAAAATACAGTAATAGCTGAAAAGAATTGCAGACACAGAAAGTGAAAAATTAATTCTTGAAGATTTTGTATTTCTGCAGGCAACTGCCATTTTCATAACAAGCTGTTTTATAACTTTGTGGCTGTTATTCAGTGAGTGTATTTCTTAACTTGTAGCCCTTTTGTCTGAAGTGGAATGAAAAAATTCTGATCCAGCCCATTGTGTATATTTAGTGAAATTATTCCAACAGGACAGTTAGGGTGGAAAGTCATTCCTAGGCATTCCTAGCTACCATGATTTCCAGTTATTTGTCACACCTTCATTTCTGTTCCACTACAAAAAGTGAGAGCATTTTCATTGCCAGCCCCCAGGCTCCAGACCTCACTGCTGGCCTTTCTCCACCCCATGCTTTCTGACTTTTTGGAAATCCTGGGTATTTTGTACTTCTACCCTTTTCTAACCTCTTACACACTGAAAGAGTGAAATCTCTGATTTATCACTCCCATTGTTTGTATTATGCTAGGCCTTGAGTAGATCTATTCTCTATCTTCAGCTTTTATTGCTGATAGTTTTCCTAAGCTTCTTAGCACTTTTTTTTAGTGGTTGTGTGGTTGGATATTGCAGAACTGTAATTTTTCTGAAGTCAGTAAAAATCCCATTGCTGTTGGTTGCAGTTAGGATTTCATTATTGTGATGACCGAGCTGATTCTCTCTGTGTAGTTTCTCAACTTTTTTCCTCTGTGCATTATTAGATTAAAGGCACACATTACTCCTTGCAGTTTGGGGTAGGCAGCTGAGCTGATGCAGTTCTTGTAAGTTAGACAGCTTTTATTTCAAATGCATGTAAGTGATTAAGTGGCTTGGCAGCTGGTCAGAGTGATTGCTTAAGGACAGCAGCTCTGCAGTATCTTTCAAATGGAAAACAAGCCAGTAATTTAGTGATATCATTGAGAAACATAACATTCTTTCAAAGCAGGCAAAGATGTTATGCACAAGGGATAGACATCATCCCTGCTTTTGGCCTCTGCTGGCTCATGCATTCCTATATATGCTGCTTTGCACTGTGATAAGCAAAAATGAATGTTGAGTATTTTCTTTAATCTAGTGCAAACTTTCCTTTTGCTAAAGCCATAGGAGGCATTAGAACACATCCAGCCTGGAATTACACTCTTGCTTTGTGCTGTGTTAATTGGATTAAGTTGTTACTGCTATCTCTTCAAGAAGAACAGACAAACTCTTCCTGGCAGTGTTAGTTAGCATGGGACAGCCTTTTGTGCTTTGTTGCAATCTTTGGGATGCAAGCTGGCAGTGCTGGCTTGCCAGTGGAGATAGATCTTTCCACCTAGGACAAACAGCGCAGGTTATGATCCAGAAATCCTGACCGTTCACCAGGCAAGATGAGCAGCAGCCCGGGAAGACACAGGCACATTGAAGTGAATCTCGAGTCTCACTCCAGTGCTGTCCCCTAGGTTTGTATCATTTTAAATTCCTACTGACTTTTTTACTGACAGTGCTTGCAGACCAGTGAAGCGTGGTCCAGTACAGACAGGGGAGTTTCTGTTCGAGCTGCAAAAGCCACCTCATAGTTCTACAGTGTTGCTCTAACTGCATACTGTTCATTTGCAGGACTAAAATGAATCACTGTCAGGCTTGTGCATAATTCTGTGTTTGGTCCTAATGCTGTGGTCGCAGGGCTTGTCTTTAACCACACGCACACTTGTTCCATGGGAAATATATTTTCTCAAAAACGGACAAGGGAAAGCTAACAAACCGTGTCTTGCTCCAATTTCCTTCGCAGAAGGGCTTAGATGTGTGAATTGCCTTTGAGCAGGCACACAGCAGTGCAGAGCAGTCTCAAGTATTGTGTGCTGTGGGTGGATGCTGCAGGTCTGGCCGTGGCAGTGCCAAAGGCGCTCGGCATGGCTGGCCCGGCTGTGCTTTGTGAAGGATGGCCCACCACGGCTTTCCTTACAAATCAAAGCAGCTTTTTAGGTCTTTCCCAGCACAGTTCTCATGTCTCATTATTCCTGTGAAGGTAAACCAGTCTAAAATTGGCAAAGAGTGAGGCTGCTTTGTCGAAGAGCTGCCTGCGTCGCAGCTGCTTCCTGCGATTGATGCGGTCGCATCCGGAGAGGAGCAGCCTGGCTGCTTGCACTGTGCAGTGTTTTTGGTCTGAGCTGTGTCTCACACGTTCTCCTTGGTGGGTGCTGCATTCCCCAAATGGATGAAAAGCCTCCTTGTCACTGTCTGTGCCTTTGAGTTATGTGGGAGGTGAGGTGGGCGCTCCTGCCAAAACGCACAGTAGCACTGCTTCTGTACCCTCTCCTCTCCATCTTCCCTGCTTTATCCAGCAATGAACTGAAAAATACCGATTAATGGGTAATTTGGCCTTGCTTGAAGGAATAAAAGACAAGAAGTTGCATGTGCAATCTTTAGCAATGCCCCAGCTTTGGGGGAGGGAATGATGATAGCTGCAGGATCCATTTTAATGGGATTTCAGATCACGCTCGCATTCTTTGCGTGGCTTGCAGCTCCTTCCTTGCTCGGGGCAGGGCTGTCTGGGGGTGAGGGATGCCCTGTTCCCCCTGCCCATCAGCCTTGGAGGTGGCCACCAGTGGTGTCCCTGCATCCCTCAGGCTGGTACCCAGCACTGAGGGCAGAGAGGAGCGACTGACCACAGGCGATTGGGCAAATCCCACCGAGGAGTTCCCGTAAACTGAGCAGCTCCTTGTGGTCCCGAGAGCAGGAGTCAGCCTGAAGGCTCAAGCAAGCCTGATGTTTAACAAGTCACTGTAATCCAACCCCTCAAGCTTGATCAAATGCCACTCACTCTGGTTTTGGTCTGTGTGATATGATGTGCTTGTCCTTAAATTACATGGAGCAAGGGCATTAAGATAACTTCTATGTTTTCTTTTAACTCCCCCTAAAGGAAGGTGTTTCCTGAGAGAGTGCCAGAAAAATTCCCATTTGTTTGATAGGAAGTGTGTGTGATGTTAGGAGAAATTACAGCTTTAAGCATTCAATGTTTGTGGAGAACAGTTTGCTCTTGTGGAGGTTTCTTAACAGTACAAACTGTTAAGGCACACAAATGCTCTCAGTAATGACAAATTAAAAACAAAAAAAACCCCAAATCACATAAGTAGCAGGACAATTCAGGCGAGAGTTTGTTTCTTAAGCCTCAGTATTTCCAGCTAGTAATTTGCCTGTAGTCAGGGGTATCAGGCAACTGCTACCAATGGCAACATCCTGAGAGCTAAAGTTCTGAGGAAGGATTTTTTTTCCCTACAATGGCAGATTGTATCTGCAGACCGCATTGCTAATGTATCAGTTTTGAACTGAGCCATGAGGTAATTTCTTCTGAAGAAAAACCTACCGTGTAACTGAGTCAGAAATGGAGAAAAAACTAGAATTTAACAAATGGCTTTCCATTCTGTCCCACAGATAGAAAGTAGTAATTGAAAAATCGACTAAGAGTGGACCAAAAATTTTTTTATATTTATATGGCAGGGAAAAAAATATCAAAAAGTTTAGCAACTTGATTTAAAAAACAAAACAAAACAAAACAAAATACAAGACTTGTTTTTAGTCATATCATTCTTCTTTCCATTAACAAAATAAACTCTCTAGACTCTTCCCCCAGCTAATGTTATTCTGCACACAGCGACATTCAAAAGCCCATTGACAAGCTGCAAATGATGTGTGAAGCAAACTCCAGGATTAAGTTTATAACCTTTCCCCAGGGGGAAAGAATTTGGAGGCAGGAATGAATTTGGGATGGTAAAACAAAAGGGTACAACTGAGATGGATCAAGAAAACTCATATTCATGTTTAGCTAGATGAAAAATACCAGCCAATTCTAGTTTATGTGGTATCCCAGGGGTTTTCCACACCCTGCATATAGGACATTATTTTACAGCTCCTTCTTGCAGGTTTTACTGCTTCTGCTAATGAGAAACCACATCTCTCTCTCTTCAGCTTTGCAGCTGGGATATGGAAGCGTGATAAATGAAATAGAAATGGTAGAAGACAGAGGGTTTGTATCCTGTGGACGTTGCGTCTTGGATTTTGAAAGGCATGTACCTTCCTCCTAGGGGGAGTTGTCATTTACCACTGAGTTTGTTGTGGGATGGGTGTGAATAGGCTTTGGAGGCCTTCAGACACTGTTAAATCTCAGATGTTAAAGAAGTGATGGAGCTAGGGACCTCCTTCCCTGCAGTAATCAAAGCAACAGCTTGTTCCTTCATGTATCCATAAGATTATTTCCTTTCATCTGCCAGCATTAGTTTCTTTTGAAGTCATTTAATCTTCCCTTCTCCCCCCCCCATATAAATTGAGAAAAGTTATTTTAAGTAGCTCAGTGGGGAAGGGGCAGTCTTGTGACAGATCTTCACAAAAAGAGGTCCGACCACTGGAGTTAACCCCTGTCACCCTGGCATCACTGAGGACCCTCCTGGGTGAGCTGTGCCCAGACAGAAATGTGGCTTTACTGGAAATAGATAATTGAGGAGAACTACAATGAAAAGCAGCTAAAGGCCTGCCAGAACTGCTACTTTTCTTTCAAAAAAGTTAGAAGAAAACAACAAAAGAAACCCAAAGCTTGGGTTATAAAGTCAGTGACAAGTATAAATGGGCTCCTGGGAGAGTTATAGATACTCTGAAGTAAAGTGAACCTGGTGGGGTTAAAGTGGACTTCAGCCATTCCCACAAAATGAGCTCATAGAAAATCACAGAATGGTCTGAGTTTGAAAATCTCTTTGAAGGTCATCTTGCCAACCCTGCAATGAACAGGGACATCATCCAGTACACCAGACTGCTCAAAGCCCTGGGCAACCTGGCCTTGAATATTCCCACGGATGGAATGTTTCCACCTCTCTGGGCAACCTGTACCAGTGCCTCACCCCCCTCATCATGAGAAACTTCTACCTTATGCCTCATCTAAATCTACCCTCCTTTAGTTTAACCCCCTTGCCCTGTGGCAATGGGCCCTGCTAAAAGTCTGTCCCAGTTTCCTTGTGAGTGCCTTTAAGTCCTGGAAGGCTGGAGTGAGGTGTGGTGGTGTTCCCAGCGCTGCTCTGTGCGCACACGCTGCTCCACAGTGTCAGACACTTGGGCTTTTGGCTTGTTTTTGTTTCCTGACAGCACACTTATGGAAATGGAAAATCAGGATGACTTGCTAGCAGCTGCCAAAAATGCGGGGAGCTCCTGTGTGAAGCTGAGCTCCATCAGCAGGGCAGTACAACCGGACACAAATTCCCCTTGCTGAGTTAAGATGTATGCTCAGAATGGGAGGTCAGGGCCCTGCATCCTTACTCCATCTGATGCTCTGCTATCAAAAATATGATAAATTACTGTCCTCTTCATGGGTGTGCCAGTCCTCTCCCCCTTAGATCTCAGAGCCCTGGATCATGTGTCTTCATTTTTAAGGACAATGCCACCTTTCCTCTCTTTGTGTGCTTTTGGCACTTCTGCTCCTTCTGCCTGGGACACTTTTTTTAGGGAGGGACCATAGCTTGGAAAGGACATAAATGTGTTCTTTCAAGAATTCAAGACAGAAAATATTTGGCAAGGTTTTTTTTTGTTTTTTTTTTTTTTGAGATATGCTTTGGAGATATGGTAGTTCAAAAGTAAATATTAAGTAATAAATTCAGATTGACGGGAAAAAGGTTTTAGTAATAACCAGTCTTTTTCAAATAAGAGTGAAGCTGGTATCATCTATCTTTTTAATTACAAAGCATGAGTTCATATTTGTGTTTCCAGCCCTTCTCTTGACTCTCAGCCTTCACCGCCTGGATTGCAGATGTTCCTGCTGTGTCCACATCAGGGATGATGGAAAGAGGCAGCAAACGACCTACAGAAACTAGCCAGTTGAATTATGGAAAATATGCAAACACACATTGTCTTCTGCTCTTCTCCCAAGTACTAAAGAGTCCCTTGTAAGTTGTAATGCTTCCCAGAATTTAAGGACTGGTGTGCTATGGCTGACCCCTGTCTCCATGTGTCAGAGGGGATGGTTTCCAGTCATCTGATACCTGTTTGGTGTCTCCAGGTGGTAACCTAAAGGTGAAAGGCTGTGGGCTCCTTCCCAGCAGTTGTTCTGTCTGGTCTTTCTGTCAGAGAGGCTTCTGTGGGGAAGAGTGGGGACAACAGGTGACATTTTACTCGGAGGTGAGTGGTTACCCTGAAGTGGGAAAACAGAAGAACAGCTGAAGACTGTGTTTGTGTTTGACACCCTGGAACAGCCTGGTCCTACACCCCAGCTATTTATTCCTGTGATGTCCTGGTCAAAAAGCTGTATGGATTATTGTGTGGGGACGCTGTCTGTCATCCTGTGGCTCTGGGCTGTGATACCCATCAAGCACTTACTTCTGTGATATCACTTAAACCCTTGCACCAGAAAACATGTACATTCCATGGGCTGTCCTGTCCGTGTGCTGGTGTTGTTGCACCTGTTGCTATTGTCTAAGCCAGAGGATGGAGGTGATGGCAAAAGCAGGTGGAAGCCATGGCCATCCTCAGGGAGATGTGGCAGCAGCCAGCTGTGAGATTTGCTCAAGCTTGGATGAGGAACTCTAGCTGCATGTCTGGCCGCCTTGTTTTCAAACAGGCTTTTTGTTTTTTTCTCGTGCTGTTCCTTTGTAGTCCTGTTTTATAAAAGAAATCAAAGAGCCGATTACAGTTCTCTGTTGGGAGAAAGGAAGGGAAGGGGAGACCGTTGCCCAGATCTTTTTTAGAGGTTATCTCAGATGGTTTTCAGATGATGGTGGAAGGGGAGTGTGCCAAGAAGTTGAATCATACAGTGTCATACCAGAGCCTTGAGTCTTCCAGAACACTTTTGTGTCGCACATAATGCCCACATCTTGGATGCTGAGCTCTGAAATGTTTCCTCGGTGTTCCTGTGGTGCTTTGATGAGAAAAAGTCTTTTTGAATTACAGGGATTGGTTAGCTGTCTTTTAGAAAAACAAATTCCAAGTGGTCTTTGTTAACCACTGAATGATAGGTTTTTGTGGCATAAAATAGAAGTTCACTTAGACTGCACATTTTTGTTCTGAAATCGGCAAGAGGAGGAAATGCTGATATGGGTGTATACTTAGGAGGAAGATTTATCAAAGAAGCATACATTCACACACCCTCTCTTTTTTAAAATTATGGTCAGTAAATGATAGGCTTCCTTCCCTTGTTTTTGCCTGCCAAATAGATTTCTAGCGAAATTATTTATATGCACTTCCATTTAAAAAATATAAAGCATCACCGGGTCAGTGCAAGGGCTCAGCATCCAGTTTAAAGAGGGAGATTAGGAAACTTCAGGCACAACCTCCAGCCTTTCCTGTCAGCACAGTTTCTCTCCAGGAAGGGAAGATGGATAAAGTGAATTCCACGTTTTATTGGGGATAGTTTGCATATCAGTTTCTTCCTGCTTATTTTAATGTGCATTGATTGCAGTGGATGCTCCTTGCTGTTGGCTGGCTTAGCTCTGTAACTTTGACCATTTTTATGGCTATTTCTATTGAATAAGGCTCACGGTGACAATGGCAGTAGGATTGGTTGTCATTCTCCACTCCCTTGCAGTGTGAACAGGTCTTCTCCTGCCTCCTCCATCATGACAGCACCTCCTGAGTTATAAGTCATGAGTCAGAATTGTGATATAGAGTTACTTTTTAAAAAAATGCAAACAACCATGGAAAAAATGCATGTTATCCAACCTGCAATCCTAAAACACTAGATACCGAGGGAAGTATTTTCCCCACAGCAAGCAAAAATATGTGTATAGAAATACTAGAATTATGCTATTTATGCTGTTGAACTTGCCAGGACAGTCAGGATGTAAGTCTTCAAGCAAATGAATGTTTATATGTATGCTTGCACAGCCTTTCTGCATCGGGAACATGCTTCCTGTTTCCTTCTCAGTGTTTCTCCTAAAATTAGTTTCTTTATGACAGTTGGCACAATTGGGTGCTTCTAGATAAAATACTATGAGTAAAAGGGAAAAAAAACATTACTGTTCTTAATCTTCCTTTGAGTCTGAGTGATGCTGGTGATGATTAGCTGGTCCCACTTGTTTTCATTGGTGGTGTTAAAGCTGCACAAACCAAGGACATGCTTAACCATCAGTGGCCAAACCATCTCCTCAAAGGCTTTGTTTGTACCTGGGTTAAGGGAGCTGTAATTCTGGAGAAATGTTTGTCTTCCTACACTTTGTTACCAATCTTTATATTTTAATGGACAGCTGTAGCTAGTTTTATGGTTAGCTTTGTCTCAAGTTTCACACTCATTCTTCCCTCCCCTCTGCCCCAAAGATGCAGGGACCCTGCAGGGACGATGTCCATGGCAAGGGCTGCCTGTGACTGCCACGTGAGGAATGTGCCACCCTGGCGGGGCAGCAGCCTGGGAAGGATGAAGGGTTAGTGAGTGCTGCTCCTTCATACACCCTTCAACTGGCTCTGCATCCCCCTGAGAGGAGATACCTCAGGGCTGTGCAGCAGGGCCACGAGGACTTCGGGATCCCAAGGGGCTTGGAGAGATCCACCTGGATCTGTCATCTCAGAGAGCACTTTGTTTAAATGCCTCTGCCTACTTCAGTACTCTGCTTTAAAATCTCCCCCTTTAAAACAAGAAGTGTGCAGAAAAGGCAATGAACTGGCCGGGGGCGATGGGCAGAAGCCCCAGGGATCTTCAGGTGGGATCCAGCTGTGCTTTGCTGTGCTGCAGCAGGAGCAGCAGAGGGAGCACAAGCTAACACATCATTCCTTCACCAAGGGCTGCGCTGTCATCACTGATGGCATTTTGCTCGATGGATGAAGATCAAGAATGAAATAAAAAAAAAAAAAAACAAAACAAAAAACCCCAGCCTAGCGAGTTTGCCATAGGATAGGAGGATAATATCCCCTGTATTAGATGTGTAGGGATAGCAAATGGGAACGTATCCTGTTACGGCTTCTGTTTTAGATTTTATGCTCCCTGTGAAGCTCCAGGTTGCATGATGTCAGTGCAGTTTCATGCCAGGCTGCAGCTGAGGAAAGATTGATGCTGTGTGGTTTTGGAGGGCTGTGGTGCCATCCTGCCTTGTGGTGCTCTCCTGATAGACCCGAAGCAGCAGATTAATGATTTTAGGTATTGAAAAGGAACACAATGATGGCAAACAACTGGCCGAGTTTGCTTTGGTGGGTGAGATCAGAGCCATGAGCTGGGTCAGGTTCTTTCAGCACACTGAAGCCTGTTCTGGCCTCCAGGCAGGATTTAAAGCAGAGCTCCATTTTTGTTGAGTTTACAGTCATGCACAAAAATTAAATATCTTTTCCTTGAAGTCCGTTGTGTCCTTTCAAACCTGGGCAGCGTGGGCCCTCTTTGTCCATGCTGTCCTTGCCATCCTGCCAGGGCTTTCAGAGCGGATTGTCATCAGCAATGTCACCAACTCGTATTTGTCACTGTTGTCTTAACCCTTGGGCGTGCAATTTTGTCAGTTGTTTTCCCCATAATCAAAACTTTGGACAACATTGGATTTCCCCCTGCCAGTTCCCAAAGCAAAGTCCCAAATAAGGTCAAAGAGGAGAGATCCATTATTTTTTTTCCCCTCTGGGAGTTTTAATAAACCAAATGCAGGCTTTAGTTTTTTCCTTTAGATTAGAAATCGCCAATAGCAAATCCTTGCTTTGTTGAATTATTCAGCAGAAGTAAAGGTTACTGAAACGTGCACAGATAGATGGCTGGAGACCCAGTGCAATAACTTCAAAAAGCCCTGGCAGTGCTGGGGGCAGGAGCCATTTCTAGTCTCAGAGAACAGAATTGTCTTTGTGCAGATAAAATGAAAGCTGTGGTGTGCTTGGACAAATTCACCCTCTTCACCTTGCTGTTTTATTCAGCAGTCTGCTTTGTTTCTGTGGCCACTGCTGAGTGTATGTTGCTGATAGGCACAGGCTGCTAAGAGTGCACAGGTTATCTGAGGAGGGGCGTTGTTTTCCAGGAGCACTTGTCCAACATGCAGTTGCACGGTGCTCACAAGTTGGGTGCACAGATGGTGGCCTTTATAGTATTCATTACCTGTGAAATTAATTACCACCTCCATAGATATTTAATGTGTCATTTCCTTGCTAGCTGCTTTGAAGTGGCTTCTGGAAGTAGCTGTTTATTCCCCTAAGTATTCATTTTTGGGGTTTGGGGAAGCTTCCCTGGTGTATCTCATTCATAGTTCTCCCATCCCACAAGGATCAAGTGGGCTTTGAGCATGTAAGCAGCTCCTTCTGAATTTATCTAGGGTTTTCTGTGGTCTGCTGCTGTCCAGGAGCTCATCTCCCATGGCCATGAGGAGGGGAGTAGTCAGTGAATAGCACCAGGCTGAAAGCCAAAGTGATCACTGCGATGTCCAGCCTGATCCCTGGCTTTTGCAGGCTGCAGGGCTGCTCAGCTTATTAAAATGTGTCCCTGGGATATCTAGTCTTCTCTAAAAGGGCATTTACCTCCAGCACAAGTAGGAAAACCTTGGCTGGTTTTATTCATGTCAGTTGTTTTCCTTGTGGGCAGTCTCATAATAGGTTAGAACAAGGTAAGATCCAGTTACAGACTCGTTTGTGTGGAGAATCTACTTATAAAAACACTGAAAGTCTAGTGCAAAACCTCTGGCATTGAATATCTGCTACAAAACATGGTGACCTGCTATAGTCTGTGTTTTTACATGGCTCTCTCTCATTTACCAGAAGCAGGAAACTAAAGATCAGAAGCCACAAATTGACATCACCATGGCCTTTGCTCTTGCCAGCCATCGGTAAAAAGGTGACTTTATCCAGTGTTGGTACTTTACCCATAGTACTCTTAAACACAGTAGTTTCAAGGAAAACCTCCAGATGCTGATGTTAGAGAGGTAGATTTTTATTTTTCTCCTTTATAATGATGTTGGCTGTATGAATATGATTTGTCATGACTTGGTTTAGCTTTAGCCAGCTGATTTTATTGGAAAGCTGATCTTGTTTCACCAGCAGGAGAGCTCAGAAGTGAGAGAAGTAGCACCCAAAGAGCAAAATTCTAGCATCATCTATAAACTTCCAGCACTGGCTGGTTTTGCTTCTAACCTTTCCTGTTTGTTTAATATAGAAGCTGGAGATTAATCTGTGGCTTTTTTGTGTGAGTGTGCTGTGAAGGTAGTTCTCTTCATATGTGCTTCTGTCTTACCAATATCCTGTGTGGGGAGAGAAAAGTGGACATTTGCAACAGAAAACCACTGTAATTTGTGACTTAAGGTATTTTTTGAGGTAGACAGCACAAAAAAGCGTTACATGAGCTTACCCACCTGTGCAGAAAAAAAAAAAAAAAAAAAAACAGACAAGAAAACCTCTGAGCTTTGGGACTGGATTCACACAGACGTTTTTGCACTGGAAATACTTTTCTGTAAATAAGGAGACAATGACAATTGGGTTTGTCACTTCTCATTTCTTCTCATTTCTGCCCCGAGGAGCAGGGTTTGGCCTCTGGGGCTCTTCCATGGGCAGTGTTTGGCAGTGTCCCTCCTGGTGCTGAGCAGCTGTACACCTGGCAGATCCATTTGTTCCTTTCCTTAGATCCAGGGAGAGCTTACTTTACCCTAATCCAGTGTTCAGTTAGTAAATTCTGCTGAGGCATTGATCCTGTTTCCAAAACTGTTTTCCTGGGTCTTGAGGGAAATCAAGATGAGCATAGGACTGCTTGATCTATCAGAGCAGTACTTGAAACAGCACATACCATGTCATTTAAAAAAAAGAAAAAAAAAGGTGATATAAGAAGCTAGAAACCCATTTTGTCTCCAGGAGAGCTGGAAGGGAGGTGGTTCCCTGCACAATTGATGGAGCTGCACAGTAGAGCTCCCTGCCAAAAAGAACTGTGTGTGCTGGAAGTCAAGATGGGTTCAAGGGAACACTGAACAATGTATAGAAACCACATCCTGCTCAAGAAATCCTTGAACTGAAAATGGCTGGGAGCTGGCAAGTGTGGGGGGATTTATTCTTATGTGTGTCCCAGTGCGTTTTTGTATTTCCATGGTTTTACACTTGCCTTTTCACTCAGAATTATAGAATCACAAAATCATTTCAGTTGAAAGAGATCTCCAGGATCACAGAGTCCAACCATTAGCCCAGCACTGCCGTGTGCAAACAAACCCAAACGCCAGCAATATGATATATTCTACTTTAATTTTTTTCTCTATGCATGCTTTTCCTAAGTTCTTTCACAAAATTATATCTGTGTGGAATTGAAGTTGGGCTCTTCTTGCTGTTCTAGTGAAGGCCTGAGCAGGTGAACCTTTGGTTTGAGCATTCTCATGCTGCTGCACAACAGTAAAAGCAATGAAAGAATGGCTTCTGCAGCTCCATCTCTTTATTGGACAGCAAAATAAATGTTATTTTAGGCTTGGAGCATCAAGGGAGGGATTGCTTAGTCAGTTGGACAACTTTTTAATGGCAAAGCTACTGATGCTCTGTAAAGACATGTCCAGGGAGTTTGTAAAACAGTTGTTAGCATATATATTTCTCAGAGTGCTTACAGAAGTGCCTGGCTGGGATACCACAGGTACAGTTGATCCTCTCTTTGGGCATGGGGATGAACCAGCTAGCTGGTTTCCAGATTTTTCCAGTCTTACTTCTTTTGTGTTTGTAATGAAGGACAGAAGGCCTTGGCATTGCTTTGAGGACTGCTAATCCTAGCAGGGTTGAATAACTCAGACATACTCAAATTTTAGACCAAGCTGTGGTATGGTACAATTAATAAATGGCAATTCAAGCTGCAGTGCCCTAAAATAGGAACAAATGCGTTCTAAGCTGGAAAATCAATTAAGGTGTTTACAAATGAATTGCTGTCAGTTGCAGGAGGTTTTTTTTTGTCATGGATTGCCTTTCTCCCTATTAATAACTGCTTGTCCTATAAACCTTCTAGGTAGGTTTAAAACAAATAGAGACAAGATGTTTTTCCCCCCTCTTTTCCAGTAGATTGCGAAAGAAGGAATGGCTTGCTTCCAACCACTTGTGCTTGTCTAGCAAATACTTACCTGGAATATTCTGGTGGTCTGCTAAGGCACATGCAGCCCAGGGCATTGCATTGTTCTGGCAAGAACAAGGGCTGCCAAAAACAATACTGAGCTCAGGTTTCAGGTTCATTCCTTATCCACTGCTGCTTTCTTGATGTGCATCCCTTTTTCAGTCAAGAGGATGTGTTTCGCAGTCTCAGGAAGGGCAGTGTTTTTCCAACCCCTGGTTTCATTTCTGAATCTTTTATTTTGGCTGTAATTTCTGTTAATAATGAAAGCTTCGCAAAAATATTTCTTTTTATTTGAGTTTATGGTTCTTCAGCTGCTGCATCTGTGCATGGGTAAAAGAGATTGACTCTTCTAGCATTGTGGGAAGCACAACAGAAATTCATCATTTCTGAAACCTGGGTAGAATCTGGTCAGCTGGCTGCCTCTCTCAGAGCATCTTCTTCAGTGTAAAAGACACCAAGGGTTGTTAAAATATTCATGTATCACTGTAACACCATGGAGGAGGACACATCACCCAAAGAAGTCAAAGTGGGGTTCAGTAAATAAGTGATGCACATTCAGAAGCTGTTGTCATTAAGTAAAGGCTGAGTGAGCCATGGGTTTTATTTGGGTAGTGTGAAGTTTCTTATCAAATCTGTGAAGTCTGAGGTGGGAGAGCTTTCAACTTTTGCTGTCTTTTTGGTATAAGAATATCAGACCAGTATGTAGATCATAGTGTCAATATTGCTTTTAAAGCACATATTCTGAAAATGCCTTCAGGTACGTATACATGTATTAGGGAAAGACAGCAAAGAGATTTAAACCCCACAGAGGAAAAAGCCCAATCAAACCTGAGATATCACTATTATTAATATCAGGCTATTATTTTTAGAATTTAAAACGTTTTTCTTTTTAAATTGCATTTTGGTGTGTTTCTCTGATTAGAAGTTGAAGAAGCTATCTTCATCATGTACTCTGTCACCTAAATAGGGTTAATAATTTCAGTCTTAGGTAATGATTTGTATTTTTGTGAATAGTTTGTCACATGATGTAACTGAAGCTTGAAATCCTAATGTCCTTTACAGGTGGCATGTCAAAATAGATGATTAATGTTCTCTGAATTTTACAGATGATAATATGTCTACCAGAGACAGATTTCATCAAGAGAGTGAAAGGGGTAATTAGAATGAAGGACAGCCTTGCAGAGAGGGGAGACATTTGTTATTAAGAACCCTATAAAAATATTTCCTTCTGTAAACACAGCTGCTGTACGAAATGTTATTTTAAAATATATTGTGAGTGTCACATAAACGTCTAATTGACAGCTGAGATATTGCAGAATGTAATCTGTGCACGTGGGTCGGGGGAAGAAAGCGATAATTCAGTGACGAGCCTTTTTTTGACACAGTAGCCACAAACCCAAACTTTGTGTGTGCTTCTTGCTTACAGATTTAGATAATATCTAGCTTTTCTTATGGGCCTTAAGTTGTCCAGGATGTGCCTCCTTCCTGTAATGCTGCTTTGAGCTGGACCCAGAGCCTGGTTAAACCCTCTGGCAGCTGTTTGTGGAGGGCAGAGCAGAGCAGAGCAGTTTCCCTGCATTTTCCCTTCCAAGCCTGGCACAGCCACCTTCAGTTGGCCATGTGTAGATGGCAGCATTTACCTACCGTGCTTTCCTCTTCAAAGCCTTCAGGTGATGGCCATGATCGCTTCTCAGTGCTGCAAAAAACAGTCTTGAAGGAAAGAAAGTTGGTTATTTGGGCTAAAAAAAAAAAAAAAAAAAAAAAAAAAAAAGAAAAGTAGTGCTGGGTGTTGGTGGGTCCTGATGAGAAGCACTGCTCTTGGACCCTGCCTCTGGGCCATCATACTGGAAATTGTGATTTTCCTCTCCCAGAAACAGCATTCCTGTTTGTTGGGTCCCATCTGAATCTCATCGTTTTTCACAGTGAAAAAATCCATGTGAGTGCCCTTTGAACTGTTTTTGCCTATTTGAGATTTGCCCTTTTTTATTAAATGACTGCTTCCTCATTATTCAAGTTCAACTTGAATAAAAAATGTGAGGAATACATAAATTCTTACATGTCCCTCTTACACGTAGATTTTTTCTTATTTATTTAAAATATTCTAAGTAATTTTATGCATAAGGATTAGATCCCCCCTCCAAAAAAAAAAAAACAAAACAAAAACAAACAACAAACCCCCACAAATAAGTCTCTCTTGCTATGGAGTCCAGCTTTTCAACAATTAAAATACAGTTTCTGGAAAGTAAACACTGCATGGCACAGAATTTGAACGCAGCACGAGGCAGCCTTTTTCATTTTGCAGCACTGGGTAAAGTTAAGGAAAATTTTCAAATTGTACTGCTCTTTTCTTTTAACTAGTGTATCCCCCCACTCTGAATGTGCTTAAAATCTGCTGAACTATTATTATTATTATTATTATTATTATTATCATTACTGTTGTTATTGTTATTCCTCCCATGCCATTACACTAAGCAATCCATTGCAGGCAGCTCACAGGCAGCAGCTCGTGTGCCTCAGAGCAGGTGAGTTCCTGGGACGTGTCTAATGCTGTGAGGAACACTCCAAACTTGGAATCTCGTGGGAAGCTCGCTGCAAATTAACAGATCTCTCTCCTTCTCCCAGGACCCCATCATCATAAGCCATCAGAAGTAGAATCCCAGTGCTGCACAGATCCCTGTGTGCTCAGCCACTGGAAACCTGTGACCAGTCAGTTTGTGGAGCTACCCTGATTATTTCCACCTTGTGGAGCAAGATTGTTGAATTTTACACGAGTTCAAACTTCTGCTGTGTTGCTAGTGCACACACCTGGTGGAACACCTTTTAACTTTCAGATTCCAAACCAAGTGTAATAGTTGGCATGTTGGCCTGAGAGGAAGAGGCTGAATCCATGTATTTCCTATATAGCTGATTCTGAGTTTCTTTTATTTTAAGAAAGATTGCTGGAACAGGAATTAATGCAAAATCTGTTGCATCTTGATAAATACAGTAATCCTATTTTCAGTCTGTGATGTTGTAGGAACACATTTTACTCCAGTGGGCTCAGCCTGCTGGACAACACTTACGTAAATGATGAGGAAACATTCAGTATTTGCTAGAAGGGATCACAATTCAGTGTTCTACCTTCTGTAAACTCAGATTTAGAATGTACTGTACAGACTGTCTCTGCCCCAAGGAGTTTGCAGGACAAATAAAATCAGAGCAGAGTGCACTGAGGAAAGCAGAAAGGAAATACCTCAGATTTGAAAAAAAAAAAGAAAAAAAGAAAAAAATCTTCAACTTACTATTGTTGACTCATATTTCTGGCTATTATATTAAATATAAAATGAGATGAGAGCAAAAACAATACCTGGAAACTCCATGGTGTCCAAGAGTAGGAGAAATCTCTCTGTACAGGGTTTTAGAATTGTAAGATTTTTATAAGAGTCCATGACTTTGCAAGTTCTGCTGCCATAAGGATTGGCAGTGAAGCATAGTAAAGCAATAAAAGGGCAAGGCAGGGAGCCAAATACTTCTGTTTGTAATTGTGGTGGTGATGTGCAGAGCAGCAGGAAGAGCAAATCAAATGCAGATGGTTTCTGTATGAAGGCCTGACTTTTATTGGTGATACTGCTCAAGGTGCTGTTGATACTCTCCTATCCCTGAAAAAAGGCTTGCACTGGGGATCCTTTCAGAGGGAAGCGTCCTGCACGTCATGGATGGTGCTGAGCTGCCGTGTGAAGCTTCACTTTGGTTATCCTGCTTTGTCTCTGAGGTCTCTGCCAGGTCTTACCAACCACTGGCAGTCACTGTTCACCTAAACTGCTTCCTAAACTGGTGTGGTATCGACAGAGAGAAGGCTGGGAGGAACCCACACATTTTCCAGCAGTCAGGACCTCACGCGTGCCTGCAGTGATCCTGGCAGTGACTTCTGCTGCTTCTTCCTAGACTCTCCTTCCTCCCAGGGCTGCAGCATTTCCTCCTAGATGCTAACCTAAGTTGGTTTCATTGCTGTGTAAGTCCTTTGGTTTTTAGACAGTTTATTACCTTCCTTTTTGTGCTTTAAGGCTAGTATAATGTGATTTCTCCCAATCTTCATTTTCAAAACTGAATCTCATCTCTTACAAGATCAGCTTGTGGGTCATTTTCAGCAACTGTAGTCATCATCGCTCCTCTTTTCTGAGTGTTTCCCCTTGGTTCCACACAGTTACTGGATGCCTGCACTGGAATTTGATCCAGGGGTTGTAGCTGAGGTGAGCCTGTGAGAACAGCAGAGCAGAAAGCTTTTCTTCCCGTGCCATACGTGTGGCACTCCTGGTCCATGCCGTGGCATGTGGCTCACCCATCCTACATCTGGGGCACATCCCTGGCCTGTGCTCAGGTGGGAAGACCCCCCTCTCATGGAGAGATGTGACATCTGTGGCTCTTCCCCTGTGGCTAGCGTTTGTTGCTCCCTCGCTGCAGGAAATGAGGTCTGTGGTACAGTTGGATGGTTTTTATCCCCTGGTTGTCTCCTAGGTGCCTGTGAACCCTTCCCTTGGCTGTCTAGGTGGTATCTCTCTGCTTTTGTGTTCCTCTAGTGGAAGGAAAAAAAAAAAAAAAAAGCAAAAAGCCTGCACAAAGCCTTTCCCTAATGGCTTTGGAATGAGCAGGTAATCCATTGGAATGAGCAGGTAATCCTTTGCTTTGTCCTTGCCTCCCTCCTTCTCCTTGAGGAGCGATCATGCCATGGAGCACAACGCTGGGATGGAGCTGCCCTCCAGAAGGGATGTATTAAACAGCTCATATCTTCCCTGTCAGGAGTCTGGGTTGGGAGGTTGCTTGTAAAACATCAGAATATATTGAGTGCACCTCGCCCACAGCGCTGCCTGCCTGCTCAGCAAGGATGTTGACGTGTGCACAGAAGAGCAATAAAAGCTGTGAGAAGAGTGCAGGTAGAGGATAAGGCCAGTGAGGAAAACCTGGGGAATTAGTTAATTTTTCAGTGGTTAGACACTTTTCCTAGTTTCCCTGCTAAGATACAGAGAGGGACAGATATTAACAGCAGGGAAATCAAAGTGGAAGGTTATCAGAATTTTGGAAAACTGTACCTTCTGTGGCACCACCACTGCCCCAGTAATTAGTACAGGAGGGGATGAGCTGTGAATGATAACTCAGGTACCTGTCCTCCTTTCCCTAAGGAAGTGTCAGACCTTTCAAATCCCACAGCAGCACAAGATGACTGCTCTGCCAAGGAAAGTAATCTTAGGCTCTTCATAAATGAATCCTGTTAAATCCATACTTTTGTGTTAACACACCCATAATCGTGGTAACTCAACCCATTTGTAACTGTGCAGCTACAAACAGTGGAAGAGACACAACAAGTGGTCTTGTTGGCACATGTTAGCACATGGAAGTTGTACCCCAAACATGTGTCACCACTGCTTCAGTAGGACAGGCGAGCACACATAGACCAAATGACACATCTAGGAAAATATCTGGACCTCTTCCACTTGGTTCTCATGTATTTGGCAGAACTGGGACTGAAACGGAGATAAAAACGTTGTTTTTATCCAGGCCTGGAGTAATCTCAGTGGACACTTGGGAGAGGGAGCAGCCATTCCCAGAGGGTGCAGCTCTGCATGGTGCTAGCAGCAGAAAATGAAGAGGTGGTCTCCATTAAATGCTGAATTTTTTTTACCTTCTATTTGAAATCATCTTACTGAGACTTTTTGTAGGCTTTGAGGATCTTCAGTAGCTTTGAGGTATGTCCTGTTTTGAGTTCCCACTGAAATTACTCACTTGTCCATCCCTCCTACTGAGATCCCCCAGGAACTGGTCAAGGCTTCCTTTGAATTAAGTATTAATGTGTCACCTTCAGAAACCTCCTTCCTAAAATATCAGTGAGGGTTGATGCTGACAGCTCTCTTTGTTTTAAAATGTGGTGCTTTGCTTGTCCTGACCATTTTGTTTTTGAGGAGATTTTTACTAAAACACATTTGACAGAACATTTTTATTAAAGTCCTTGTTTGTAAGACACAATTGCTAGACAATGAATTCTTATGACAAATCCTCTCCCATGAAGATTATTCCTTTTGCTAATTCCTGGAAGGCAGCTCTTCAGTTTCACACAAACCTTTTTATATTTGAGAACATAAAACCCTACACAGACACACTTTTCAAACTGAGCTTTTGTCCAGTGGATCATTGGCTTAGTCACATCATTTAGTTCATATCCACTATGTGAATTTAATGGGGGGAGGGGGTTTTGTTGTTTTTGTTTTTTTTTTTTGGTTGGGTTTTGTTTTGGGGTTTTTTGGGTTTTTTGTTGTTTTTTTCTTTGTTTTGTTTTTTGTTTGCTGGGGGAGGGTTTGTTTTGTTTTTGTTTTTTGCTTGAAGTTGTGAGATGATATCTGGTCATGGGTTTGAGGTTATTGTTGACAGTGCTGAGCAGCTGTACACAAGCAGATGCAAAGGCTTGAGAGCAGATGCCATAATTACAGAATTACAGATGTACTCATTAATTCTTGTTTTTAAATTTACCTTTTTTCCCCCCCCTTCCCTTTCAAACTGTGCTCTGTATGTGCCAAGTGTATTTTCCAAAAGTGTCTGCTGAGGATGGCTCACTCTAAAGCACAGCTCTGTATACAATAAAATTTAAGGCTGTATCTGGTGGTAAATGCAATAATAATCTGATTTTTTTTTTCTCCTGTGTGTCAGCTCTGTGCAAGTTATCTAGGTTACTGGAGCATTTGGCACTCAGCAAGCATTACCTGGCCCTGTGCCAAATGAGACACACAACTTTCCTTGCTGTGGTGCCTGAGTTGTACAAATAAGCTGCTTTTTGGGTCCACAGGAAGAAAAACACCTCAATTGAAATGGTTAGTCACCTTTCCTTAGCCACATTTGGGAGAAACAAGATAGTATCATAGCCATTGTGCAGAGTTACACAACTCAGAGGGACATGTGGTGAGAGCAACATAAATCTTTTCAGCTGGCATTATTCTGTTGCATGGTTGCTGTTTTCTGTTTTGTAGCAGATGACTCACATAATGGACCACTTTCTGGCATGGTTACTGGAGTCAGTAGGATTTACAGCAGCAGGATTTTTGATGTAAGTTAATTATGATTTCAATACCAGGAAATAAGCTCAAGTTTAGAATAAAAAAAAAATAATAAAGTGCTGCTCTGTTTCTGTGTAGTCTGATGCTATTATTTGTCAAACTGATTAGCGAATAAGTGGTGTTAATTGAGTTAGTCTTAATAAGATGCATGCATGAATGTACCCAAAAACCTGAGGAGCTGAGCTGTCCTTGTACATAAATTAGAAAATTTGATGAGCTGCAATGATATAAGTGTGGTACAGGAAGCTTGATTAGAAAGTGCTGGTGAGGTCAATGACTGTATAGTAAAAAAATGAATGCAGAATTTGATGTTCTTTGTTGTTTTGTGATGATTTTATTAGGTCAGCAACATATTTATAAAGTTGTAGCTGTATATTAAATTAAAGAGCCGCAAATACTGGTGATCATGATTTGCAGCACACTCTCTAAACCTGCAAAGTACAAAGTTAATAAAAAAAACAACATATACTAAGCCCAAGAACTAACAGTTTAATGTTCATCACGTGTGTGCTGCAACACAATGAATAAATATGATTTTGAAGCTACTTGCATATTTTTAATGGCCTTCTGTGTGAAGAAAGTAGTGACAGTGTACTTTGTGAGCTGCTTTTCAGTGCTGTTCTGACATCTGTGGTGTTTCACCAGGGGCTGCTAGAAACGTAGGAAAAGACTTTTGTCTAACATAAATGGAAGAAGGATGTCTTCATAAGTGTCAAACTACTTTAGGTCAGTAAAAAAGTTGTTTTGGGAGTCCTGTTTGCATTTCTGCTGGTTATTAGGCACACGTTCATCAGCCTGAAAAATAAGAAATTCATTGAGGCAGAAGGTGGGGATTTAGCAGAGGTGCCAGCAGGTGCTCATGTGCCCTGGGTATGGGAATATCCAGGAGACCTGGAGACCCCAAAACACTGAAGGAATCTCAGAGCATGTGGGGCCCTCTGGCACATTCAGGGTCACCTCTGCTTGGCTTTGCCCCTCCGAGCTGTGCTTTTGGTCTGGGCTAACAAAGTCGTGTTGGGAGCCTTACTCTGCTTGGTAAGGGGCTTTTTTGTATAAATTTTTTTTTTTTTCTTTTGCTGTTTTTTCTCCAAGGCCTAAGATGGGAGAAGCTGTAGAGCCAGCACAGGGTGTAATTATATCAAAAGCCTCAGCTGTATTGCTCTCTCTGAAGTTGGCAGACTGGGGAGGAAATGAAAGGGGGTTTTGCTCAGCCTGGATCCCTTCAGTCAGACCCAGTTTGCAGTGAGGGCTTTGTGGGCAGGATGGATTTGGGGAGGAGAAGTGTCTCCAAAACCATTTGGAGCTGCTCTGCCATCCAAGCATCATAACACTGATACCAAGCCCAGAGAAATGAAATTCCCTGTGCTTTTGTTGCCCTGTACACCAGGATGGCAGAGCTGGATATAAACTGAATCACAGGATGGTTTGGGTTGGGAGGGACCATAAAGATCATGGGCAGGGACACCTTCTACTGGACCAGGTTGTCCCAAGCCCCTTCCAACCTGGCCTTGGACAATTCCAGGGATGGGGCATCCACAGCTTCTGTGGGCACCCTCAGCACCCTCACAGAGGAATTTCTTTTCTAGAGCACTTATTAATACAAGGCAGACTGTAGGTTCTGGCAGTCTAGACAGAACCATAATGTTTCTTCTGGCTTTTCTCATTAATTCTGAGATTTGAGGGGTTTGCATTGCTGCACAAAGAGGTTTAAATTAACCCTTCTAACTTGCTTGTACTGTAGGCTCATTTTAATTCAGTCAGCAGTGTTTGCCAAGTACCTTAATCCATGCTGTGTTTATGTGCAAAGAAAGCCTTGCTGGAGTCTCTCTGGGATTTGTTTTGGGGTAGCTGAAAAGAAAATGTGAATCAAGCCATCAGTTAGCATTGTTACAAATATTCCCCCTTCATTTCGTTTTACTGTTGTTATTTTAACCTGGGTGCCTGTACTCCTAGCCTGTAACTTTCTCCCTGAAGCATGTTGCAAATACATACAGCATTTTCCATACCATCTCATGTGAGGGCATGGCCATGGCCTGGTTGGAGAGCACCTGTGACTTACTGAAGTCACAGGTGTAAGTCAAGAAGTGAGAAAGCTCCTGGGTGTTGTTTAGTGATGCCTATGTAAGAAATAAGTTTGGAAGAATTCATAATTAATAGTTGTCAGAAGTTGTGTTAAATACACCAGCAGCTCATCACTTTTAGCAGTGTCTTCTTTTGAGACAAGATGTGGCATGTAGCAAATGGCACACAGCAGGGATTGTGTCAGTGGTTCATAAACCATAAAGGAAGGGTAAATAACAGCTTTTGTTTTTCTGTACTGTAGTTTGGTCATAGAAAAGACCAGAGTGACTTCAATTTACACCTGCTTTTTGGGGGGGCTGAGGTTTCTTGCAAGAGGTTCCGTTCCTCCCTTTGTTGTTAGTGACCATACAGCTTTTGGATAATGTCACATCCTGACTGGAAGTAAGGAGTGGTGAGGGCTTAGGCTGGCAGCCAGAACTGCTGTGAACTGCACTGTACCAATCACATCCCCTTATACCTCTGCCCTTTGTTTATCACCTTATACCTCTGCCCCTTGTTTATCACCTCATACCTCTGCCCCCTGTCTTTCCCCTTTGGAAGACAGATACTGTAATATTTTATTACTACAAAGATGCTTTTAATCATGTTGGAGAAAGTCTGATGGAAGTTTGTAGAAGGCAGCTGTTGATAAATGCAGAAGTTGCTGTTACTAATTTCTCACAAATGCTGATCTTTCAAGCAATGTTTCTAGATAGGTGTGGGTATTTTCAGCTATGGAATGTTTTTAAACAGAATATCTGCATCTCTGCTTCCTATGCCATTACTTGTAAGAGAAATAAATCCCTGTGAAGCACACCATGATGTATTTGGGGCATAATTCTGTCCCTGTTGCCCTATCACCAGCTGTTCATTATGAAATTATGTTGGTAATTATGTTGTTGTCCCCATTAATGTGATGAGCTACCGGAGGCATTTGAGTTGTTGCCCTTTTTTAAATTATTCAGAAGTCTTTTCCTGTCTTATTTTCTTTCTTTCAACTTCCTGATGTCTTTCTCACAAAGCCTTCAGATTTATTACACTTGCACCTAGAAAATACTTATTTTCCAGGAAAGTTTTGCTCTGCCATTCTTCTGTGTTATGCTTAGGAAAATAAAATAAGGTGTGTCACACCTTATGGAAGGATCAAACCAGGCTGAGATTTAGAGAACTTGGGGGAGGGGGTGAGGATGGTACAAAACACCAAGAAACAAAATCCCTCACAATTGTTTTTTAGACCTCTCCATGATGCCCAGGTTTGTTGATATAATTTTCTTACTAAGAGTTAATGTGTGACTTTCTCTGGTTTTTGTATTACATTTTGCCTACTCTGTTTCTGTTTCCATGCCCTTTAATATAATACATTTAACTGTAAGCCATTCAAATTTTGTCCTCGAATTACTTCCCCCCCCCCTCAGTTGTCTATAAAACTATTGAAATGCTTCAACTGCAAGCATACAATGAATGATCATCCTCTAATTGGTTCCACATGCATAGTGGGCCAGTTTGTACATTCAGTACACAGCAGTCCTTAATTCAGTTAAAACCAGAAAGATTGAGACTGTGGCAACCTACAAGATCTTTAGAAAAAATGTACTTAAAAAAAAAAATCCCATGCCACATCATAGACACCCTGTTGAAGACACAAATCAAAGGAAATAAAACAAGGAGAAAACACAAAGAAATTGAGTTTAGGTTCAATCTTCAAAAGACAGAATTATATATTTTAGTTGTGTATTTAAGGGTTCTTGAACTCTGTGAAGAATTTCTGAATCTTTCATGGTTACACTTGAACATTTATTCTGATTTGGTTTGGTTTGGTTTGGTTGTTTTGTTTGTTGTTTTTTTTTTTTCTGTGTTCCTCAGAAGAGAACTGGTGATTCTCATGTCTTCTAAAATTCCTCCCATACATTTTAAATATCCAGAGACTTGTAGTAATGACCAGTGGTGGTGAACTTCCAAAGGATCAAAGATCTGGCACGATCAGGATAGTAAGTGAAAAACCCAAGTGCTGTGATACAAGGAATAGCTGAGTCACTTCAGTCAGGACACCAGACAGGGACCCGAGCATGAAAAGGTTTTTTGGTTTCTCCTATGCTTGAAATACCATGGGAACCATTCTCTTGTGGTATATCTGCTTACTGCCACACTGAAATTAAGACATGCAGAAGTGCCAGTGCATTTCTTTCTTCTTTATTTGTCCCCTTTAGAGGTTTGCTGAGATTATCAGAACTCAAAAGTTTTTACTTGATTGGAGGGAGGCTTTGGTTTGTTGCAATTGTCAGCTGCTGGTGGTATTTCTGACCCAGTGGTCAGGGCTTGCTTAGGACTATCCACAGTAAAACCAAGCCAGTGAGAGATTGGCTGTGGTGCACAGTCCCAGTGTTGGGGGACAGACGTGTAATATAGGAAAATGTCAGGATCTGGGCTATTAAAAGTTCTCATTATTGATTGTAGCAGCCACAGAGCTTAACTCCATCATTGGATGTAGGTTCTGCATCTAGGGAAGATGTAGTGGATATTTAGGAACCAATAAAAGTCAAATCTCTGAATTTATGCTCAAATAAAACACTCCATATTCTTTATTGAGGAAGATGACTTTAAGAATCCCACATAAGCACTGTTCCAGCTATTCCAGCTATTTCTGTGAAAGTCTTGGGTTTTTTACTTGCTTTTTCTTCAGTGCACAAGGTCAGGCATATATTTACAGATGTGGTGAAATGATATGTTTCAAAAGGTGAAGGTCTTTTTAAAGACCTTTTAATTAGTTTTTATGCTTGGTTTTCTAAATTTGCTGTGTCAAATGCAAAGTCCAATAGCTGAATAAGAAAATTAAAAAGGTAATTCTGTTGGCTGACATGAAGAATTCCATAAATGGCTGCCTTTCACATTCCTGGGCTGAAAGAAATGTGTTATTCAGCTATTTAGGATATTTTTGGAGATGAAAGTTTGTAGTTGTGTGCAAGTTTGAATCTTCATGGTTTGGTAAAGGGCTAATATAGAGGTTTATATTCAGCTTCAAGAAAGGCTTTATTTCAAAACCTCATCACCAGAAAAAGCAATTCTTTCAAGAAGTGATAATGTGGAGAAGTTGAATCTAGTGGGGTAGGAAAACAAGGTTCTGGAGGTATGTAGGACTTTCTTTTTTGGAGTTGGTCTAACACATAGTGCATTGTTACCATGTAGGACTTTCTTAATAATTGTACTAAATCCACGATGAGCCAAAAAGATAACTGGGGAAAGGTATGCCTGAAGATCCAGCTGCCTAAATAAAAATTCCGATTTATGGGAGGACAGCAGAATAAAGGAGAGCCGGTGTGCCTAGTGAGTTGAAGTTCTTGACCCTGCCACCATGGCCTGGATTGTCAGCTGCCTCTGCTGAAGGCAGCCACGTGAAAAGGTCCATCTGTGGCCACAGGAAAAAAAAAAAAAAGCCTTTGTGGCCTCAAGTGGCCTGTGGCCACAGGCAAGGGGCCCTCCCTGACACCAGATGTGAAGCTGCTGCACAAGCCTGCAGTCTGCAGAAGAGGAATATGGTGAGGAAGGCATTTCCCTGAAAGTTGTAGGAGGATGCAGAAATACTTGGAATTTCTAGCACTGACAGTTCCCTGCTAGCAGCCTGTTGATGCTGTGGGGGGGAAAAAAACCTTTAGGCATTTCTATAAAATGGCCATGTACTTCTGAACATGAAACTAGAAAGTGACACGTTGGCCTTGTGTGTTTTATTGGCTAAAGTCTATTTAGATTCTTATAGATTCTCTTATAGAGATTCCTCTCAGAAAGGTGCAACATATGAAACCCTCATAACTGCAAAACATCAGCCAGCGTTTAGTTCTGTATCTTTAATTCCCTTAGACTCACAGAAAAAAACAAAATCTGTGTTGTCTTTAGTGTCTATAGCAGTGCTTTTCCTGCCATGGCTCTGGGTAGAGGGCTTTTCTTGTGCTGTTTGGGCAGCCTTCAGTGATGGGATGGATTTATCACATTGTCCTGATGACTGCATGTGTCTTAAATGTCACACCTGTAAGTTTAATTAGGTGATTTATTTAATTTAGAGGTGTGACATTCCCATTCTTTAACTCGTAATGCTTGCATTTTCTTTTTTTATTCCTTTTTTTCTTTTTTTTTTTCTGGCATAGACCAAAATGTTCGTACCGACTCAATCCATTTCTTATTACATGGCAGTAGACCTCATTTAATTAAATGCAAAGTTATAAACTAAATGGTTCCCAAATGTATACTGCTTAAAGAAGGAAAAAAAAAAAAAAAAAGAAAACCTCACTAGCAAGTGTTTGCCAAGTGTTTGTGTTGGTTTGGCAGGTATTTGGAATTGAGTTTGTAACCAGAGGTAGTACTAGATGCAGAAGTAATGTCTTCATGAGAAAGTCACCCCTTTTATCTGGAAATGCTCTGTGTGTGCAAATCCAGCATCCATGGAAAGGATGGGTGGGTGGGGAAGTTTTTCATGGTCCTTAGTGCCAGCCCAGCTCTACCTTGCAGTTTCTGGGCAGACCTGGGAGAGGTCCTAATTAGTGTGCTAATTAGTCCTGCTGAAATGGAGTTCAGAGTAACTCATTCCTACAATCAATCTGGTTTTGAAACTGTATGGATATTGACTGAGCTATACCTGCTACTCATTAACCAGTACTGACAAAATAACCTGTGTTTCATTATGGTTCTGGTGGTGAAGGAAGGGGAAAAATAACTGCTTGTGGCATTTCTTATCAGTTTTATCCCTTGTACTAATTAGATGTTTATGTCTCATTTGCTGTGAAGTTGGAACATACTGGGTTTCCATGTTTATGATTCTGTATGTTTTGGTGTTTTGTGTTTTAAAGTCAGCGTGCTGTTGCTTTGTTAAATTAGCCAAGGTTTGAGTAGTGCTTTTCCTAATTCAGTTTTAATTTCCTCTGCTGCATATGAGACCGTGTCTCTTTTGAGGGAGCAAAAAATGATGTAGTGCTTAAATTACCTTAAAATACTGATTTCAGAAAGAATGAGAATTTTAACATTGCTTGCTTTGCCTTTAGGAAAACTTCTTTTTTTTTTTTTTTTTTTTTAATCTTCTGGCTTCTTATCCATGTCCTGTCCTGGCTGGTGGCCTTCTTCTGAGACAAGATTGTTTCTTTTCAGCGTCTTTCATCTGGACTTTGGCAAAAGAAGTCAGATGTAACCACAGTAGGTAATGCATTTCCAGACAATGCCTTATTGTCTGTACAGGCTGGACACAGAGACCTTGCATACTACTTAGAATCAAGATTAAATTACCAACCTTTTGGGCATTTTCATGTAAAATGCTCTTTATTATGGTTTTCTCATAGCTAAAGCATGAGTCACTTGCAAGCAATAATAGATTTTGGCTATGCTGCATGATGAAGTGTTCTGGATGCAGTGAAACATTTAATCAAGACTCCAGGCAGTGCAACTCCCAGTGGTCACCTTAACAGATTGAGGGGAAAAAAAGGAGAGAAAAATGGAACAATTATGGCACCTTTTCTTTACAGCGCTGGGATCAATATTTCTTACAGACAACAGAAGGAAGTAGCTTCTTTTTGAATTTTAAGTGATGATGAAAGCATATTTACACCCAATTTAGACTAGGTATAAGGAAGAAATTTGCCACAATGAGGGTGGTGAAATGCTGACACAGGCTGCCCAGACAGGTGGTGGATGTCCCATCCCTGGGAACATTCAGTGCCAGGCTGTACAGGTGAAAATGTCCCCTCTCATGGCAGAGAGCCTCGACTAGATGGTTTTCAAGGTCTTTTCTAACCCAAATTATTCTGTGATTCTAGGATTTTTCTGGCTAATGTCATTTAAGTCACAGTGGCTTTGTTCACTCTGATCTCCCAGCATTTTATCACAATGCTTTATTAAGGGTCTTGGCTGAAAAGCATCAAATTACCCTACTAAACTTTATATAATAGGATATTAACCCCAGGAAGGTTCTGCAGTCTTAAAACACTGGAGTTGGAGCTCACAGATTAGAACTGCCTGGGAAATTCCAGCACTACATAATAATCACAATAACATTTATAAGGATCCATGTGTGTTTGTTTAATGGACAAAGCAAAACACATTTCCAAAGTGCACTGAGCCCTAAGTTTCCAAACAGTTTCAAGGCTGGTAATCAGTAGCTCTTCTTGGTTCTGTGGGGTAAAAGGAAATATTTCTGTAATCCCTATTCTGAATTGCTCTTGATGCTTTATTTGCTTTGGGGCAACTGGAGTGTGGGCAGTGGTGGTGGCTAGGACAGCTTTCACATCCTGTGTTACATTAAGCTTGACCTCAGACATCAGAATTAAGTCTTTTAAACCTGACTTTATTTTTTTTCCCCCAAACAGTGCCTTTTTAACACTTTTCCCCCACATTTTCTCCCCAGCTGCAATCTTCCCCCTGTTAACAGGGATTCTTAACAACATTACATTTCTCTTTAACAGGTTTGCTGGCCTGCAGCACAATAGACTAATGTGATTTTTATTGTGCTAGCGTGTGCTGGGATTGTTTGCCTCCTGGAAAATGGGATATTCAGATGCCTCATTCAGCCTCAGCTATTGCCTTGTCCCAAGATATTTTCTTTATAAATGGGCTTTCCATCTTGTTGTGAAAATTGTAAAAGTGCATGATCAGTAGTTCAGGTTTTTCACCTTCCTGAGCTCTGCTATTATTGGGCATTCAAGTAATTTCAAAGCATAAGTGTTTAATTTTTTACCCTCAAACTTACTGTTTCCCAGTGATTTAGAGCAAGGTGGGAAACTGGTTCAAGATGGGCTATGGGGTTTATATCTATATATCTATACATGTTATATATATATATATATATATATATATATATGTATGTATGTAAAATGTTATTTCTTTTAAAGACTATTTCGCTCCTTTTTTTCCTGAAATGTATTTCCAGAAATGCATTTTGCTCTGATCCTTTATCTCCCCATTCCCTTGCCTCTCCAGTTTGGAGGAAGCATCCGTGCACTGGTCCTCAAGCACTGAGTGTAACCACAGCTCCACTGCTGTGAGTGGCCAATCTAATTACTCACATCAGTTAAAAAAAGGAATCTACACATGTGTGTGTGTTTTCCAGAATTAGGGAATAATTGTTTTCTGGATGAAGGAGAAGGCTGGAGTGATGAAGGCAAGAAAAAAAAATTACTAGTGTTGGCCAGATTCTTCAGTCAATTACATGGATGGGATGAATTGATAGTTGTGTTCTTTCCTTTTATCAAAATGAATGATAGTATTTAGAATATTTACCAAGGGAGGGGAATATAAAATCCTTCCACTTTTATTCAGTTCAAATTGATAATCTGCTGCCATGGTCTCCAGCAAAGAAGAAAAAACTCTTTAATTTTAAGATGAAGGATCATCTAATGAAATTTTGTCTTAAAATGAAGCATCATCAGATGATTTAGACATAAACAAAAGTCTTCAGGGTGGTTTGTGGCGATGCTGCTCATGGATTATTAGATGGTATCTCCTGAGAGAGGCAGCGTACGAAGGGAAGAGGAATGACTCAACACCATATAAATGGGAAGAAAAGCTGTTGCCTCTGCACTCTGTTTGATCTTTGATCAAATAGTTGTAGTGTTTGAAGAGGTATTGAGCGTGTGAGGCATCTGGGAGTTCCTCCCTTCTCAGATCGTGTTCTATCTATAGATCTCTGATGCACTGTGTGCCATGGAAAGCGTGGCTCCGAGCAGGAATTACTCTTTTGGGACTCCCAGGGAAACTTGCTGCTGCCACGTGAGCTCATTCATGTTTCCCGTGTCATCTTTTTCCCTCCTCTCATTGTCCTTTGATGGGTGGAAGAACTTCAGAGAACTGTTCTGTCTGTAAACCCTCCTGACTTTGGAATAAAAGAAAACTCAATGTTAATAACTGTAGTAAAACAGAGGGGTAGGGTCTGGCCAAGTGAGCCCATTGGTTTATGGAAGGTGTTAGGATTGGTTAGAATTTGGCACGTTGCCTTGCAGGGCGATGTTTTATTTTACATACCTTCGTAGCTCATAAACCCAGTCACTAAAATAATTTCTTTTTCCAGAATAAAACTCTAATTTAAGCTTTTTATGTTGAGCGTGGAACTTGTCTAGCCTGTTCAGTAATAGTTACCTGGGGTACTAGTGTTTTTTGAAGTGGAATTGGTGTTTTTCCTCTAAGAAGTGAAACTTCATCTTTTAGCAGCTGTTTCTTAATTCAGCAAATTATTTTGAATAAACTTAAGAATAGTTTATGTCCTAAGTGCTCTAATAGATCTGTGTGTCTTAGAACTTGAGGTCTGGATATGATTCTTCTATCTTTTTATCTGAATGGAGAAAGAACTATTTTTCTAACATCTACATTCAGAGTAAATTGAGGCAGAAGTGTCTGAGGTGACTGCTGCTTTCCTTGATCTGTTCTGAATTTGTTTAGGGAGAAAAAAACAACAACAACAAAACAAAAACAAAACAATAAAAAACAAACAAACAAACAAACAAACAAAAAAGAGAGGCTAATTTGAGTAGCAAATAAGAATCCTAACAAGATCAAGGCAATTAATTTGAAAATGTCTGTGCCAACAGGCAGCAGCAACCGAATTGTCACAAATGAGGATGGGCTGGCCATCTGTAACTGGCAGGGGCAGGGCATTGTTGTGAAAATGTTATTAAGCCTGTGAAGGAGAAATTTGATTCATGCACAGGGAAATTTGTGGTGTTGTTTGGCTTTCTATATTGCCGATCTCTGTGGTTTGTTGTATGCCTCTGGTTTTGCGTCTTAGCTTGAGTCAAACATAAAACAAGCACACAAACAAAACTAATAAAAACAATACACCCAAAGATGGTTTGCATAGAAATCAATGTGTAAAATTACTGTGATTATTTTACGAGGGTTGATAAATAAACAATATGTATTTGTCTGAAGGATAAGCTCTGAGGGAAAGCTTTGATTTTCAGGTTATTTTTCTACATGTATTAAATGTGTGAAGGAAAAGCACTACTAGAATTTGTACAAAAGCAGAGTGATTTTGTGGAGGTTTATGTGCATGTGGATTTACCAAAGCTTGCTGTTTTTTTTCATTTTCCCTTGAACAACAAAAGCAAGACAATATTATGAATCTATTAATTAGTTTTCCATCACAGTCTTAACAGCTTTAGGAAAGTCTGCAACTATTTGTTTTCTCATGGCTTCTGCAGAAATTCAAGGGTGTTCAGAGGGGCAAAGCCCCCGTCAGTGCCTGGACCACAGGAGAGGGCAAATTAGAGAATAAAAAGGGTGCAAAGATGCTTAACTATCTTTGCTCTTTCTGTGTTTTATTATATTTGAGTCCTCTGAGTGGCAGTAAGAACTTTTGGGTCCTGTATTAAAGTTGCTGTTGATACAAATAGGAATCGAGGATTTGTCAGATGGAAAGTTGCAGAAATTGTTGTTGCATAGTGCAGTACCTTGAGTGCTGTGAGGTGGTTGCCTTGTATCTGCCTTTGCATCCTAGATTTGCACTGAATGATGAGTGTGAAGTCAGGGAAGAATACTCCTCATTTTGGATAGATTTGGAGAAGGGGGTGGCAATTATCACTTTCCATGTAGCCTGTGCATATTGCTTCCTGCAGGCATCGGCATGTGATGGTTCCTTGCTTCCAAGGTTTGGATAAATCCCTTCAGCTCCCTTGTTTTCCCTCCTGTGGTGTATTTGAGGTTTCAAGGCCTTTGGTTTCCTAGATGTAACTTGCTGCTGTCACTGGTGACCCTTTTAAAAGTTCCTCCTGTGGTGCAAACAGCTGGTGACACCACCATGACCACCTTGTCTTGCCTTTGTCAAGTCCAGGGCAGAATTACACTTAATTTTTAATTGGTAGCATATGATAGTAATCAAACCACATATTTCCTAAAGTGACACACATTGATTTCTTTATGCATATATGAAATGGGATTAGAAAGAAGCAGTTGGTTGGGAAAAGGTTTAGTTTAGATCTTTGATTAAAGCTTTGTGGATTTTTTTTTTTTTCTTTTTCTTCTCCAGTAAAGATGTGGTAAGATATGCTGCAATCTTCTTTGTGGTTGTGGTTCTCCTGTGGTCCTCTGCTTCATGTTGGAATTTACAGCATAATTTCAAAGTGAAATTAATTTGTGAGCTCCTGGACATTCAGTTTACATCTGATCTCACTCAGGATGTATGAGATCCTCTCTTCAGTGAAATGTAACTGACTCTTGTTTGGGGAAAATGTGATTTTTTTTTTTTTCCCAAATCTTTCTCACACATCTCTTAGACCAGGCTGGATGGGCCCTGAGCAGCCTGATCTAGTGAGTGGCATCCCTGTCCCTGGCAGGGTGGGGTGGAACTGCATCATCTTTTAGGTCCCTTCCAGCCCACACCATTCTGGGATTCTCTGATTACTTCAGTGAAATTTCTGCAGATGAGTGCATTCAAGGGTCTTACTCCCTAGGTCTGCAGTTCTGTTTGTTAGCTGAAGTAGTAAATTCTGGCAGAAGTAAAAAGATAGCTTTAGTCACAGACGCTAATTAGACTTAGCCAGTGGTGAATTATGAAGCAATACACATTATCTAAGCCCTGTGGATAAGTAATAAATCATGGTGTGGATGCTCTTTAAAAATGTGTTCTTTTCTAAAAAATTTCTCATCCTTATTTGAGAATTTCTTATTTTTCCACCATGTAAAGCACGTCTTCGGTATAAAATACAGTTTCTTTGTTTACTTGTGAATTGATTTTTCAGAATAAAATTACCTTTTTTATTCTTCTCTTTTATACTTCTTCTGAATCTGACTTTAACTTATTTCCCTCCCAGTCCTTAGCCATGTGTATTCTTGGATCCTCACTATTTTACATTTTTCAAGCTGCAGGCGATGCACAGCTCCTATCCCAAACTCCCCAGAAGTTGTCACATATTTTCATGTGTTTTGCACAAAGGGCAATCTCTCATCATGAAAATGGGTTCTGGTGGTGAAATGTCACCCACAGCTGAAGCATTACCTGTGAATGTCATGTGTGGTAGGAAATAAATGAATTGCAGAGCTGTGCAGCTGCTTCACCTTGAAACCCTGTCTGGGGAAATGCTGCACTTTGGGGGGGAAAGCAGGAAGAGTGTGCTGTGTACCAGTTCATGGGCAAGGAGGCCTGGCAAAATCCTTCATCTGTCATTTCCACCACATCCCTCCCATTTCTGTGATCAGTTCTCACCCAGTCTCCTTGAAAACCAACCCAGGCTGGTTTCTTCTCCCAGAGTTTGTGTCTAGTGAGATGATTGTCAGTCACTGCTGGTGATGCTCTGCTCAGCACTCCTTGTTTTTCTGCTGTCAGGCATATAAATTTAATGATAAAACTTTTCTGAGTTGATCTGTCTCAGGCTGTGAATTGTTTTGTGTACCATTTTTGAATGGCCAAGGGGATTAAATGGGGGATAAATAAATAAATAATGGCCTTCTATAAAAGACCCCTGTTTTGTCTCCATTTCCAGCACATATAGCCATTATATTACTATTACACTAATATTAATACAATATTTCCTCTGTGTTTGGGATCATCCTGATGATCAAGCCAGAACAGCTTGGTAATTGGTGGTCCCTATGAAAACAGAACAGAGAAGAAAATGTTATGACAGGAGACTGCAAACAGTAGAAATTGTACACTCTGGAACACCAGATATGTCTGTGTTGGTTATATCCAGAGCAGCTCAATCCATATATTTTCAACTGAGTGCATGGAGAATCCTTGTGGATAAGGACATTGCAGATACAGTAGCATAAATAACATTTTGTCTGTCAATCCAGGTACCTTCTTTAAGTCATCCGTACCTTTGCCTTTTGCCTTTCTCTGCTCTGTGGTTCTTTCAGCTACTCATTTTCTCCTTAGTGGGTCTTCAGAGTTTGGTGACTGTTCAATATTTTGGGTCCAAAACCATACCTTTTCTTCCATGATAAATGTAAAACAGCTGTGTCTTCTTTTTCCATTTTGGAATATTACGTTCCAGACCCAGCAACAAGAGAAAATGTAGCTCTGCATCTTTTTCAATTAGCATCAGCAGGGCAGCAGTGTTGCTTACGAAAAACTAGGGATGAAGATCACAAAACAATCTTTCAGGAACTATCATCCTTACTTGGAAGGGCATACAAATATGGCATGTGAAAAGAACATTTGTTGAGTTTTGGATAGGCAAGGAGAGTAGATGCTAGTGGGTGCTCCTAAAGTAACGTTTATGTTTGCAATTAGAGGAGAGTTTAGAGACAGAGAGAAAAGCAGATTATTTGTTATGAAATATATTAAGTGCAAGGGTGTTTTTTCCCCTCTCGGAACGGAGAGTTGCCAATATATAAACATTTCAGAGAGAATTTTACACCACCTCATCTTTATGTCAGGCAGCATTTAATGGTTGAACGATCTCCTGCCCCGGCACTTGGCAGTTATTCTCCAGGGGCTGACTTTGAGGATTACAATGACAGTCTATCAGTGGATCTTTTCCAATATAAACTAGGCTAGGACCATTTAAAATCAGTTGCTATCAACAAGTCAAATTAACTTTATTTGTGTTAGAGGTTTTCCTAGGAGTATTTTATAACAACGTGGAATTTTAATATCCGGACGGGCTTTTCCTATTGTTGGTGTGATTTGGGAATGTGCTAATTCATGTGATTAAGAGCAATTTACCTGATCTCCTTCAGAATGATCTTATTAGTAACATTCATGTCCAATCAGTGTTCAGTGCTCACTCAATTTTTTTCCTATTCCTGCTTTTTACAGGTAGAAATAACACTTCAGGATATCAATGACAACCCACCAGTATTCCCCACAGACATGCTCGATCTGACTGTGGAGGAGAACATAGGAGATGGATCTAAAATACTGCAGCTGACAGCCATGGATGCTGATGAGGTAGGAGCATGATTTCAGTTTTGAATGTTGGTACTAGAAGTGCCATTCTGGACATGTTTTTACCTGTTTTCTTCATCCCTTTGTGTGAGCTTGGCCTTAGGAATCATGGCAGTCATTCACAAAGTTCTGTCCAGTATTGTGGAGGTCTAAGCTAATTTTCAAACCAAGAAGTTGTAGCTGAGCTCAGTTCTGAGGTGTGCAATAAAATTAATCTCAGACAAGCCTTGGAGAACAAGAAAAATTCTGGTAACACCTGCTTTCCCTTTGACTAGACCTAACAAAGATCAATATTATCCCTTCCAAAAGAAGGTTTTATTTTACCAAAAAAAGAGGAGAAAAGAAGTAATGATAAAATGTGTGCTCTGTACATTAATCTGTTTGCAAAATAATTTTGCACTCTTAGATTCATTACTATGAGAATGCTGCAACTAAGGTGCTATGAAGAAACTACCATGTTATTGATGCATTCATTTATTTTAGAAACTTCAATTATAAAAATGTTAATCATGTTATTTTTCTTTGCTGCACTGTTTCTTTCCACAAGGAAAACGACTAAAAAGTCACTATAATCCTACAAAAAGTTTGTGTTGTCATTAGAACATAGAGTTATACTTGACAACAACAGGCAGCTCTTGCTGTTCAACCTCCTCAAGAGAATTTTATTCCTGGCCTTTTTTGTGCTAGCTTGGTTAGTCTTCCTGTGATTGTTAATTGGTGTACCTAATCTTGCTACTACAGAGGGAACCACGGGAACACCCCCGGGAATGGTGCAAATGTGATTGTAAATATTTTGGTTTTCCCTTTATTTTCCAGTAGTAGCCTGATACACAGACAAAACCCAGGATTTTGGAAAGGTGAACTTCTGTAGCAAAAATTCTAGCTGCTTGTCTTTCTTTTAGGAAGCAGTAAATACTGAACTACCACTCTGTGATGTGGTATGGCAAATATATCTTAGATTATGGCAGTATCGTATGCTCCAGCCTCTTTTTAACCATTCCTGAACTACACTTAATCTATTACCCATTCTGAAGCACTCCATCCAGTGGGAAGTGATTTGTTACCTTGGAGAGACATCAGTCAGTGTTTTTATCAGAAGGAATGATTTCAATTTCCTTACCAGAACATTTGTAACTCAAGCTCTTTACAAAGAGCCCAAGTTTTCCTAGTGATGTGCAGCTTTGGGTCGAGATACCTTTGTATTCCCCCCTGCTTTTTGGAGCTGAGGGCAAAGTATAAAGCAATATCAAACATGGGTGTGGTTTTAGCTGCTCTCTGTTAGAAGGAGTCTGGCTGGTCAAACACAGGGTGAAGAATGTGGTCACCTCTGAAAATTCTCCTGAGATGTGATGGCTAAGCCACACAATTGGAGGAAAGCGTGTGACATCCCCCAGGCACACCTGAGCACACAGATGAAGCACTGCACACAGCTCTGCAGGGCTGGGCACCTGCAGAACCCTGTTTTCTTTCTAAATTTCCTTTTATCAGTTAGCTCACTCTGACTCTTTGAAACAGCACCCCAGAGAGAAAGTCTGGCACAGGGCACTCTGGTAAGGTCACATAACTAATGCTTGTCTGTCCTCTCACAAATACAAGCAGGTGTTTATCTCTATTAATTTGCTTTTTTAGGCAGGAGTATATGAAACAGCCATAGAATTTCCTTCTGCCAGATCTCTTTGATCTGCTGTTCATTGCAGAAGTGCCACTGGCATGTCAGCAGCAGGTTTCAGCTGTCAAATCCAAGCACCATCAGTACACAGGGTTTAGGTACTGTATCTGATGGTAGAGGCTACCAAACCTTCAGTATCCTTGAGCCTGTCTTGGAAAAAGAAGTACATGACATTATTCTACATAGCATTACTTTTCCTTAATTTTGCTTTCAACCAAAATGCTCAACGTCCACATGAAGGCTTTGTTTTTTTTCCCCCAAGAATAAATGAAAATTTTTGACCCAAAAGCAAATGCTATTGACTTGCAGCACAACTCGAGAGATCAGAACTGTGATTTTAATGATGTGTGATTTGTCACTTTGGGGTTTTTTATTTACATGGGTAAATATATTTCCATGCAGAAACTGACCTTTGAGGGACTGCTGCAAGCACATCCTCCATGAGTTTCTCCTGACCATGAGCTGTGGCTGGAAGTGCTGCCACATTGCTGCCCTCAGGTCCCCCCTGCTTCCATGCCTCCCTCCCTCCCGCTCCTGCTCCCTCCATCCCATCTCTAGAGAGCTGGATGACGAAAGAAAAAGAAAAAAAAAAAAAAAAAGAAAGAAATCTGATCCCACTGGCAGGGATTTAGTTTAATCTTCAAAGATAAAGCAGGAATAAACACTGATCCTTATTAAGATGTCACACTGCTCGGTGATGCTAGTTTGAAACTAAAACAGGTAACAGAGTTTTTGGTATTGACTGGATGAAATCCTTTTATGAAGAGTAGAGCACAAAGTATATGGGTAATCTCATCATTTCACATCTCATAAATAAAAGCTGTGTCTTTACTGTGGGATTGAAGCAGGGACTGGGCAGGAAGGCTGTTTATTAAAGGAAACCATTCTGAAAAATAATCTCCAAGCGCAGTTACTGGAACGATCCTTGTCTTGCTGCAAGTTATGCTGTGGTTTTCCTGGCAAATAGCGTGACTTGACCGCTCCTGTTTTGCCTCAGGGAGCCAATGCCCTGGTCACATACACCATTATCAGTGGTGCAGATGACAGCTTCCACATTGACCCCGAGTCCGGGGAGCTGATAGCCACCAAGCGCCTGGACCGGGAGCGCCGCTCCAAGTACTCCCTGCTGGTCCGCGCCGACGACGGCCTGCAGTCCTCGGACGTGAGGATAAACATCACTGTCAGCGACGTCAACGACCACATCCCCAAGTTCTCCAAGCCTGTGTACTCCTTCGACATCCCAGAAGATGCCACACCAGGTAAACAGGACATGGAAATGCGACCGCTGGCCTCTCAAGTGGTTGTGCTCTTCATTTTTTCTGGTTTCATATGCAAGAGTGTTTTGATGCTGAAAAGGGGGGGGGGGGGGAGTGTAAACTAAAAAGTATTTCGATCAAAAGAAATTTTCAAGTACTGTGCTCTATTACATGACTCCAGGTGAGAAATGAATGTTACTTCCAAGGTTTGTGCTAGCACAAAAGCAGTATCTGCCAGTAGCATCTTAGAAGCTTATTCTAAAACATAAATAAACCAAGGAGATGCAAATGATGTGGTGATAGCTTTTAGGATTTTATTAGGGTTTTCATAAGCATGGGAGTCTCAGTTTGGGAGAACTAAGGTTACCCCCATGCCGCCAACTTTCGCACTCTGCCCCACAGTGCCTGTCCCAAAATTTGGTGTTTTGCATTAAAGAATTGCAGTGCAATCAGCTGTGCCTCAGGAATCTGATCTGGAAGTAATTGAGATGTCTGTAAGCACAGAGTGCTTTGGTTGCTGATCCCCAGCCATGCTCTTTTCTCTCAGAGCCTTGAGTCTTGGTCTGTTTCAGCAGGAATAACCCTGGCAAGCCTAATTCCCCCGACATTAAAATGAGACTTCTCTCATTATTTGTTTATAGGGTGTACATTAGTGCTTTAGACTCAGCCTGATGGATGCTGAAGGAACAAACAGACTGATTTTGTATTGAAGTACTGCATCTTCTGCTCTGCTCTCCAGCAGTCTGGGAGCAGCTGGCAGGCTCACCAGAGGGGAAGGACCATGAAGTTTCCCCTTCAAGGTTCCACTTTCTATCCCAGATAGTAATTCCCATTCCTCTTGCAGCTAGAGAAACGTTAAAGCTTCAGATAATCAAATGGTTGTGAAAGATACCAGCATATCCAGCTGGATTAAAGGGGGTTACAGCACCCTTCTTTGTTCTGATGATATGAGCAATTTTCATTATCACATGGCTTGAAAGTAGTTAACTGTGCTGCACGTAGTTCATATGGTTCCAGGGAAAGGAAACTTAATGATTTATTTTCTTGGAAACAAGCTGATCTTAATTATAATTAGTGTTCAAAATACTAAAAAGTGACACTTGATTTCCAAACTCCAGTCAGATAGGTCAGTCATGCAAGGGCAGCTATGCAGAAATGAAAACACTGGCACAGATTCACAGGGCGTTGGATTTCAGAAAGCAGTGGAGAACAGACCCCTATAAGGTTTCTAGTTTTCTAACCACAGTTACCCTGCAAAGGCACTGTTTCAAAAAGCAGAGCTGGGATATGCGGTTTGTACTCACATTTTGCAAAGAAATATCTAGAAGGTTCCAGAACTTGTGATTCTCTGCTGCAAAGGGAGGGTCCTTTGAGTCACAGGAAGACAAATACCTAGCAGTAGAAAAGGTATTTTTGCCCCTGTTGATATCTAAACTGCATAAAGATAAAAAACATCCCTGGCCATTTCTTAGGGTCTTTGAGTAAAAGCAAGAATGTAATGTCCCTTTCAGCTTCAGAAAACTTTCTGCAATAGTTACTCAGACAGCATTGAGGCTTGAGTTTCTCTTGGAGGGCAAATCTCATCCATGGATCTGCTGGATGCTGAGCTGGCTCTGTACAGGAGCTCCTGTTGCAGGTGCCTGATGGTGCTCTGCTGTCGTGCCACGCAGGTTCCTTGGTGGCTGCCATCCTCGCCACCGACGACGACTCGGGCATCAACGGGGAGATCACGTACACCATAAGCGAGGATGACGAAGAGGGAATCTTCTTCCTGAATCCCGTCACCGGGGTCTTCAACCTGACCCGGCCGCTGGACTACGAAGCACAGCAGTATTACATCCTCACTGTCCGTGCTGAGGATGGGGGAGGCCAGTCCACGGCCATCAGGGTGTACTTCAACATCCTGGACGTCAACGACAACCCGCCCGTGTTTGGCATGGCCTCCTACAGCACTTCCCTGATGGAGAACCTGCCCCTGGGATCCGCCATCCTCAACTTCAGCGTCACCGACGCCGATGATGGTAGGAGCTCCCTCATGTTCTGTGATCCTAAATCTGTGCTTCACCTTAGCTACGTTTAAAAGCCTTACTAAAGCAGGGGGAAATTAGGGCTACCCTTAAGTTGCTGTTCTCATATGCTTAAATTTACATTTAAATTACACCTAAGTCTGCCAAGTTTTTTTTCTGTAAGTTTATTATAAATTCTTATGAGGGTTGTGGTAATATCAGATATTATCTGCAGTCATCTTAAATGTACTAAAACTTTTAAGTCTATGATGAAGACAGTTGTCATCTACAAGGTGTTGATAGTGGAGGTTAAAAAATGTATTGCAAGAAATCTCAGGAAAATTTCCCATTGAAATAAGCTTTAATATTGGGATATTTAATATTGGCATTTAGAGGGTGTTAATGTGTTGAGTATAAAAGGTACAATTTTTATAGCTTGCTTAACCATTTTGCCATACAGTTTGTGCCCAAGCAAAAATAATTACAGAATATGACCATAAAGCACGTAAACAACATTCCATCATGGATCCCATTTTCTGAAGTGTCCACTGACACTACCCAGTGTGACATAGTGCAAAACTCTTCACAACACTCCCAGTGACTTTACAGGTGAAGGTTATTTCTGTGACATGTGGAGCAGCCTTGTCTCCTCTCAACATGACAGGGGCTCAGCAGAGCCTGTGGAAGTGTATCACGCTGAAATATGCTTCCAGGACAAAGCACCTGCATGGTTTGAGGAACCCCTGTTTGTGCACCTAAATTGTCTGAACCTATCAAGATTGCTCAGTAAAGCAGTTTTTCCTCAGGGAATGCTCCAGCATTTTTGTGGGGAGATAAATTTTGTGCTGATGGATGTAACTTTCCATGGTTAAAATTGTGTAACAGGTTTTGAGATCTAACTGAGGGAGAAGAGATTCCATAAGATAGGCCAACAAATCAGAAGTCATAACTTTGTGATATTGGCTGTTCTTGCATGAATCTCTCTTTCACCACACTTGTTAAGGCTTTTTTTTTAAAGTAAGCTAAACATAAATTGGAGGAGGAGCTTGTGCTTCTATCATGCATACCCAGAGAAGGGATTGTTCCTCCAGACCTGTAGATAAATGGGTTTGTGTCTATCTCCTCTTTTTATTTCATATTTTCCTGTCAGGACTACACCACCTGGTTTCAAATCCTTTTGGAAGTTAATTTCACTTTGCCATTATGAGTTTGTTTTCCTTTTCTCTTGCACCTCATACATTAATTTCCATCTGTGCACGGTGGATGGGAACTATATCATACCACTGACATATCAATTCACATTCATCACATGCTCAGTTATCAAGGAGGCAAATGAGTATTTGAGGAGCAATGCAACGAGAAGTCAGATATCTTGCCTTTTATATTTTCTGGCACACTTGCTTTTCTAGAAAGCTGGATTTAAAATTAATAGGGCAGAAATATCATTCCAAGAGCATGCTAGGTTGAGCTCTCCCATAGGACTGTAACTTAAGCAAATGTTATGATCTATTGTTGTTTCTGTTTCAAGCCCAAAGTTGTTATCTTGTGTTGTCTTATATTTATCTAGAGCACAGAAATAGCTATTGCTAGTATTATACTCTTCTCCATGTGCTCTCAGATAATGCACTCAATACAAATATAATTTGGTTGATTATTTATGTTATATGATCCTATAGTTTGAAAGAGCTCTGGAAAGACATTGTTTTATAATGAGCTATGGCTGTTGTTTTAGGATAAACACTGATAAAGGACAGAAACATGATGATAGTGAAACTGCTCCAATTTCCATTTTCTTGTTTAGCACACCCCATGGGAAACAGCAGCTGTTTATCTCAGCTTAGGCTATTTCACATACAGGTCCATAGCAAATATCAGCTACAGCTCTTGCATATTGAATAATAAAGCAATATAATAATATGTACTAAAAAACTCAGTTACCTTAAACGCATTCATTTTGAAATTCAGATTTTATTTTTTCAACAAACAATTAACAGGAAAAATCTCAAGAGGAAAGCATACGCATGGTGGTCAGTTTGTTAAAATTTTAGGTATTCCTCCAGGCAAAGCTGGTGTAATTTCCCAGCTAAACTCTGCAGGAATTTATAGAATGGCAGGGGGGAAGTAGTTTTATTGGTTGCTTTTTTAGTCTTATTAGTAAATAAATACAAATAGAAACAAAGCCCTTTAGAAGAGTATTGTCATGAAATTGGTGACTCCATGTCTGTCCTTTCAGTGTTTTATCAGATGAACTCTCAGATTAAATAAACCTAAGATTCAGCAAAGAGGATGTCCCCACATTCTCCCTAAGAAAAACCCAACTCCAAACCTTGGAAGGGGGGTATGGATGAGGTGCCAGCTTGGCATGCTCTGCTTAAAAAAGAGAATAGTTCATTAAGAGCCCTTCCTGGCTCCACTGATATTTAGGCAACTCTTCTGTTTCATAGATTAATTTGTGTAAGCATTATCAGCGTGGAAGCCTATGAGAATACAGGACAAAGAATGAAAGGTTCATGGAGGTGAGATAAGGAATAGCAAACTAATTTTTTCTTAGGAATAAGCACCACAGAAAACACTGTGGGGGGAGAAAATAGAGTATTTTTACAAGTAATTTTCTTTTGCAGTACCCAAATCCTACCCATCTCTAAAAATCTTGAATTGCCAGAAAGTACTTTACTGAAATCAAGACTTTCATCCATATAATTAATCTTGTGAAAATACAACTGAACTAAAAGCAGAGTAGCATTGAACTTTCACTGTCCTTCACTTGATCAAAGTAATGGAGAAACACTAAGATCTAGCAGATAAATGTATTAATTTCTTTAATTGCATTCAAATATTTTGTCTTTCATGTTTGGTTCTATTCATTTTATAATTTAACTCCTATAGGAGGAACAAGAGAGAGGGAAAGATGCCAATTATAGTAGCCACTGGGGGAAAGACACATAAGACTAGATTTCTCAAGTCTGAGCATAATGAACAGCAGAGATTAATAAATCTAATGAAGGTATAATTTTATTATCAAAGCAATTCACTTGGAGAGAAAAGAGCTTCTGAGTGAAAATGGCAAAAATGCACAGCAATCTGTGGACACCTTTCTTTGCATAAACAAGCTAATTTGAGGGGTAAATTAGTGGCTAATGATTTGTTAATTTGCTAATCTTAAACATAGTCTTAAATATGCAAAACAAGAACAATTTTTGAAATCAATTAAAATAGGTGTAAGATAGAGGAGCGAATTTTTTTCACATTTGGATGTTCTCAGTATTTATTTGTTTAGAATGAACTGTGGAATTGAAGTAACACACCGTGTTTGCTACAAGGAATATTTGAGGATATTTCACAGCCCTGTTCAGGTTCAGGATGCGTTTCCCTTACTGGAATGATAAATCTCTCCCCTGACCATAATTGCTAGTTATGTTTTGATCATGAGATGAGTGAGGACTGTTCATCTGATATTTTGGAATACCATGCCATATATGGGAAGCATACCTTTCCCCAGTATTCACTCTTGGCTTGCTCCAGCTAGGCTTGGGAGTTTCTGCTTGTGGCTTTTTTAATTGACTGGAAAAATTCATGAAATAATTACATTAATAATAATGTTGCTTAGTTGAACTGGGAAGAACGGAGGAAACCAGATGTTCAACGAGCAGCAGAACTACTGAGTCTTGGTTTCTGAAGGAAAACCCTTCAAACCCTTTATCCTTAACTCTTGTAGAAGGGGAAAAATTACTTGTGGTGCCACTGTGCAGGTCCTGCTGAATGAAATGCAGAGATGAACCCTGCCAGTCATTCCCTCTGTGGCCTCTCCAAATAACATCCTCCCTCTCTCTTTCATGAATATTATCTTGTCAGAAAAGAATAATTTCAAAGGCTTCTGCTCCACTGTGAAACTTGGCTGAAATTAGCAGATGGATTCAAAAATGGTGGTGAGGAGGCTGAACACTCAACATGGTTGTACAGTCCTCATTTCTGTAGGAAAATGAAGGAAAATTTCCTGTGGGAACATGGCTGGAGATATTGATACCTAGGTCAGTGGGATGAAGTCCTGTTATCTACCTTTCTTCTCCCTCCCCAACCAGGCCCCAACTCCCAGCTGTCCTTCAGCATCGCATCCGGGGACAGCGCGGGGCAGTTTGGCATCGACAGCCGCGGGGTGCTGAGCATCCGGCAGCCCCTGGATCGGGAAAGCCAGTCCTTCTACAGCCTCATCGTGCAAGTGCACGACATGGCGCCCCTGCCAGCCTCCAGGTACACCAGCACAGCCCAAGTTTCCATCATCCTGCTGGACGTGAACGATAGCCCCCCGAGCTTTATCTCCCCTAAGCTGACCTACGTCCCGGAGAACACGCCCATCGACACGGTGGTGTTCAAGGCACAGGCCACGGATCCCGACAGCGGTCCCAACAGCTACATCGAGTACAGCCTGCTCCGGCCTCTGGGAAACAAGTTCAGCATCGGCACCATCGATGGGGAGGTGAGGCTCACCGGGGAGCTCGACAGAGAAGCTGTGGCCAACTACACCCTGACTGTGGTAGCCACAGACAAGGGCCAGCCGTCCCTTTCTTCGTCTACAGATGTGGTGGTCATAGTCCTGGACATCAATGACAACAACCCGCTCTTCGCCCAGAAGCTTTACAAACTGGAGGTGGCGGAAAATACTTTGACTGGGACGGATTTAATCCAGGTGTTGGCCACTGATGGGGATGAAGGGACAAACGGGCAGGTCCGCTACGCCATCGTGAGCGGGGATGCCAGCAGTGAGTTTCGGATCGATTCTGTGACGGGGGTCATAACTGTGGCCAAGCCTTTGGACAGGGAGAAGAAGCCCTCCTACACACTGACTGTTCAGTCATCTGACCGTGGGAGCAGCCCCAGGACCGATACCTCGACAGTCAGCATTGTTCTGAAGGATGTTAATGATTTCATTCCCACATTTGAGCTTTCCCCCTACTCTGTGAACGTCCCTGAGAATCTGGAGACACTCCCAAAAGTTATTCTTCAGGTGCGTACGTTCAGCAGTAAAAACACGTCTCTGACAATTAGTAACATGCCTACATGGTATTAAGTGTCCTTCCTCCAAAGTTAAAAAGAGGCAAAACAGTAGAAAAGTTGCCTCTTGGCTTTAATTGGATTTGCAGTCTTTGTTGGCTTGTTTTCCTTTTTGTTTGTATAGGTGTTCGGGGGTTTTTCCACCAAAAGTTTATATTCAGTTTTCGAGTTCTGTTTGTGTTTTCCCTGCCTATCCTCACACCTCCACTGGGACTTTAAGAGTCTGCTCTATCCTCTCATCTCAATCTCAACTCCATGCAACAAATCTCTCAATCTGGTTGTTGCCTACATGGGATGAGGCTGTGTGCCAAATATTGAGAGAGAACTACATGGATTCCAACAGCAGGACATGCAGTGCTTGCTTTCATATGGACCTGAGTCTGCACCAGGTCATTTTCTTTTTTTCAATTACAGCTAACTTATGCTTGTGGCGTTTCCTTTAATTCAACCCGTTAATTTGGATTATTATCATAGAGCACTCTTCCTCTACCCCAATACAGTTTTACAGTGCTTGATGCCTGTTCTGTTTGCATGGCTCGTGCAGGTTGTAGCAAGGGACGATGACCAAGGGCTGAACAGCAAGCTGACCTACGTGCTGGTGGCTGGCAATGAGGAGGGAGCCTTCACCCTCTCGGACAGCGGGGAGCTGCGCCTGATGCGGAGCCTGGACCGGGAGGCCAAGGAGCAGTACCTGCTGCTGGTCACAGCTGCTGATGCAGGTGAGGCAACCACAACATCTCTTCTGCTGTGAGGGCGTGTGGGAAACATCGCATTCTGGGCAGAAAATAAATGTTCTTGTGGTGGTCTGAAGCTTTAGTGGATGGAGATGTCTGTAGGGAGAGTTGGGCTTACCTGATGTCAAAGGGAATTTGGTTTTTGGAAATCAGGATTTTACTCCTATGTCCAGTTGTCTGCTGTTGGTCATACTCACTACAGATTTAGGTAGGAGGATTTTTGCCCTACAGTAACAAGTGGTCCTACCTAAGTCATAAGAACTTCATGCATGACTACAAAAAAACAGTTGAAACGGCAATCAAACCCTGTATAACATTGGCATCACAAATCTGCGGAGGTAGCGTCAGTGGCCAGGAAAGACATATGGACTACCCAGTTTATCTTACTGAAATCTTAGCCCTGAAAAGAAATAAGAAATTGCATCTCAATATTTTAATATTCTGCTTTGCTCAGCATCCAGTCATATGTTTGCTCCACAATACAAAATGTATTCCAAGTTCTTTCATTTAAAACAGGATGCGAAGTCCTGTTATGAAGATTAATTACACTTTCACTTGAGGTGTCCAAGCCCAAAATTTTGGTTTCAGATTTTGGTGTGAGTATTATTAACAAAGACATCCTGCATCATAGTTTGGACTGATCTCCGGTCTCCCATGGTTTGATGGATTTAATTTACTGCAGAACTTGTTCCTGCTTTCTAACCATAAAAATAGAACCAAAGCCGACTTGTTGACAAGTGAATACAGTTTTGTTTTCTGCCATGCTGTGTGCAGTATCTTGTGCCAGTGACAACAGCTATGGCTTATATTTTCCTATTGCAGCAGAGCTCAGGTATTCCACAGTCTGAGCACAGCCGAAGCTGCAAATCACAATTTTAAGGCTTGAGGTATCATTTGTCTTGTACTTTGGCTGGAGATAACCGTGTGCTTTATGGTTTTTACACTGGCTTTCTGTTATTCCGTAGCCTCAAACTTGTGACCTGGACTTGCTTGGGTTTGAACATCCTTATGTTCCTTCAGAAGCCGAGGCTGGATTTGTCTTGATGTCTCTCTGGTCTCTCAGTCCAACCTGGCAGAAGTCAGTGAGGGCTGTACAGAACAAAGCACCCAAAGACTGAACTGATAAAAGTGGTGTCATCCAGCCAGGAATTACTGTCCTTCTTGGAAGAGAGAGGGGAGCAGAACTCAGCTGTACCCCACTCCTATCACTGTGTGTAAGCCAAGAGTTTGACCAGAGCACAGGCTCTACCTGGACTCTGGTTCCTAAAACCCCCACAAAATCCAGGAGATTTAACCAACACTTAAATCCAGCAGTCCCAAATGAAAATATTTACTTGTGTTGTGAGATCTCTGAGTTTCAGGTAATCCAGGGAGACGTTAATACATGAAGTGTGCATGGGACCTTTGCCATAAGTGGCTGACAAGAACAGCAGCATGTTTTATGAGTTCCTGTGTTTAAACATGTATGTATCACACTGATTAAACACTGTTTGAAACTTCCTTTTTAAATTTGCTATGTTCTTGTAAAGCTAACTCACAAGTTCCCATGCCCTCCTGCCAGTGTCAAAATGTGCTAGCAAGTGTGTTCAGAAGCAGCTGTTCAGTAGTAACTTTAAGCTAAATGTAACTGCTCTACTGTGCTCCAGTTTACAACCTGACTAATCCACAGCTGGTGTGATTTAAGATAGTTTTCAACCAGGCTGGTGAATAACATTAGCTGTCATCTTCTGGTTGCACTGAAGACTTGTTCTGAATTCATACCAGCAAAGAATACATTGAAAATTATGCTGGTCTTTATTTATCTTAAACATCACAGGAAAGTAGAAATCTTCAGTATAAGCCTGTGGCAAAACTTAGCTTGCTTTCATGTGAGTGGGATGGGAGCCGTAGGCACAGTAGGTATCCAGGTGGCACCACACTGCTAGTCAGTGCTTGCTTCAATAAATGATGTATTTCCTGCCATACTGGCAAAAAAGATGGGAATGACACCATCTTGAAATGGATAATAAAAGCGTTTGGAGTATTTATGTTCTTGAGCAGCTGCTAAATGTTTATAAAAGAAACTCTCACAGGCATGTCCAGCTCTTGGCCTAACATAACCATTTATTTTGAGTCTTTAAGTTTGTGTTTGTTTGATAATTCTTAGTAAGAAGGATTTTGCATGCAGACTGTTCATCCAGAAATACACATGCAAAACAGGTAGGGGAAGCTGTGCCTGACCAGGTGTTGAAAAAAGCAGACTTATCTAAAATTGTCAATATTCACATTATATTTGAAAATGAATCGAGGAAAAGGTATTCCTTTGCACTTTGAGGTTGGCTTTTATTAGCTGTAATAAACAGTCAATCAAGTAGTCTTTAGCAGCCCAAAGAACAGTCTTGCCATATATGATGCATCTGATTTAATGTTTGGGGGTTTATTTTAACAGATAAAAATCATGGTATACATCCAGATGCAGTTAACTCTGGAAAAGTCCATCAAGAGCAAAATTTTGTCTGTCCAGCCTTCTTCCCATTTTTCTTAGGGTCTGCATCTCAGTTTTTATAGGCTGCACTGACTGGTTTAAAACATTCAGAGATGATATCCTGCTCCTATAGAAGCCTGTGCCAACTCTTCCTGTCTTTCCAGGAAGCAGACACAATGCATACTTAGAAGCAGCATTAGACATAAGAACTAATGGATTCCCAACTTATTTTTGGCTGTCTTCCTGGTCTCCTTATCCATAATCAAGGATTTCTTGCTTTTCTTACGTTTATTTTCACTTCATCAAGTTGTGACTGTGGATTCTTGCTGTGTTACCTTAGCCTGTGTAAGGGAAGTTGCTGGAAGAAGGATGACTTGTAATTTTTCATTATTTTTATCTCGAGGTGTCCATCCAATGCACCTTTTCAGATTTACAGCATGTTTTGGCAGCAGGTAGGCTGAGTGTAATGGCAAGGGAAGGATTAGGACGTGGTAAAGTGCGGAGCCAGTGGGGCCGCATGGGATGCAGTGCCTGTGCCCTCAGGGATCTCTGCACTCTTCCACTGCACACAGGCATTCTCTGCCAGAGCCCAGATCTTAGTGAGAAGATGTGTGAGTTATGAAGAGCTGAGCAGCTGCTAAGCACTGGGGACAGATCAGATGGGTGACCTCTGGTAGGATCCCGTGTGCCAGCGGTGGAAATCCGGGAGGTTGTTGAAGAAATGCTTTCCCAAGCAAGAGCTCCTCTCAGGCCCAGAGAAGTCAGTGATGATATACGCACTGTCCTGGCTCTGGCCCAACTATTCCTTGGCTTTGGCTGCTAATCCTTCTCCCAGTCCTCAGGGTGGATTGCGGGTCGGTGGAGAGTCTTCCCGACCAGGGAAAAGATGGACAGAACGACTCCTGGCGCTCAGCTCAGTGATTTGTGTCCATGCAGCCTGCTCCATGCCCGGTTTCCACAAGGCAGGCTGCACAAGGGGTTTTGATTCCTACCTTGGTTTATCATTACTCTTCCCTCACTTCTGCACTTCCACTGTGCTCTCGCTGCGGCTGGGTCTTGGATCCTAGGCTGCCACTCTAGGCAGGGGGGATTTATGAGGACGCGCAAAGCATCCATCACTGGGAACGTTCAGCATCTTCCAGAGCTGTACACCTGTGGCTCTGGTCGAGAAATAAAACATAATTCAACCCCAAAGCTTAGCCATCCCAATTTAGAGACCCTCTTGCAGTGCAAGCTGTGAGACCAGAGTGTGTGAATTATAAATAAAGGGACAGGCAAAGTGATGGACTGTGGAATAACAGGATAGTGTTTAGATTGCAGATGCTTCCCCAGAATGTCTGCTAACATAAACGCCAAGAAACCTACACACAACTATTTGAATGTGTCTTCACGGGTCTGCTTCTACCACATAAATCTGTTCTGCTTTGCTATACCTTTCTTCATGGCAAAGTGGTTGGGAAAAGAGACTTTCTATGGTTTTTTTCACCCCATCTGATGGGGATGGGGATGCAGCACTAGGTAAACATTCAACTCTGGCAGCATGACAAGAACTGGTGCAGCTGCTTTTATCATCCATGTCTTTAACTCTTTGAGCGATTTTCTGGACAAATGTTAGCATTCCAACAGTCGTCCTCCTTTTATTTATTGATTGCAGGGATGTTGAGTAGCACATCTGGAAACCTGCTCACTGCCCAGAACTACTGTTTAAATAAACTGCAGCCACCATCTCCTGATTGGGTTGGTCAGAATGGCACATTGCCACAAAAAACCAAAATCGAATTGTGATGTTTCTAATTAGAAGCTGTGTTCCTGTGTTTGGGGGGGGGGGGGGGGGGGGAAGTGTATTTTATTTTCTTAAATAATCTATTTACTGATTTAGATAAATAGTCCTGAAAGAAATGAATCAGTGAACTGGTTATGATATTTAGTTAGCTGCTCTTTGTATACATCCCTGGCCTGGATGAAAAACAACCATATGTTTTTTCTTTAGAAAATATTGGTCCCCGATTTATGCATTCTTTCCTTCAAGAATGTAGGAGGGCAACCAAGCAGAGAGGTTATATCCTTCTCAGGAATTCTCTTCTGAACTAGGCTTTTGGGTTCCTTCAATCCTAAAATCAAATGAAAGCTGACAGTGCAGTTGTGTTGTTTTTTTAACACATTTCAAAATATTTCCCAACAACAAAAGGACAGCTGTATTTCCTAGTAATGTTGAGAAAATCTTATAACTCAGCATTGTGTGAGATTTAGGTGGCTGGGCTTAAAGACATTTGTACTCATCCTGTTTCCTTAGCAGACACTGTATTTCTACCTGACACAGAGTCTGCAATGTGAAAAGATGTTGCCTGGAAAGAATGAATATTATTTTCAGAACAAATGTAGCTATTTTTAAATTTTGGTGGTGTCAAAATGAACAAGCAACTCACTTATTTCAGCTTGAGGTGTCCTGTTTGTCAGGTTTTCTGTGCAATGTCTAAATACACCTATTGCTGAGGCTTTGCTGAGCTAAATGAAGCTGATGTCTGCTCACCTTGGTGCTTAGCAGTTGACAGAAGGATTGCTCTCTTCCATGGTCCTGTTTTATGGCACAGCTGTTTCAAAATGAATATTGGGTTCTGTCCCAGCTCCATTTATTTCCTTGTATTCATGGAAAATTCATGGAAGCTCTTCCTTGTGTCAATGCTGTCTGGTCTAGTCTAGTTCTAGTGGTTTTCTATTTCACTGGCTTTATTATTTTTGCTCTTTTAATACTGGTACTGAAACTATTGATGCAGTAGTTCCGCATGATTTTTTTAATTTGTTTCTAAATGACACCTTGGGAGAACTGAGATGGTGACACTCATCAATGAGTTCACAGTGTTCATATTGTCTTACCATCATCTAAAATCAGGAGACAAGAGGATTGAGAGTGGCATTTTGTGTTTGTGGGAATCTGATAGCAGGGTCTTGCCCTATCACAGAGCCTAGAAGCTCTTAGCACTTTGACATTTTTCTCTAGAAGACAAAAGCTGTTCAGGAAGAGTGTTTGTGGCAGTCAGTCCAATATCCCCTGAGGAGTTATTGGCAAGGAAGGGAGCATGTCAGTGTCTATAGGATGTGACACGTTTCCTCCCCAGAGGAGAGGAGGGCTTTAGCCCATCCCCTCAGAGAACCACCCCTCGAGATGCACAACACAGCCCCTGAATGCCATTTGAGGCATTTAGTCCTCTTTCTAGACTTAAAACTTCATTATTAGATCATTATTTTCTGAATTGTCCAGTGAGTCTCTGGCCTAATCCAAACATAAAAGTTCCTCTGGGGTAAGGTGAGGCTTATAAGGAGAAACTTAGGTTGGCTAAGGGCTCAGGCTGGCCAGCTCAAGGTGAAATAACTGTGAAAACAATGAAACATTTTCACTCAGATTAAAATAATGGACAGCACTTCATTTTCAAACTAGTTTCAGGGGGAAAAACCCAGGTATATATCTTAAAAAAAATATTCAGGTTCATTTATTTAAACTGGAAAACAAGCTAGAATATAATGCTTAATATTTTAAAATTTTTTAAGTTAGAAAGAATTGTCTGCTTTTCAGTTTTCAAGCCATTACACTTCTTCTCTTACCTCTTCATTCATCCATCTTGCTCTGATTAGTTTGGAACTTCTAAACAAAACTTAATTTTAAATTGTTCTTCTGCTTACATCACTTACCTGTGAAATTCTATTTCATATCTGCTAATGAGATCTCTGAATGTAATCTGTTTTGCAGATTTGCAGAAGAATACTTAGAGCAGTTGTTAAGCAGTTTATCAGCCTTTGAGAAATACTAAGATTTTTCCAGCCTTGGTGATCTTAAACCGTTTTTTAAATTAAACATTACACCTTATAAATTGTAAGTCTGCTAGCTCAATCTTTGAATACAAAGCTACAATTTCAGGAAGCCTTAATTGCAAGGATAAAACAAGTAGAACATGCACATATGGCCTGAACACTTAGCCTGCTTGTTAATCTTTTCTATTTATACAGGGTGTTTTTAAAGCGTAATTCAGAATTGTGCATTACAGGAATTTTGCTGTGGGATATTCAGGAGTCACAAGCCATCAAAAATTGCCTTAGTCAGCAGTCCCTGCAGGAGTCAGCTTCTCTGTTTTATCTGTTTACAGCAATAACTTATAACAAGGAGGAGTAATCTGGTGGTTTTAAGGAAATATACTTTTTAATGGCTCTGCCTTTCTTCTGAGTTGCAGTTCCACTTTCTTTCAATCTCTTCTGTCACCAGAGGTCCTGGGTGGGGCACATGGCCATGCCCACTCTTCCAGCACCACTGGTTTTTCACAGGCACTGGGAGATCATAAAATGGTTTGGGATGGAAGGGACCTTAAATCTCATTGAATTCCAACCTGCTGCCACAGTCAGGGACACCTTCCATTAGACCAGGTCACTCCAAGCCCCATCCAGACTGCCCTGGGACACTTCCAGGGATGGGGCAGCCACAACTTCCCTGGACACCCTGTGCCAGGGCCCTGCCACCATCACAGGGAACAATTTCTTCCTTGCACCCTTACAGCCTGTCATATGAACATTAAGTTCAGCATTTTCCTTAATCGTTCTTGTTTTGAAACATTTGGTAGAAGGCAACTTCTTGCTCTGGAAATAAATGCATTTCTGGCTAAGAAACGTGCAGTATGTATGTGTGACATTGTTGAACATCTTGAAGCTGTGCTAAATATATATTACACTTTTTCTTTATTGCATGTGTTTTGTTCTCAGTCTGTGTCTGTGCTCCTTTAGGTCTATAACTGCTTTTTTTTTTTTTAACCTCTCTGAGTTAACAGCTGCAGGAAGCTGCTCCTGATCAGAGGAAGAGAGCAGGGATAGGGAAATGTGTATATACACCAGAGGCCTTAAAATTTCCTCTCTGTGTGCCTGCAAGTTCTGTTCTTTCAACACCATATTAAATCTATTGTAATGTGATGGTGTCCTTGTCCTGAAGCTCCAAAGCTTAATGAATTCATAGGTTGCAGTCAGTCAGGAATTTTGGTATGCAAATTTAAAACCCAGGTGGATAAAACCAGATGAGACACCCCATTGTGCATCACTGTTTTGAAACAAAGTTTTCTTTTGCAAACAGGTGTGAGTATCTGTGTTCCTGCACATGCACCAGCCTAAGTGTGGCTGGACATGTTGTTGCTTGAAAAAGGCTGGACTCTGGTCTAGTGCTTAATTTATTATTATATTCTCACTTTTTATGTTTTTTAATTTAGTTCTATTTGCTCCCAGATTATTTAGGCTGCTATATAGGGGGATAATATTGACTTTTCTGGTACCTGATGTACAGAAAGTCCCTGTGTTTTTTTTCTTTTTTTCTGTTAAATAATCCTTGCAATAGTACAGATCTGTCCCAAATATCAATATGTTCCCTTGATTTTTGAAGTTCAAGTTCTCTTAAATCAGCTTTGGGATCAACTACTACTTCGTAACTACTTATGAGATGAATTCAAATTCGACACACTGAGAAATTTTGAAAATCTGAGTTTCCTGCATGGTCTCTTCCAGTCACCCGCTGAACCAAGTCAGGGTACGGATTGCTTCTAATTCTTTAATATAATTTATTAGCCACTTATTTCAGCTTTTGTCTCAAAATAATCTAGGTTCACCAGTTATTTTTAAGACTTAGCATGACAGCCTGTGGTGAAAAATTGAGTAAGAAGAAAACAAAGTGCAGTCAACATATCCAGCCAGGACAAATACTTGTGGTGCAGTCTTGTAAAAAGGACAACTATTTCTCATTTCACAGACAGTTTCTTCTGTGTTCTTGGAAAATTAGTTAAAGTCATCCATGTTCCAAATCAAGCTTTGTGTGCACTAGAAATGCAAAGTGTAATGCAGACTAGTTGCATTTTCACTTAATCTAGCTCTGTATTTATTTTAAAACTCGCCAGATGGGTGAGGCTCAGCACACTCTGTCTGCATTTAAATGCATTTAGAGAGATTGGCCACTTTATTGTGAGAAAGGCCTTGTTTACTTGAGTAAAATGTTAATTCTCTGTGATAACACATACAACTCCTAGTCTTGGGACTCATTCACTGAGTGTTTGACTGGAGAAGTGAAATCCTCTTTGTTGCAAAGCAACACATTTCACTGAGGCAAAAATTCCATTTCTGTTAAATCGCTTTCCAATTTTCAGGATAATGATGTGTTTAATTTAGCACAAAACATGGTGAACTGCCTGCAGGATGAGTCTTGATTAGTCATTTAGATTAATTTTATTTAATTTTAATGCTTTTTTTTTCATTTTAGTGAAATGTATCTGTGGGTCTTTGCTTAAGTTTATTGTTCATTTTCTAGCACATGATTGTGATATTTTAATGCTGGCAAAAACTTCTGAGTTCCTGTTTTCTGAAAGGAATGATGGTTTTACTATCTGCTGTGTTAAGCATGGTGCAGACAGGACCTAGAAACCATTAAGGCTTCAAACAATATGTAGATGGTGTACTGGACACATTCTCCTATTTCTAATTTTTGCTGTGAGCCAAACAGCACCACACAGCCGAGATAATTTCCAATAGCATCATCTTTTCCTGAGCTTTCTTGAAGAACCTAAATGGATTTGCAAGTTTCCTTTCATGGCTTTTTCTTGCTGCTGCAGTGCACTGAGTGCTGTGATCATTCCCCAGTCACCCAGATGTGAGGAGAGCTGAACATGTACCAGAGCAGACACTGCCATGTGTTGGGGGACTCCCAAAGAGATCACATTCCCCAGAACAAGGGACATGGTGCTCCCTTCTTCCAACAGTGTATGGATAGACCTAGGGAAAAGTGAAAGCACTCTTTAGGTGCATCCCTTGTAGGTGACTTTGTGTCTTTGAAGCATCAGCACAAGTTAGGGCAATGAGTGGCTTATGATGAGTTCATCCAGAAAGGTGTATTGACCTTGACCTCTCTTTGCTGGTTAGATTTGAAAAGTAGAGGTTGTCAGGTTAAATGGCATTTCTCCCCACTGTTAACTTCCTGCATTTCTTTTCCTTTCTTCTTTCTACTTGAATTACTGCACAGAGCCATTGGTTTTTCATCCCACCTCTCCTGGGCAGGGAGGGGAAAAAATTGAGAGCGCTTGTTGCAACTTTTAAGTTAAAAAAATTGCAAATATCATGGTATTTTTTTGTGGTGGTCAGCCTGAAGCAAGCATGGGTGAATGGAGCAGAAAAACCCGCTCGTAGTTCTTCACCAGTCCCATCTTGCTGGGACAAGAGACATCCTGTCCCATGGTGCTGCCTGCCCGACCCACTTTCCCCATGGCTGTTTCTTCATGTCCCTTCCCCCAGTGTCCCATGCAGAGAGGGGAGCCCCAGCCCAAGGTGGCCTCTCATAACCTCTCTCTGTAACTCACCCTCCACCACACGTCCCTGAGGAGCAGGCTCCCAAGGTCTGCTCCTTCTCTTCATCCCCAGACACATGTTTACTTGCAGATGTAAGCAAAAAAGCTGAAACTTTTGGGAGAACGTCCGTGGGAAGCAATTTTCCCCCTGAACTCAGCGTTACTATTTTGACACTCTCCCAGGTTAATCTCTATTTCAACAATGATGTGTGTGGACGTTTGTGGGACTGTCTGCTTAGTGTATATGTACAGCTGCCACCTAGAAAATGAACTGTGCAGTTCATAGAAACAGACCTCAGCACACAGAGATGGGAAATTCACAATTAATGACAATAATATATGAATGGCACCATCTTATAAATTTTAAAGATTTGATACTCACTGAATGGGAACAGCCAGTTCTCCCATTTAGTTCACATAGCCAGTTTTATGTTCTTTTATGATTCATCATTTGGTTCCTTCACTCCTCCATCCTTCTAGAAAACTTTTTTTTTCCCCAAGATGGATATTCTAAGACTTTGTGAGACATAGTATTTTGGGATTTGGAAAAAAAGCCCCAAAAAACTACTAGCTGTATAACATCAGAGAAATGCTCTAAATGAGGAGTGTCTGACAAAGAAATAAGTGCTGCTTCTGCTGAAAAATAGTTCAGGCTATCGTGAAAAAATCATAGATATTTTGAATGCAAGTTCACTAAGGGAAAAATGTATGTTTCTTTGTGGCTTTAGCCCTCAGGGCTGTTTTTAAAAGTACTCAGAGGCATGTGTGGCTGTGTACAGCAATTTTAGATAGGTTGTAAAATGTCTGGTTTATTAAGAATGGTTTTGGGTCATCTTGTGTGCTTGGCTAATATTGCAGAATTTACACTAAATTTACTGCACTTATTTATGCAAAATATTAAGAGCAGTTTGAATGAAATAGGGGTGCTGCTCTACCATAATAAGAATTAACTGACTTGGGGAAGATTTGCTATTGAGGCAAAACTAAGAAATCTGGGAGCTCAGCCTGACCATGGAAACTACTTCTCTCTCACCACAAATATGACATGTACATTTTATGAAACCTGCTTATTACCAAGGGCCAAATTCTGTGGTCCTTATGCAAGCACAGCTTTCACTGGAAGTTCACTGAGGATGGTAGAATTTGGCCCCAAGCTATTTCTTTTCCATATGAAATTACTTCATTTGTAATTTCCTCTTCTTATATTTCTCAGTAACTGCAGAAATGTGAGCTAGTCATTTAATTTCAACCGAGTAAAAGCTTTGAGGACTCTGTGAAATTGCAACTTTGTCTTTCAGTGTAATAGAATAAAGGAGTAAATTTGTGGACGTGATATTTTACTTGGAGGAAAAAAAACATATCTGAATGACTACACAGACAGGAAACCAATGTGAATACATGAGTTTTTCCATCCAAGTAAGATGAGAAGTTTTGGGGTTTAGAACTGAGGAGCAGTGATTTGGGATGTTACAAACAGCTGAATTAATATGAGACTTCTGGGATGTCTCTGCGAGCACTCTGCAGCCACAAGCTAACACTGGTGAGGTCTGGGTTACTTACATTACCCAAGCTAATTTTGCTGCTGTGATGCTCAGCCTTGGCTGGTACAGCCCCTTCCCTGGGGCTGACACAAATGAGCCCACACCGCGCTGCACGGTGCCTCATAGACACTTCCAGGGAGGAGGGGGAGTTGGAGAATAAGGGATTGGGGCACGAGGCAAAGGTTGGGATCTAAAGGCACTGCCACCTCTGTTCATTTCTGTGACTAAACCCACGGTGGGAATTTTCTGGCCTTGGCTTTGTCGTGGCAAATACATTTGAAACAGCGAGTTTCAGGTTTTAGCTGTGAGTTAGCTTTCTTTTCCAGGCTGACTTGCATTACTGATTCTCTTTGAATGTGACTTACCCAAGATTAATTTCTGAATTATATATAAATTGTTTAATCAGCTGCGAAACTTTACAACTTTCAACCTTTCATTTCATTAGCTGCGAGATGAATGTCAATAAAATGCGTTTGGAAGGCCAGAGCTTGATGACACACGCAGCAAACGCCGCTGAGGACTCTCTTTCATTTAATGCAGTAATAATAAACACTTCACAGGCAATATTTCAGCAATCAAGAACACTTTTGCAGACTTTTCTATCTATATGTGTTTGGCTAAATGACAAAATCATGAGTTAAAAAAAAAAAAGGCTAAAAAGTGAGTCAGACTTATTGCCTTAATGTAACCTTCCTGGCTGAAAGAGTATTAATTGGCAGAGTGAATTACCTCAGACTAGAGCAGAGAAAGGCCTCTATTGTGTGATGTGAAACTTATACTCCTTGGCTTGCACATTCTTTCCTCGGCGTTGTGATCCTTCCCCTCTGATCAGCAGCCTCCAAACCCAGCCTTGTGAGATTTATAACACCTTTCAGTTGGAAGCTCTGTCATTCAGCCCATTTGGGCATTAAACTGCAAAGCATTTTTTGGTGAAAAATACTCCTTCCCGTGCTGAGCCTGCTCCCACCTTCTCCCCGCATTGCTTCTTCAGCCTTCAAGGGTTAACATGCAGGAAAATGAGTTGTTATTTCTCCTTTTATGTAAGAACTTTGTGTTTGGAGCCCTTTGCCAGGAGCAGATGATACCCAAAAGCAGAGCCTGCCTCCTTCCCAACCCTGAGGTTGAGCTCCAGCAATAACCTTGGATAGCAGTGACCCAATCATCTGCTGGGCTGGAGGGGCTGGAGCGGTCACTCAGGGCAGCCTGCGTTCCATCAAGTGACAGCTCCATGCAATATGCAAGGACTCCACCAGTCTCTGCCCAAAGCATTTCATTATTCTCCCTTTTTTTTCCAGTCCAGCAAGTGCTGAATTGTTGTATCTGAGATAGAAGGGGAAAGCAATGCAGTTTTGGGTGAAACAGGCACGGTCACCATCTGTCTTTTGGATAAAAGGGGCCATAACTGGTGTTTTATGCTCTGCTATCACTTTTTTCCTTCTTCTTCCTATGTGTTCAAAGAAAGGGATGATCCCTTTTTCCCAGGGGAAGAATTTGGTTAGCAGAAGATGTCTTGCTGATTCTTGGCTGAAAAGAAGTGCAATGAATGGACTGACAAAACTAACATGAACTTGTGAAAAGTCTTCATTGTCTTTTTTTTTTTGGATTTGACAAAGGAAAAGCTTAAGAGGACAAATACTGAGAGATTGCACATGAATAAACATGCTATTTCATGGTTGTTGCTGCTCATCGAAGTTTAGAATAACAAGGAGGATGAAAGCCCTGGGTTAAATAAGTTCAGTCTGATTTTCTGTAAGCCAGTACCCCATTGGAGCGAGCATTATTTGCTGCTAGAGATGGCTGCTTCTACAGAGAGAGTGAGTCTGGACAGGGCTGGAGACTCATTGCAACCTTCTCACCCACTTCCAGAAGGTCTCCCCAGGTCAGGGGTGCAACCAGCAGTGGAAAAGCCACATGGAAAGCTGGTTTTTGCCACTGTTTCCACTCCATTTGTTCTGCGGATGAATAAATTGAGGGCTGGAGTCTTCACGTCTGTCAGCGTGCCACCTTTGAAGGTCTTCTTGCACAGAACTAGGAAAGTCAACCACATCTTCAAATTGGTCCTAATTGTTACAGGAAGGCTTTCTGAGCTGTTCCAAGACCATCTTTTTCCACTGAGTTTGTATTACAAAATATTTCTGGAATTAGATGGAGCAAGAAATTGTTTTTTGGGGTTTTTTGGGTGGTTTTTTTTTTTTTTTTGTCTTTCACAACTTGTACTTCATGTCAAGATGACTTTGAAACAAACCTGACTGTCCTCTATGTCGAGCTGGCTTCTTTCTTGCTCTGTGAGCTGTGACATGCTCAAGCGCTCGGCTCTAAATCAGGGCTGGCAGACCTCCGATGAGCATGCTGGTGTTTGTAACCTCTAGCACTTTGTATCCCCCCTTTCCCACAGGATCTCCTGCCCTCACTGGCACTGGAACCATTGCTGTCACAGTGGATGATGTCAATGACAATGTCCCCACGTTTGCCTTTAACATGTATTTTGCCACTGTTCCGGAGGATGCTCCCACGGGGACGGATATTTTGCTCGTAAACTCCTCAGATGCTGATGCTTCTACAAATGCTGTTATTAGGTAGGTCGATTACTGCTGCTCCGTGTAATACTGCCTCATATCTTGCCTGAAGATTCCCTTTTCCCCAGTGTCCACAACCAGCGTGCCTTAAAGCTGTAAGACAAAATAGAACAGCTTCATGTGTTTAACTAAATTACTTGGGCAAATCTGTCTTTTTGCTGCTTATCGGCTTTTAGAGTTATGTTGAGGCCAAATAGAGTTGTGGAGTTACTTTATTTTTTTACTGAGTGGAAAGAAAGCCAGTTTAATTTGCACCTGCACCCACTACCTGCCTTGCTGCTGCATTCACACCTTTTCATGTGGTGAGAAATTTTCACTGAAAGCAAATGTGCTGCTTGAGTAAAGCTTTGGTCAATTAATGTCTTCAGCTTAGCATGAAAATTACCCAAGGTAAGGCATAAATCTTATGACATTCAGAAAACTAGTAAAAAGTTAGAATTTGGCATTTTTGCACTACATACAAAAGGGTTTGCAAGGCTCAGTTGATGGAACTTAACTGGGAGCTGTGCTGACCACTGGCCATTCCCAGTTCCACAGACGAGAGCAATGAAGATGCTGAGTGGCAGAGACAAGCTGAAGATTATCCACTAAGGACAGATAGATTGTGAATGGAATGCAAAGCAAATTTGTGATAGTTCTTAATCTGACCACGTTTAACTGTTGTGACTGCAAACATCTCTGTTTCCAAACTCACAAGGCAGGATATAAAAGTAGCTTCCTTATTTACCTTTGTTAGTTCAACTCAGTTCCTTCTTCAGAGAACATAAGAATACCACTGTGTCACTTTTTAAGAAAAATGAAGTAAAATAGAACAATGTTATGGCAAAACAATGTCTATAAAATACTGAAATTTTCTTTCCAACTAGCTACAAGCCAAAAATAGAAGCTTGACGTTTAGACGTCTTTAGATATTTGAAAATCATCCAAAATTACCATTTATTAAATTGTGAAACAGTGAATCTTTTAATTCTGTTCACTCATAGTCTAAGAAACTATTTCTGGCAAGCTCCTTTATAAAAAAAGAATTTCATGCGAAGCATGAATGACTGTAATGATTGCGTCCCATAATCAGAAATTATCAGAGTGCTCTTGGATTTCTTTAGTGTGGTTAAATTGCTTTAATATCTCTGCCATTAGTCTTTGTCATTCACTCAGTACCTCATCATAGAATTAGTTGATAAAAATATTTTTTCCCTTCGTAAGTAGCTATTAAAACATTGTTTTCAGGTTTTGTTTTACACTCTTTAGGCTCAGGAACAGACTTTGTTTTTCTTGGACAGAACTTGTCCAGATTCAGCATTTAAAATAGATCGTAAAGTATGACTGGTATTACAAAACTGGTGAAAGCCAGAAGGACCAGAACATGTACAGTCATCTTGTCAGAGGTGCTGAGCGCCCAGAACTCCTTCTCTTGGTAGAGTCTGTTCAAAATTAAACCTTTGGTTTCCAAAAGGGTTATTTAAAATCCTTGGCTAGCATTCTCATGTAAAGTCAAAAAATGTGCTGTGTTTCAACAGAAGTGTTTAATCTTCCACAAAACTGTCACCTGTTCATATGTGCCAACTCTTGTTCTCTTGTTTCTGGTGACAACCTGTGAAGTCATTAAAGGAGGGTGATGGGGTTGTAAATGGCAATGCACACCTGAGCAGTCCTGTTAAAGACAGCAGATGTATGAGTCAAAAGGCCAAATTTTAAGTATTTGTATCAAAATTCCTTTTGTGCCACTTGCCACCATTAGAGTTTCAAGGAGTTTTTGGTTTTGTTTACTTTTTTCTTTGGGTTGAGTTTGGATTTTTTGCAGTTATGTTGAGACATTTGTGCACTGTCAGTTGGTTTACATGTAGATATAATTCAGAATATCTTAAGACAAATGTAGTATGTCTTTTTTATTTCCTTTAAAAGAAAATAAATTCATGGTATCTTTCTAGTGCTAACATTTAAGCCACTACAAATATGTGGAAACACAGAAGAGAAAGTTTCTGTCTCTGTAATGCCCCGCTCAAGGTTAAATCACTGCAAATCACAGATGAAATGTGCCTGGTGCTGCTGTTTAGGGAGATTTAAGTGGTGCTTTAGGCTTTGTGCACATTCTTTTTATTCTAGGTGCACATTGCTATGGCTGGAGAATAATTGCATATGGCCATCACATTATATCATAATTAAGCAATTAAGGTATGCTCGTGGCATTGTGTAGAGATTAATGACTGAGCAGGAGAAGTTGCCACAGCTTATTACACAGGCTGGCTCTCAACCCTCTCGACGCAGCTTCTGGGCTGTGTTATTGCTGCTGTCATAGCCTGTTCTGGTCTTAAAGAGGTGAAGATAGGAATAATAATCCCTTTCATTAAAGCCACTTTATTCTGAATCCTTCATAGAATTATACCTCAGAAAAGCTGCTGCTGTGCTCTAACAGAGGAGCAATGCCAACCGCAGCTGTGCTGGGTTATGATATTTAATATGATAATTGTTCACTTGAGCCAGATTTTGTTTCCATTGTTTTCTCAAAAATCCATTATCTGAATTATTAAAAAAGGTAATATTGACCAAGTACCTTTTAAAATGCATCTTTGCGTTTCATTCTGTATGAACACAATCTAGATAAGCATTCCAAGAGAAGGGACAAACTCGGTGTGGTAGGAAGCCAGAGGTAGCCCCTACGATGTGCCTGCAGTGAGCACACAGTCAGTTCTTATCAGATCACACTGGGATGTGTGCACACACACATGCACCCACCAAGGGTCAAACTCTGGTCCCAGTTAGCCTCTGTTAACAGAGCTGTGTGGTTACTAATTTGCTATGAATTACTATAAATTAACATTGAAATCTTGAATAGCAAAACTTAGTATTGGGAAACAAGATGTTCATTTTATTTTGTAAAACTGTCAGTTTTATTTCAAAAACCAGTACTTCTTCTAGTTACACCCTGCAGGTTCAGTGAAGAGGTACCTCAGCCTTTTGGAGTAACAGTTAATGCATTAGCTGAGGGAAATCAGCACTAGAGAATGCCTCCAGTAGGCAGTTTTGAGAGCATGTCCAATGGCACCTTCAAATATCCAAAGGCTCAGTCAGCTCATATATTAGAAATCTGTGCTAAACAGCTGTACTTGGAAATGCCCAGAAATATAATTTATGACAGGCCTTGAGCTTTGAAAAGTAAAACCGTGAAGACAGATGGAAAGTCAGAAGAAAATCTGACTGTATTGATACCCATCAGCATGGGGGTCTGAAGAGTATAGACAATGGTTATCATTAAGCTGCCTTTTGAAATACTGATCCAATTTTTCTTCTTCGGATTTCCTCTCAAAACAGCTACAGGCTTATGGGTGGCAATTCACAATTCACCATCAACCCTTCTACGGGGCAGATCATCACCAGCGCTCTCCTCGATCGTGAGGCGAGGGAGAACTACACCCTGGTGGTGGTGGCCAGCGACGGGGGCTTCCCCAGGGCTCTCTCCAGCTCCACCAGCGTGCTCGTGTCCGTGTCTGACGTGAACGATAACCCGCCCAAATTCCAGCACCACCCCTATGTCACCCACGTCCCATCGCCCACCACTGCAGGTAACCTGGTCGCTGGCAGTGCTTGGGAATAAAGCACTTCCATAAACAGAGGGTCTTGGAATGCTTTGGGTTGGAAGGGACCTTCAAGATCATCTAGTAGCAATCCACTTCCCATGGGCAGGGATATCTCCCACTAAGTTGGATTCCTCAAAGTCCCTTCTCAGCCTGGCCTTGAACTCTTCCAGGGATGGGCATTCACAGCTTCTCTGGGCAACATCTTAATGAAAAGCCAAGCTGTGCCACCAGAAATGTTTCTGAGATGTTCCTCTACAGCTGTTTTCCTGGTATTATCTTTGTGCTGCATTGGAATGAGGAATAACAAACCTCAATTTGCCATCCATGATTTAGCAGGTTTTTTCTATTGTGTTCCTCCCTTCCAAATTCAATTATGTTTCTGTAGTTACATAATGTAGACATATTGTAAATGATCACCCACTTAAAAAAAGTTATTATTTTGCCAGGGTTGGGAAGACAATGGTCTGTTTTTATTTCTGAAAGTCTCCTCTGAGCAATTACTAAACAGGATTTTGATAATGTCTTCCAAAAATGCTGTGTCTATGTCACGTGTTAATTATGTTGCCTTTCCTTGAGCCAGGCGGTGAAGTAAAATAAAATAAAAGTAATCAAGCAGCAATCTTCCTTTTGTGGAGCCTACACCCAAATTAAAATTCCTTCGCTCAACACAGGATTTAATTTCTGGTTCAGTTCACATTCCATGCTTTCACATACATACACATATGTGGATATGTAGAGAGGATTCCATGACAAATGTTTTATAAAACAAATTTTCTTTTTACAGAAAAAAATAAACTTATTTCCGTGTCTTGGATTTTGTCTCTTAATTTTAAACAATTGCAAATATATCTCCTTTTTATGGAAGAATGAATCTGTTTACAATTCTTCTCCATTTCCAGAACAACATTATGAAATTGTTTTGTTATTGCATTGGTAAAACCTCGTGTAATCTGACTAATGCCTTTGTCTGGTTGTTTTTGGGGTGTTTCTTTAAATTCTTTTCTGGAGGAGTACACATAGGTTGATGTGTTGTTTTCTGACAATATCTTTTTGGTGCTTTTTGCATGAAATCTCTTGTAACTAGAAACCTAAGCTATATTTACTCTGTTTTTAACTTAGCAAAAACCTAGGGGTGTATCCACTTCTCTTATTTACAAGTTTCTTTTCTTTTTGGTATTTTTAAATTCAATTTTAAAATGGGAACTAGTAATAGTATTAATATTATAATTCAAATAACTGAAGCACAAAAATTTTCCTTTCTTCCTGTCCCATTTCTCACAGGGGTTTGAATACTGTTCTTGTCTAAATACTCCTGCCCCTGGAGTACAAATCATTGCACATGACAAATAGTGACATGAAGTACAGTTTTAAGGGATGCTGTCAAAGTCATTCCTGCCTGTAAATGATTTTCCCTTAAGAGGCTGAAAACAGCATGATTATTATACAAAACTGGGTATTGTCTAAATTTTAGTAACAGTAAAACATCAACAGTGTTGTGCAAATCGGTTGGACAGTGTCAAATTTGAAGGTCGTGTGGTGCATTAGATCTGTAAAGTCTGGTGAGGAAGAGCACCCTGGGTTCTCCTTGCAGGTAGGCAAACGTAGAGGATAATGGAAATGATGCCCATACAGCCAAGCTTATTGTGAAGCAAAAAACTCAAAAGACCTGAAAAGACTGAATGTAATTATGTTATTGTACTACTGTGCAGCAGTTTTGCATTTGTGTTTTACCAGTGTGCTTTTAAAAATTCAGTCCTCTTAGTTAATGTCCTTGGAATGCTCTTAGAAAATTAGAAGTAAAGGGCTAGTGGGGAGAAAGGAGCAGCATCTGGGGAATAGGAAGAGGAGGGATTGCACGGGGCAGTGGTGTAGGATAAATGTCCATGGATGCTGCCTATTCACTTATGTAATCTTAATAGTCCTTGAATTCCAGGGTGGAGTTTTTTCACGGATAAATAGGCTAAGAGTAATTTTAAAAAATCAAAATAGCATTCAGTCTTACAGGGTTTGTGGTTTTTATTGTGTGAATGTTCTAGAAACAGGATGATAGGCCTCCAAAAGGCTTGCAGGTCTGTTTCCCAGTTACTGAGATCTGTACATCCATCTCTCTGAATCCAGTGTCCTATTTTTCAGCTCAGCATTTTTTGGCTGTGTGCATGTCTTGTGGTCTCACAGACTCACCTACGACTTGCTGAACTCATTTCTTTGTGAAAAAAGCAGTTCATTTTCAAGGCTGCGTGAGGAAGAGCATGCTGCTGCAGGATGTCCTTCCAAGTGAAAGGCTGGCATCATGTTTCTCACGTTAAGTGCATTCATTACAGGACTGACCGAGCTTTGTTCTCTGTTTCAGGTTCATTCGTGTTTGCTGTCACTGTCACCGATGCAGATGCTGGCTCCAATGCCGAGCTCCATTATTCCCTTGTGGGGAAGAACTCTGAGAAATTTCACATTGATCCAGCCAGGGGGGCAATCCTGGCTTCAAAACCACTGGCAGGAGAGTCTGAAGTCACCATTTCTGTTCATGTGAGGGATGGTGGCCGGTACCCCAAGACAGACTCTACCACTGTCACTGTGAGGTTTGTGGACAAAGCCAAATTTCCTCGTGTTCAGGCAGAGCAGGAGACCTTCACATTCCCTGAAAACCAAGCAGTCGGGACACTTGTCACCACTGTCTCTGGATCTTCATCCAGAGGAGGATCCTTGTCCTATTACATCGCCAGCGGTAACCTGGGCGGCACTTTCCTGGTGGACCAGGTGACAGGACAGCTTTCTGTAGGGCGGGCTTTGGATTTTGAAGCCGTACAGAAATACGTGGTGTGGATTGAGGCCAGAGACATGGGCTTCCCCCCCTTCTCATCATATAAGAAATTGGAAGTATCTGTGCTGGATGTCAACGATAATGTGCCGGAGTTTGAGCGAGATCCCTTCATTGCAGAAATAGCGGAGAACCTGTCCCCAAGGAAGATACTGACGGTGGCTGCTGTTGACAGAGACAGTGGTCTAAATGGGCAGCTACATTATGAAATAATTGAGGGCAATACTGAAAACAGTTTTAGTATCAATCGAGCCACTGGTGAGATCAGAAGTGTCCGGCCCTTGGACAGGGAGAAACTGTCTCAGTACACACTAACCATAAAAGCTTCGGATAAAGGCACTCCGCTCCAGAGCACGACTGTCAAAGTTATCATTAATATTTTAGATGAAAATGACAGTGCTCCAAGGTTTTCACAGATATTCAGTGCTTCTGTGCCTGAAAACGCACCTCTGGGTTTTACAGTAACACGAGTCACCACATCAGATGAGGACATTGGGGTGAATGCGGTCAGCAGGTACTCCATAAGGGATACGAGTCTCCCGTTTACCATCAATCCCAACACTGGGGACATCACCATCAGCAGACCACTGAACAGGGAGGACACCGACCGCTACAGAATCAGGGTCTCTGCACATGACTCGGGGTGGACAGTGAGCACAGATGTCACCATATTTGTCACAGATGTCAATGACAATGCCCCACGATTTACAAAACCATCCTATTACCTGGAGTGTCCCGAGCTTCCTGGGATTGGGCTAAAGGTCACCCAGGTTTCAGCCACCGATCCAGATGAAGGGTCCAATGGTCAAGTCTTCTACTTCATAAAATCCCAGTCCGAGTTCTTCCGAATTAATGCAACCACAGGAGAGATCTTCAACAAGCAGTACTTAAGGTACCAAAACTCCAGTGGCTCCAGCAATGTCAACATCAATAGGCACAGCTTCATCGTGACATCATCAGACCGGGGCAGTCCCCCGTTAGTGAGTGAGACCACTGTCACCATAAACGTAGTGGACAGCAATGACAACGCACCACTCTTCCTCGCTCCTAAATATTTCACTCCTGTTACTAAGAACGTCAGGGTTGGCACAAATTTAATTAAAGTTACTGCAGTGGATGACAAGGACTTTGGCTTGAATTCTGAAGTGGAGTACTTCATCTCTGATGAGAGCAAAACTAATAAATTCAGACTGGACAGGAGTACAGGCTGGATTTCTGTGTCATCTTCACTAATGGCTGATTTGAACAAAAACTTCCTGTTTAAAGTGAAAGCCAAGGACAAAGGTAATCCCCCCCTCTCATCCGAGGTAGCTGTTGAAATAGTAGTGACAGAAGAAAATTACCATACACCTGAGTTTTCCCAGAGCCGCATGAGTGTTACAATCCCGGAGAGCTACTCTGTTGGAACAGTGGTCAGGACTGTTTCAGCTCGAGACAGAGATGCTGCTATGAACGGGTTGATCAGATACAATATTTCCTCTGGAAATGAAGCTGGAATCTTTGCTATTAATACGACCACTGGTACACTGATGCTAGCCAAACCACTTGATTTTGAGTTACACCAAAAGCACGAGCTGATTGTTACTGCCACGGATGGAGGATGGGTGTCCCGAACAGGCTACTGCAGTGTCACTGTCAATGTCATTGATGTCAATGATAACTCCCCAGCATTCAGCCCTGAGGAGTACTTTCCCACCGTGTTAGAAAATGCCCCCAGTGGGACAACTGTGATTTGTTTAAATGCCACTGATGCTGACTCTGGATCTAACGCTGTGATTGCGTATGCCATCCAGTCCTCAGACAGCGACCTCTTTGTCATTGACCCCAACACGGGAACCATCACCACCCAGGGATTTTTAGATTATGAAACAAAGCAGAGTTACCATTTAACAGTAAAGGCTTTTAATGTTCCAGATGAAGAGAGGTGCAGCTTTGCTACTGTCAACATCCACTTACAAGGGACAAATGAATATGTACCCCGTTTTGTGTCCAAGCTTTATTATTTTGAGGTTTCAGAGGCAGCCTCCAAAGGTACTGTTGTAGGTGAAGTTTTTGCAAGTGATCGTGACATGGGAATTGATGGAGAAGTCCACTACCTCATCTTTGGCAACAGCAGAAAGAAGGGCTTCCAGATAGATGAAAAAAGTGGCCAGATCTACGTTTCGGGACCCCTCGACAGAGAAAAAGAAGAACGAATCTCTTTGAAAGTCCTTGCAAAAAATTTGGGGAGCATTCGTGGTGCAGATATAGATGAAGTATCTGTTAATATCACAATCCTCGATGCCAACGATCCTCCTGTTTTTACCTTGGGAACCTACAATATACGGATCAGCGAGGGTGTTCCTCCAGGCACCCACGTCACATTCGTCAGTGCCTTTGATTCGGATTCCGTCCCCAGCTGGAGCAGGTTTTCCTATTTCATCGGGTCTGGCAATGAGAACAGCGCCTTTTCCATCAACCCACAGACGGGACAGGTGACGGTCACTGCGGAGCTGGACCGAGAAACGCTGCCCGTCTACAACCTGTCTGTGCTGGCCATTGATTCGGGAACACCATCTGCGACAGGAAGTGCCTCTCTGTTGGTAACTTTGGAAGATATCAACGACAACGGCCCTACCTTGTCCACCAGGCAAGGAGAAGTCCTGGAGAACAACCGCGCAGGAACTCTGGTGATGACGCTCCAGTCGTCGGATCCCGATCTCCCTCCCAACCAAGGTCCTTTCACATATTACTTGCTCAGCACTGGCCCTGCCACCAGCTACTTCAGCCTCAGCACCGCTGGAGTCCTGACAACGACGAGGGAGATTGACAGGGAGCAAATCAGCGATTTCTACCTCTCAGTAATTACGAGAGACTCTGGCGTTCCTCAGATGTCTTCCACAGGAACTGTGCAGATCAAGGTAATAGACCAAAACGACAACCCGTCTCAGCCCAGAACAGTGGAAATCTTTGTTCATTATTATGGCAACCTCTTCCCAGGTGGAATTTTGGGCAATGTAAAGCCTCAGGATCCAGACGTGCTAGACAGCTTCCAGTGCTCCCTCAGCTCAGGAGTCACCAGCCTTTTCAGCATTCCCGGAGGCACCTGTGAGCTGCACTCGCAGGCGAGGTCCACGGACGGCACGTTTGACCTGGCGGTCCTCAGCAACGACGGGCTGCACGGAGCCGTCACCAGCAGCGTCCGCGTGTTCTTCGCGGGCTTCAGCAACGCCACCATCGACAACAGCGTCCTGCTGCGCCTGAGCGCCCACGGCGTGCGGGACTTCCTGACCAACCACTACCTGCACTTCCTGCGCATTGCCAGCTCCCAGCTGACGGGGCTGGGCACGGCCATCCAGCTCTACGGGCTCTACGAGGACAGCAACCACACCTTCCTGATGGCGGCCGTCCGGCGCGCCAACAACCAGTACGTGAACCCCAGCGGCGTGGCCACCTTCTTTGAGAGCATCAAGGACGTCCTCTTCCGCCAGAGCGGGGTGCGGGTCGAGGCCGTGGACCACGACTGGTGCCTCCAGAACCCCTGCCAGAACGGAGGGAGCTGCCTGAGGAGGCTGGCGGTGAGCCCGGCGCTGAGGACGCACGAGAGCGTGCCCGTCATCGTGGTGGCCAACGAGCCCCTGCAGCCCTTCGTGTGCAGGTGCCTGCCGGGCTACGAGGGGAACCTGTGCGAGACCGACATCGACGAGTGCCTCCCGTCGCCCTGCCACAACGACGGCACCTGCCACAACCTGGTGGGGGGCTTCTCTTGCAGCTGCCCGGAGGGCTTCACCGGCATGGCTTGTGAGAGGGACGTCAATGAATGCCTGTCCAACCCCTGCAAAAACGGTGCCGCATGCCAGAACTTCCCGGGAAGCTTCAACTGCGTTTGTAAAACCGGCTACACAGGTATGCTTTTACTCCTCTGTACCTTACAGTCCAGAAAAGATGGCCAGAGTGTGGAGATGTGCCTGCTTAGCCCAAGACTGTCTGAACACAAGCATCCCCAGTAGATGAAGATGTCATGCAAAACGAGGTATTAATAGCGAGAACACTTAGAACACCAGGTGCCCACAATATTATTTTATTTTAACTCTCTCCCAAGGCAAATCTCACTTACCTGATTTGCATTAGAACAGAAGGATTTTTGCAAAAGCTGTTTAAATTTTTTAAATGTGTGGAAACCATTTCCAATGCTTAAGTATGATTTTTCTGTACATGTTATTGTTATGCATATTGTGGGAGCATTTCAAGTCTGCTAGAAGCGTGCCAAGCAAGAAAATAAGCCTCTGCCCCAAATTACTTGCAGGACAGAAAACAGATTAAGGATATGGGAAAAACCAGAATTAAGGCAAAATGGTCAACCTCTCTGTTCTGTATTTTGTCCCTTTGTCACTTATTTTTTTCATTAAGGGCAGAAATGTTTGCAGCATTCCTACCTCTTCTGAGTACTTTTTGTCTGATATTCATTACACATTCAAACACAGCAGTATTGTAACCCTAGAAAAGCAGGCTGGTCTTTGCTTCTGCCGTGAGTAGGATATTTAAGGACGGTCTGAACAATTTTAATCGGGGCTTATAACCACTTTTTATAGTTATCATAAAAAAAATCTAACCAGAGGAGATTAGGTAAGGCTTTCAGTGCCTTTTCTGAGGAGTGTTTCAGAAGTATTGCAGAAGCCACAGGGCAGCCCATCTCAGCAGAGCTGTGTCCATTCAGGTGTGGGACTTGCTGCCACCATCACCACAACTCTCCTGTAACCCATGGAGGGATCAGGGGATCCACCGTTCCTTTGGGTTTTTTGCTCCAAGCAGATCTGTGCAGGAGAGAATGGAGAAGAAAGCTAATTAATTTCAAAGTAAAGGTTTAGCTACTTAATTTAAATCACAGCTGCAGCAGTGGATACATATTCAGTGCAATGTCAAGGTTGCTGATGAGATCTTCTGCATGAACCTCACAGATATGCTCCTGAGCCTCAGGCCAGCAGCAATTTGTTCTTAATTGACAAGCAGCTCTAATTAAGTTACCAATCCAGGATTTTATTTTATGTTGTATTAGCACATCAAATCATTTTGCCAGGAGCATCATGGCAAAATAATTCTGGGGCACCTATTCCCTGTAACTCTTGAGGTCATTAGCACCAGAGAGTATATAGGCATAGGTTTGCTGTTGCAGGGAAGCAAAACACTTCATTCATTAACTCTAGCAGCAAACTACAGCAAATGCCTCTAGACTGTAATCTGATACATTTCTGAAGCATCCAGCTGATTTCTTCTGGTGTTAAAGCTTGTACCTTAATGCTCAACCCTTATGTCAGCTGAAAACCAAGCACTGCATGTGACAAGTTGGAAAAAAAAAGAGTATTTTTACCAAGAGAATGTGATGAGAGACTCTTAGAGTTTGAAGTGCTGGATTTCTTTCATGCCATGAATTAAATGTGGCATCTGATAGGAGCTTTCTTAAACTCCTTGTCAACACAAATAACCCTAAAATAGACTGCCACTGAGGCAGACGTTTCTATTTGGGAGTCAGATGTTGTTTAATCAGTTGGCCATTGCAGAATCAAGAGTGATTAAAGTGTCCTGAGATTAATTGGTCAAGACATAAAACAAATGGCACCAGTGTAATTAAAAGACAAAATAACTTTGGGGTTTAATATCAGCAGAGCTTATTAGATAAGATCACAATTAACACACAGTATATTTAGACATTTTATGTCTGCAAAAGCATATTTGAAATTCTGCAAATTAAATATTCAATAAGTTCTGCAAACAAATGTCAGTGTACTGATTGTTTGAGCATGCTTGACATAGAGGCTATTATGTCATTATTATAGTGCCAACAGAAGGAGAGCACAGCTGCTTGGGCTCTTAATTTGCAATCACATGTGATTAAAGATAGCCGCAGTGGATGTAAAAATAAAGCCTCAAACTGTTTCTTCATGACTATAAGTCTAGAGTGCCTCAATAACAACAAAAAAAGTGGCATCTAAAATACTGGATTTCTAATTCAGTTCTCCATGTACATAGCTTTGCTGCTTCTGTTAGAATGAAAATATAGTTTCATAATTGAATTTGCATGCTTGGTAAAAAATAAAAAATTACATGGTAGTGCATGCAAGTAGAAAATTAGTATTTTCTGGGCCAGACTCTCTGTTCAATGTAAATTAGAGTACACGAGCTGTAGACTTTTATAATGGTGTACCTGAAAATGGAGAGTCTTACTTTTCATTGATTTATTGTGTTTTGTCAGCTGCATTTCACTTCATCATACTGAAAAAGGTAATGTCATTCTCTTCACTGGATCGGATTATAAAGACTGATTACCTCAGAGCAACATCATTAGGGTTTGAACAATCTGTTATAATTATATCTCTTAATGATGAACAGGTTTTGTTTTTAAAATAATCACTTTCTGGAGGGAATATGCTTGGTGATTTACAGTAGTTGTCTGCCCTTCCTTTGAACCCTTCATTTCCTGTTTTCCAGGATTCATTAAGATGAAGGAATGTAGGTTTGTGAAGTTGTTTCAAATGCAAGATTAGAATATGTGAGCAACCACTTTAAAAGATAGACACAGGGAACCACAAAAACTAAAACTCTCAAATCAGCTGAAATCTTAACTCAAGAGTATTCAGCTGGTATCTGTTCCTGTTACATTTTTCAATTAGAAAAAAAAAAAGTCTGAGGAACTTAGATTTTTGCATAAGCCCCTGCCTGTGATAGCATCAGCTGGAGGTGATGAATGATAAGTGTTGAATGCTGTCTGTTACCAATTATCCAGCATTCTCCTAATTTTCATGGTCTTCAGAAAAAGATCTTTCTGATGCACAAATGCATACCTTGCATCTTTCAGAATTTCATCTGAGAATTTTTCTATAAACTCAGCTAACTTCAGTTTTCATCTAGGCCAATTTGGATGGGATTTTGAGCAATTTGGTCTTGTGGAAGATATTCCTGCCCATGGTAGGGGACTGGGACAAGATGGTTTTTAAGGCCCTTTCCAGCCCAAACCATTCTGTGACTCCATAATTCTGTCATTCTAAACACACTTCTGTTGGTTTCAAGAACTCTTCAAACAATAGTTAGGCATAAAGAAGATGCTGTTATTCATTGGTTAAAGTGAGTGCAGCTGAAATAAATACCCATATTCTCTTGCTGACTCAGCAAACATGCCAGCTTTAATGCTAGCTGAGAAAAAGAAGAGTATTTAGTTAGATTGAACTGCAAAAAATCTGAGTAAGCCTTTTTAGCTACACTTGGTTTTTGTGAAAACTAAGCAACATCACTGAGCTATTTTAAGCATGTCTGTCTCACTCCTGCAATGTGCTCCCCTTCATAAGTCAAAGATCTCTACTACAGACCATAAATTGAAAACAAAAGAAAACAGCAAAATCTCACATAAAAAGTTAGCTCATCCTTCAGTCATGCCCATTAGAGAATAAAACATAAATAAATACCCCCAAAGCATAATTAGATTCAGACACTGGAAAAGTTTCCTGGATTTATGGTGCATCTACAAGTGACGTATTAACCGCAGGAATCCTCCAGCGCTCCATTTCCATCCTGCTTGCAGTCACACATGGAGAGCTGCTGCTCACATGGAAGAGCTGCTTGAAAACTGTAGGTTAAACAGAAACGTAGAAGAGGGGGAGAAAGAACATGAGGTTTTCTTCATTAGGTGACTTAAGTTGTGAAACTCTGAAAAAGGCAGCGGAGTTCATAAAGCACAGTCCTGGTTTTTTAGAGTTTGAAGCACCAGCAGCCTCTAAGGACTGCCTATTGTGCATTCCTGTCGTGGGAGATGTAAAATTACAAGATCTATGTGACACACAAGAACAGACACCCTCTGTGCAAGCTCATGTTGTGCTTTTAACTTAAACGTATGCATATGGTGTAAAAAATAAAATAATTATTTATCAGTGCAAAAAGAAGCATATAAGATGATCTTAGCCCTTGCTTTGTGTGTATAGCCTGGCTGAGATGGAGTTCAGGAGGAGTCTGTGAGACCGTGGCTGGTTTTGTGATTTTTTGCAGTGGAACAGGGAGGACAAACATAATATATCATATACATACATCAATACTTTGAAGTTTTCATTGAGCGCAGGCAGCGAAGGCTGGCACTGCTGGTGACAGGAAGACATGATCCAAGAGTGGCATGTAGTGGAAGTGTTGCTAAACTCATCAAAGCCAAGCAGTGAAACACCTTAGAAATGAAGACAAATATTTTTGTAGTTAATGTTTCCATAGAAAGAAAATTTTGGTTTCGTACAAAGAATACGCTTGTCTGTATTTGGTGTCTGCTAAAATCTTCACTTTTTCTCTTGGTCCCCTTCCTTGCTGAAATGAATTATGTGATCTCAGTTTGTTCTCTGGGGAATAATATTTACCACATGTACAATGTCTGCTTAGGAAAAGACTGTATCCAGGGTAGATTGTTTTAGCTCCAGAGGACTGTGGTCTCTCCAAGCCAGGAAGGAGGTTGTAATTGATGAGGAAAAATACAAAAAAATCATATAATGTACAATAGCAGCCTCTGTTCAGCATGACCTGCTTGTGCAGGGTCCAGCAAGGGCTGTCTGTATCTCCTTTGCACTCATGAGGGTATTGTACTCAACAGGGAGAGAAAAGGATACATTTTTACAGGTATTTACTTCAGCATTGCCTGTAATTGCATGATCTCTCTTTTACAGACACCAGTTAATAAAATAAAATAAAAAATACAGTTCAATGCAATTGAAACTACAGCCCACCAGTACCTGTAATCACAATGAGACAATTTAAAAGTGAAGTTACTTTCTCTGGGCCACACATTATGCCTATGACAGGGCTGGGAGCAGCATCCTGTCTGTGATTCCTCTCTCCATCCCAGAGTGGTCCCTGGCACCCTCTCTCCTGGCCATGTGTTCATAACCTCATTGCCTACAACACCAGCCTGCCTTTCCTCTTTCCCTGTATAGTCTGACCTGGAAATTGCTTTTGTTCCCTCATCACAGGGAAAACGTGTGACTCCACTGTCAACTACTGTGAGTGCAACCCCTGTTTCAATGGTGGGTCCTGCCAAAGTGGGCTGGAGGGGTATTTCTGCCACTGTCCCTTCGGTGAGTACCCTTTTCCTCCTCTCCTCTTCATCTCCCCCTTCCCTGTTCCCATTCCTGTTTATTTTTACCTGTGTGAATGATTTCTGGTTTGAAAATGATTCAAGGTCTGGAAAAACTGCATGTATTTAGAGGTTCAATTAGCTTGTTTTTCTTTAAAAGAAAACTAAAAAGTGATGTGGTCGCTACAAATACATATTATTCATTCCTAATAGCAGATCCTTTCTCTCTCACACAAAAACATAAGACCCAGCCAAACAACTCAGTGCCTAAAACTTAGAAAGAATATTTCTGATTGGATAGATAGATAGATACAGATAACCGTCCAAAAATAAGAATGGATGCTTGAAATACTTAAAGCCACTGACTTCCTAATGAAGAAACTTAGCTCAATCACAGCTGGATCAGGACTAAAGTACCTTCACCACAAAGAGTATCCAAAGTTCAGTCTTGAAGGAGGAGGTATGATGATAACAAAGCTCTCTTGATGAATAACAGGCACTTCTAATGGAGCTGAAGAGGAAGACCACTGTAAATGACATCAGTATTTTACATCAGAGAAGCATATAGTAGTGCCAAAATACTTTCATAATTTTTAGAATTTAATTATCCCAGATTTGGTTTGTGGAACAAATCCAATAAAAACATAGAACAACGTGGATATTTTAAGGCATCATGACACAATTGCATCAAGATTGATTCTGAATGCAGATTAATCCAGATTTGCCATTGTTCAAATGGAAAAATAGGAAAGGAAATGTAAGAGATTAATAAAAAACCAGAAATGTACAGAAATCATCTACTGTGTTTTAAGGTTGCTGAAAACCCTCTCACAAAAGTATGGTTCTCAATATGCATTTGTAACTGATGTTGAATAAGTTTTTCTATTGACATGTGGAATAATTTCTCTATTCTCTTTTATTTCCTTTATTGTACATTTCCTCAGGGTATATTAATTTCCCATTGTAAATGTAACTGGTATTCATAAATTAAATCAGGGTTTTTCTTCATTGTTGCTCCAGTAAAACAAAAATCAAGGGAAATTCTGAGACAGAGGTCTGAAAAGAAGTATGGAGAATGCACCAAAATATTCATATCAGCAAAAACTTGAGAAGACATAATATTTTAATCACAGATGTGCCTATTTCATAAGTATAAAAAATGAGCCACCCAATGAGAAACAGTTCAGATAACAGTCACAGAGTGAAAAATAAACTCAACTCGCACATTTATTTCCATAGCTGGGCTAATAAATGCCTGATGATAATTAACAACCATGTCTTGACAGAGCTGTCTAACTGGCTTGGTTTGGTGTTTTCCGAAGAAGCCGCAGAGCTCGGCGAAATGCTTTTCAATTGATGCATCTTTCCTTTGTGACTCAGTGTTTAAGTTTAAATACCATGTACCTCATCACCCAGCTGTGGGTGATAGCATCCTTCTGTTGGTTGTGTGATTTTAATTGTACATCAGGGGCTCCACAGCCGCGTCGAGAGCACATCCATGCTTCTCTCCTGGGAGAATGCACAGTGAGGAAAAAACTCCCCCATTCCAGACTTTACTTCTCATTTTTCAGGTGTTTTTGGGAATCACTGCGAGCTCAACAGTTATGGATTTGAAGAGCTGTCCTACATGGAGTTCCCCAGTATGGATCCCAACAACAATTACATCTACATAAAGTTTGCCACCATAAAGAGCAACGCCCTGCTGTTGTACAACTACGACAACCAAACAGGGGAGCGGGCGGAATTCCTGGCCCTGGAAATAGTGGAAGGGAGGCTGAGGTTCTCCTACAACCTGGGCAGTGGCACCTACAAGCTCAGCACAGCTAAGAAAGTGTCTGATGGACAGTTCCACACCGTCATTGCCCGCCGGGCTGGAATGGTAAGAAGTGCAAAAATGAGGATTTTAAGGCAAGTTCAGCCAAATTGCTTTGGCTTCCAGGCGAGTGCAGAGGAAGGTAAAATTAGTGACATTGTGTTTGCTAGCAGAAACTCCAACTTTGGGAAAAACCTCCTTCGTTTCTGCCTTATTCCAACTGACTCAAAGCCCTGTGGTGGTTTGTTCAGTATGATGATGATAAAGTATAATGAAAAAAACATGTGCAAAGTGCCCCCATACTTTCAATGTGAAAAATGAGAGCCAGGAATAATTAATGACATAGATGACTATGCACGGGGCTAATTAACTGGTGTAGATTACAGGGATGATTATCAGGGAATGCTAATTAACCACAGTAATTGCAAAAAGCCTCATAATAATTTTTCTCAACATTTGGAAAATAGAAATGGACAAAGTTAAAATTCTAGGCATCCATGACCTTCTTGAGCCAATCCAGAGATTTTACCAATCTCATCAGTCTGGGAGCCTGGTTTTCCTCTGTAGCATACATGTAAAGAGTTAAAAGGTGCTACATTATGAGAATTTCTGAGGGGAAGGAGGAAAGTTACTTCTTTGTCCCCCAGAATGCATCTGAGGTGAGGAATTCCGCCAAAAACTGGGACAACTGATTGCCATATGCCTGGCACTCTGACCCTTCTCCTGCCTTCATTTTTTTCTTCAGTAAATGTTTTCTATTCCTCTTCTCTCATTTTTTTTTTTAATAATATTTCCAAAGCAGAACATAAACCAAATGCTCTTGGAATCCAAGCCAAGTTTTTTGACTCCACAGTGTTTGCATTAGAAATGAAACCAAATCTATTTGCCATCCATAATCAGTAACTGTTACCCAACAGTTCCCTTCTCAGGCAGAGATGGCCAGCATACCTGGAATTCCATATTCTTCCCATGTTTGAAATTAAAGTCACAGAACAATAATATGTGGTGGGGTGCCCCATTTTCTTTTGTGCATTTCAACCTAGGACTGATGAAGGGAATAAAAGCAATAAACCTAGTGTGGCTCCCTTCTAGTCCTTGCAGTCTTGAGCCTAAAAATCTGTTTCAGTTCCTAGAGCAAGACCTTATTTCTCCATTTATTTTGGGTGTTGGTCTCCTCTCCCAAGTTACAAGCAACAGGACAAGAGGAAATGCCCTCAAGTTGCAGCAGGGGAGGCTTAAATTGAATATTAGTAGAGTTCTTCCCTAAAAGGGTTGTCAGTGCCTGGAACAGGCTGCCCAGGAAAGTGGTTTAGTCACCATCCCTGGAGGTATTAAAAAGATGTGTAGATGTTGCACCTGGGGACAAGTGCTGGCTTAAGTGGTTGGACTCTAGCAGATCTTTTCCAACATTAAGGATTCTATGGTTTTGTGAAATCCAGTCTTCAGCTAGATTTGCAAATCCAATTTTTGTGTGTTTTTAGGGCTTATATACCCAAATAACATGAAAGATAATTGTGATGTTGAGCAATGACTTTGATTTAATGTGCTTTGGTATCAGATTCCAATTTGCATCTTGCAGATTTAATAACTTATGTCACAGCTTCCTAATGGTAAAGCCCAAAGGTGCACTTTAATCTTGACATGCACCAGGTTCCCATTTTAGTAACTAAGGTAGAATGTTGCTTCTATAAATAAGATGTAAATCGCTAAGTATTAGGGGCACAGAGTAAAAGTTGCAACAAATAAATGAAGTACACTGAAGAAAAAAAACAGAGAAAGAAAATATTTTACTTGTCAGAGTGCCAGAGGACTGTAGAAGAAGACAGAACATAAAAAGGGCTATTTATAGAAATTTCATCTATGAATGCTTCAGGCTAAAAGCAAGCATTTAAGACTACCTATACCTTTGTGTGATTTTGTTTGTTTTTATGGTTTAAATCTATTTGGTAATGTCAGCTGTTTACAAACAGTATGTGAAGAGAATCACTTTTGTCTTAGATACTTCTGCGGCAGGAAGAATGTCTCCCAGGTGTCCAAAACTGTATAAAGTACCCCCCCCTTCAAGATTCCAAATCTGTCATTTCCTACAGCACAGTGGGATTTTATCGGAAACTGGTAAAATCATTAAGCTGTCAGTCCTGAGCTATTGCAAAGTGACAGGATAGAAAGGCTCATAATATGGCAAGGTAACTGTAGAGTAATGCTTGAGTAACAAGCAGGAACATTTGACTAACATTAGAAAATAAATTGCATGAACTCTGATCCAAGTAAAATATATTCTCAAATATCCAGCCCTTCAGCTGGGGTTGGAGCTTGGCTTGCAGAGCACATAGCGATGTAAGTTAGGGAGATTATGCTGATTGAGCTAAGAACAAAAAAACTCATTTCAGTTTTTGTTGTTCATGTTCTGAAGGAAACTATGTATGCATGTGGTGGCATACAGAGCAGCCAGCTTATTATTCTTTCTCTGAATTGTTTCATTTACACAGGGCTATAATCTGCTTTGTAACTGCAGTCTGACATTTTTTGGGAGAAGCACTTTGCTCATTTGTATGGAAAGAAATTCAAGATAAGCTTCCATTAAAAACAGCAGATTGAACAATTTAATCGTACTGTAGGGCATGATTTAAGGCTAAGAGCTCTGAATTTATTTGGTCAATACAGTGTGTCAGCTTGCAGCGTGTGTTTGGAACTAGCATGGACAATCTGTGGGGATTTCAACAGGCTGTTGTTACCAAACTTATTTGCAGGCAGTAGAAAAAAACCTCTGCAGAGTAATGATGTACTGATAGCCAGTGCTGCTTGCTCAGCTCCCATAGAGCAATCTAAATCAAAATATAAACCCAGCCATTTTTAAAGGTGGTGTTTGATTTAAATTTGCTGTAAAACTGTACCACACATCTAGCTGAAACATGAGGAGATGTACAATGTGGAGATTATGTTTATTTTTCTGAAAATTTGTTTTAAGGAGTAACTAACCTTCAGGGTTGGTTGGGGTTTCTTTTTTTCAGCGCATCTGTTATTAATAAATCACTGTGGGGACAATTCTTTGCTAAATAAGGAATAAAATAAAAACTGCTTTTTAAATCAGCAGGAGTTATTTCATGACTTTTACAGATTACAAACAGAAGTGCCATGAGTAGCTTTAGTGTAAATAAGTTGGATAGGTAGTCTCAGAATCACAGAATGGTTTGGGCTGGAAAGAACCTTAAAGATCATCTGGTGCCCTGTCATGGGCACAGACACCTTCCACTAGACCAGGCTGAGGCAGCCTCATTGTCTGGGACTTGATGGCTTGGGAGTAAAAATAAAAATTAAAAATAATAATAATTTTTTAAAAAATTATAATAAAAAGTAAGACTGCTGTAAGTACTGCTAATGCCTGGTACTGCTCTAAACATCAACTCAGTCCTGCTCTAGTTGTCCAAATGCTTCTCCATTATCAAAGCTGAGGTCCCTCTTGACCTCTTAGTCAAGGGGTTACCTCAAGCTGGTCCATTTGGTTACTTTTTGAGTTTTATTGAGTGGTTGATTATTCTTTTTAACTAGTAATCTCAGTGTTTCTACTCCCAGGATCATTATTTTTAACTGGTAATATCAATGTTTGTACTCCCAGCTTTTGTAACATGCTTTTTATCAAGTTGAATATGTTCAATGTCATGGTAAAGCCCCTGGAGGAACACCCTTTGTGATTGGAGGGAGTGGCTTTTTGCTCAGATTATCTGAACCATATCAGGAGTAGGATATGGTATGAGCCAAAATAACTTCAGTTTCAAGGAGTAAAGCAAACAAATATGAGAGAAACCCTGCCCAAATGTGAAAAATTGGTGTTTAACTGCTTCTCTGTGTGGAGCAGACAATTTGCTCCCTCTCTGTATCCAATCCCCACGACGTCCAGATACACAAGTGCTCCTTTCTAGCCAAGTCCTTGATAGAACACACTTAAGCATAAGTAGTTCATGTGGCATTGCAAGTCCAAAAACTTGTAATACTCAGCATATTTGTGTGTGTGCCTTTTGCAGGCAGCATCCCTGACGGTGGATTCCTGCTCTGAGGACCAGGAGCCAGGCTACTGCACTGTTAGCACTGTTGCTGTTTCGACTGACTGGTAAATATTTCTTCGTTTTGTGGAAGTTCCTTCTTTAGTTTGGGGTTTGGGTGGGATTTTTTTTTTTTTTTTTTTTTTTTGAGTAAAGTTAAAAGCAAAGTTAAGAAGAAATCTCCCTGTAAAGCCAGAGAAAGTTGGAGTAATGATAAGGCTCCCAAGTGTCAGTTGCTTCCATCTTTGTGGAAGCAAATTAAATGTTTCTGCGTGTGCTGCTGCTTGCTAGGCTACATTTCTGCATGGAACAGGATCATAACAAGGAGTTTGCTCAGAAATCCCCAGTTCTGGGCACCATCTCTGTCCCCGGGTTCTGGTGGCAGTCAGGAAATGCATGGCCATAAGTAGTCTGTACTGTGGTGTAAATGAGGATAAGACCTATTGCCTAATGATTTGGGGTCATGTATTTATTTAAACTGCACCTCTCATTGCTCATAAAGGCATAGGAAAGAAAATCATCTGATTACTTCTGGCTTAAAAAAATATTAAGAGCAAGTATTAAGAGAATATAAAAATATTAAGAATAAGCATTAATATTAAAAACTTAAGAGATTTTGACATTGTTTTCAGGTGTTGCCTGTTACAGTTTTGAATTCATAAACAGTGTCCAAAAAGGAAAGCAAACTTTATTTCTGGTGTTTACTGTAACTAACTCAGTAGCCTTTGGGTTGTATCTTTGGAGATAACAGTAACTTTAATCCAAATCACTTTGGCTACTTTCTTACAAAAATCACAGTCATGTTTCCTGCCACACAGAGGTGTTACATCTTTGCAAAACAATGGCTCCATCTTCCTGCTCTTTAAGTATCATCTACAATCTCAATTATAGTTGGGTAGAAAAACTTACTTGTTGTGATCTCAAGCACGCTGCTCAGTCAAGTGAACAAAAATTTTGACATGCAAACTAAGTGTGAATTTAGAGTGATACCCACTCTAACTTTTAGTTCAAGTGCTATTGATCGCTCTGTCTCCTCTCCTAAATGTAAAATACCAATTTGGGAAGAGGAATTTTAGCTGCAGGCTGTAGCTGATGGCTGCAGTTCCTGTGCTGTCATCACTATCCTGATGTCTGGTACTGATGAGGTATTTTTTCTTTTGCAGGACTCTCGATGTACAACCAAATCGAGTTACTGTCGGTGGCATCAGGTCCATAGAACCCATCCTTCAGAGGAGAGGACAAGTGGAAAGCCATGATTTCGTGGGCTGCATAATGGAGTTTGCAGTCAATGGACGTCCCCTGGAGCCCAGCCAGGCTTTGGCAGCCCAAGGAATCTTAGATCAGTACGTCTGCTACATATGGGATCAAATGGACCCCATTTGCAATACAGGAACCTGTCATGAAGGCTATTCAGACACCAAGAGATATTTCACGTTAGATAAAAAAGAACTGTAGATCCTACTGCAAAATGTGAAAAATGTAGGAAGAAAGTGAATTTGGATTAAAGGTTCACTAAAAATTACAGAGTCTTAAAAAAAGAAAGCAGCATCATTACATTTCTATTGTCAGTGATTATTCAAGTTCCTTTGCAGACTGAAATTGCATAGCCCCTGTTCTTGTGTGTGTTTCTAAATTCCATCTGTTTTTGACTGTACTCATACTGTTTGCTAACCCTCTACTCCCTTTTATTTCCTCTTAATCCACCATGTCTGTTCTCTCACTTTGCCTCTCAAGTATCACTGGATTTCCCTCATATCCTCTGAGTGGTCTTTCAGAAATGATGAACTATCCAATTCTATTGATTTTTCCATCTCAGTATTTGAAATCACAGTTGTAGAAATCATGTCAGTCTTCCCTCCAGATTTCCTTGTTCACACTTCCTGTCTAAACCCCCATGTTTGTGCTGGTCATTGTAATACAAAGGTTCTGTCAGTCTGCAGCATAAAAAATGCCTAAAATGGTTTCTTCTCTCTTGCATAACAGATAGTAGGAGTTAGGCTGTCTTTGAATTCCTTCCTCTTTTGTAAGACTGCTGTAAATTGATGCTGAAAATTGGGATCTGCTTAGAAACTTGAGCTGTCTACACAGATTCTTGGAATTACAGAACAGCTTGTGTTGGAAGGGTCCTTAAATATCATCCATTTCCAACCCCCCTGCCATGACCAAGGACACATTCTACTAGACCAGGTTTCTCAGAACCCCATCTAACCTGGCCTTGGACACTTCAAGGGATGGGGAGAAGAGCCATTTCTGCATCTCCAAGAGGAAGAAAGAGAGTACCATTTAAACAGAGGACACTCCCCAGCACATTTGCTCTGCTGCCTACTTGTGTGCACTTTTTTCAGCATCTACTTTTCTTGTTTCTTCCAGGTGTCCCAGACTGGAAGGTGCTTGCACAACCAGCCCCTGCCAGCATGGTGGCACTTGTGTTGATCAGTGGTCGTGGCAGCAGTGTCACTGCAAGGATGGACTGACGGGAAAGCACTGTGAAAAATGTGAGGAGGAGGTTTCACTGTCTTTACACCTAACTGAGGCTCAAACAAAGGCTGTTAAGTGTTTCTTTTCAGAGCTGTGGGATTATGAATTTTGCAAAATATTGAAAACAAGCAGCATGTTGCCTATTAAGAGGTTTAAAAGTCCATAATGGACTGTTGTCCTTTCAAGAGCTAAAAATGGCAACAACTTGAATGCATAATATTTTCTGGTCTGTATATGGCATTGCAGGTAACTTGCACTCATCTAAAGTCCTGCTTCCCAATAACATACAATCTGTAACTAAAATAAAGGTATCCCATAGGAGGGATTTGTCTGCTATGGGGAGGTAAGAGGGAAAGTGAAAACCCCTTCACGTAAACATTGAGTTCGTGTGCTTACAGCTTCTCCAAACTAAAGTCCTTTTCATCAAATTGACTGTGGATTATACGCAAGAAAATATTGCAAATGTAAATGAAAACAAGGCATTTACGCTCGGGGGTGATTAACTCTCATAGGAGTAGCCCTGTAAATCAGTATGGGATTGTCCAGGAGAGCAAAGTGATTTATTTCCGTGTAGTTATAGTATAATGACTGGGCTTTGTTTTTTTACATGTCCCATTATTGTTTAGCTGATTTATATGCTTTTATTGCACCGGTTTACAAAAGAATTTAGCCATAATTTTAACAGTGTTTGGTAGTCAATGCTCTCTGCCTTTTTCATTCACTTTTTTTTATGCCATAACAAATAGAAAGTCATTATCTCTGCCCTGAAGAGCTTAGAGTTCAATATATCATGAAACACTGCTTGCAGTAATGGAAACAGTAACATCCCTGGGAAGGAATTACAGTTCCGAGAGCCAAATTTTTTTCCCTACTCCCTCACTTGTTCCCTGGCGAGTTTTAATTTACCATTGACTGATAGCAGCAGTAAATTACTCGCACACTCCCAATCTCAAGCACACATTCTGGTGGAAGCCAAAGAATAGAGGGGCTGCAGTTGCCATTCCCTCCCGCTCTCCCCCTTGACCTGCTCTGAACTCCATCTCTGCTCTGAGGGAAAGCGGTGGCGATGAGGCGGATCATGGCTGGGGCTGTAACGTGCTCAGCGCTTCCCTGTCCTTGTCCCAGATATCACTGCTGACACGGCCCTGTCGCTGGAAGGCAAGGGGAGGCTGGACTACCACGTGAGCCCCAACAAGAAGCGGGACTACCTGATGAGGCTCGGGGCTCGGGGCGTGGGTCGCCCGGGCGTGGAGCGCCTGGAGGTGAAGTTCATGACAAGGAGTGAGAACGGTGTTCTACTCCACGTGCAAGAAAGCAGCAACTTCACTACTGTGAAGGTAAGATTACAGCTAATGCTGAGTTTGATTTGATTGGACTGCCTCCTGCGCAGCGATCAAAATCCCGGTTTTCCATTACTCTTTCTGTTTCCTTTATAAAATATTAGGTCTTTAACTGAGACTAGGCACTGCTCCAGTGTCATTCATCTTCTCAACAATTCCCTTCTCATTTGCCAAGGTATCAGAAGATCTTGATGGTTTTATATCTAATCAGTTTTGTCTAGACTCCAAAGAGTGACTGTTTTAAGGCGACGAGAACGGTGCTCATTGCCATGGTTATTATCATCATTACACTTTACAGAACAAATCATTTTGTTATTGGCCTTTTATCTTCTGATTTTTTTGAGCCTTGAACCCAGACCCTCCTTAAGCTAGCAAACGATTGCCAAAAGGTTTTCATTAATTCCTACCAACATGGCTCAAGCTTATCAAACTAGGAAGTAAGGGATAAGTCGAATTCATGAGGTTACTCACAGACCAATGTCAATATCAAATTCTTTTGGTACACATGGCTGATTAATGCTTCAAATGCCACACTGTTTTGGGGGTTTTGGTTGTTTTTTCTTTCCTCAAAGAGCTTATTGCTGCAGAAGTTACCTTTCTCAAGAGAAAGCAATGGTTTGGTTCCTGACGATGACTCAGTCCATTTACTCATAACTCTAAATGAGTACAGCAGTGATGTTGGCAAGCCCCTTTATTGGGTTAGTGTAAGCTCCAAGTTTCCTTGACTGCTGCAAGGCTTTCCAATTTTTTTCTTCCCTGACTTTTAGAGAAATTCATACAGAAATTCACACTTTCTAAGCTTCAGCCCCATGGATATCCTCCACCTGCCTGGTCAGAGTTACAAAGCTTTCCTGACACACCGGCTGCATTTAAGAAGCAAGTCTGCACTACTTCCCTGGCATATGCTTTTACCACATCATTTCATAGGAAGTTTCTGCCTTGCTCGTATTAGCAGATAAGATCTCAGTGTTTTGACTTCTGGAGAGAAGAAAAACCTTTTTCTCCCCCTAGTAGAATTTGCCAGGTGAGCTCTCCAAGCATTATTGGAAATTTTCAAAAGAAAGAGAGTTGCCTTCCCTGGCTAAAAGCCCTGGTGCTGTGTTTATGCAAACACTTTTGTTATTGTTAATATTGGTTATACAAGCAAGTTATACAAGCAAGCAGAGGGTGTCAAGTCCCAGCCCCAGCTGTGCAAGGAAAGAGAGCAGAGGTTTGTCTAGTACCAGATGCAGAAGTCTGAGGAAGGAGAGCGGTGCTGGTTGCTGCCAAGCAGTTCCCAGGTGATGCTAGTTAGTAAAACTGCAGTAATTTAACTGTAGTTCATGCAGCATGGCCTCTGCACTGCTCCTCATTCCCAGAGTAGGTATCACCAGGAGTATTCCCCTCAGTGGTGGCCTGAGATGCCAATGAAGCCAACCCAGCAAAGATGTCCACGTCATCTCCATCCATTCCTGGTGCAGAAGTTGGGCTTTAGGGACCTGTCTTTAAAATTCTTGTCAGTCTTCAAAACAGACAACTTTATAACTTGATTTTTGAGTATTTTAACATGCCTGTTATCCAAAGTATTAGCATTCAGAGAAAACCTGCCATGTGTTTTTATTAAACCACACTAGGGAAAAGCTACGGGTGCTGTGGCTACTTCCATGCTTTCACATTTTTCCTCTTGTAGCTAATTGGTTTTGGTGTGGCTGAGATTGGGGTGAAACTAGAGAAGTGGCAATAAATCAGACCCACTGAGATTGTGAGCAGTTGATTCACTAAATGATAGATGTAAACTCCTTCCAAAGAACCCGAGAGGGGACTTTATGATATAAAGGGATCCTTAATCCAGGGAAGACACAAACATCTGCAGATTACATTAAATAACTGTCAAATTCAGATGGAAAATGCTTCCTCTGAAATCTACTACAATGAAGAGGGTGGGGGATTCCTTATTACTAGGGCTCTTTGTCACAGCTTGTTTTCCTACAAATGCACATTGCAAGTAATTCAGTTAGAAGTAATGGGATAAATACAGCAGGTTAAAGGTGAAATTGCCTGTCTTGCTTTATCTAGAAATCTCATCTGCAGCCAGAGTAAATTAGCATAAATGGAGCTCTGAGATGTCTGAATTGTGCAGGTAGAGGATGTGGATTACATTTCACCTATATTAATTGACATACCCCTATGTGAGGGGTGGTTGGGCACTTGCACAGATTGCCAACAGGAGTTGTGGACACCCCATCCCTGGAAGTGTCCAAGGCCAGGTTGGACAGGTCTCTGAGCAGACTGGTCTAGAGAAAGGTGTCCCTGCCCATGGCAGAGGGGTTGGAACTGGATGGGCTTTAAGGTCACTTCCAACACAAACCATTCCATGGTTCTACGCATGTATTAAGTTGTAAGAATTAATCAGAACATAACCCTTTTAAATGACATCCTGTTCAATGGCTAGTTTTAAGACAAATAAAACCCAGTATGTTCAGCAAATGAGATTTGGAATATTAGTGAAGTTGAATCAGCCCTGTAGTTAGGAATATGTTTGCTTTAGTGGTTCATTCTTTTCATTATATTCTACTTGTCAGTTGCTCAGCCATTTAAATAAAACCCAGAAATTCATGTTACTCAATACTGTCAACTTTAGCCTTTGTTTCAAATTTAGAAACATGTTCTGCTTCAAGGCACCAAGAAGAACATTCCATATCTTTTCCTGTTTGAAGCAGTCATGGACCAGCTCTTGTCTCTGGAAATTTTCTTTTCCAAATGCCCCTAGTATGTTATTTATGAGTCTGTTAGCATTGCTCACATGCAATTTTAAAGATACAGAAATAGGGTTAAAGAATCCTGAATTACTATGGAAAATATCAGTTGCTGACAGGTAAATAATTCTACAGATCTGTTCTAAGGTGAAATTAAAAATTTTGCTTCTGTGCTCAGTCTTCCCTTAAGCTTGGAGGGTATTGTGTGGCATGGTGTATTCCTTTCTGTTTACATAAAGACGAAAATACAAGGAAGTGGTTTTTATGGGGTATAAAAGACAGAATAAGACATAACAAACCAATTACAGGTTGCAGACATAAATATATATACATATTCAACTCAGTCAACCTTTTTATAAGTGATTGTGGGAAATGGTGTTTAATATGTTTTAATAGTCTGTGGGCTGCATTTGTAAATGTGGGATATTCCTTGGGCTGTGTGACAGTTTAGACACATGCCACTTGTGTTTTATCAGTAACAGCAGCATCCTGTCTCCGAGGCGAGCTTTGTCAAACAATACATTTTCAGTCTAAATTAATACCTTCATAAATGAAGTGGATGCACATCTTAACCATTGTATCCTCCATCCAAATGGAATACGTGCTAGATGCATTCATTCAGGCAGCTGCCAAGGCATGAGCGTGGTCTTACAGCCTTATTAAAGCTGGAGTGTCTGAACAAAGTCTTCAGCTTGCATCACTGGAGAAGCAAATCCAGGATGTTTAACAGTTTCTGGAAACGAGAGCAGCATTCTTGTAGCTGGTGTGTCACCTCGCAGTTCTTCCCAGGTGAACCTTATTTTTCCTGGAACAAAGGATGCAAGGCTTTGAGAGCTTTCAGCAAACCTGGGGCTGTGACCTTTCCTGGACTCTGCCTGTGCACGTCCCACACGCTCGGGGTAGGGATCTCGGACTGACCGAGCTGGAGAGGAGAACAGAGACAGAGAGCGGTTGTTCCATTTAATATGTGGGACCAAACATGCAGGAATATCTGTGGCCAAACTTGCAGAGCACCAAAGGAGAACTTGCAGCAAGTTTCAGAGCCATCCTACATGAATTTACACAGTCCTGTATGCCCTTAAGAGGTCAGCCAACATACCCAAACTCATGCAATATTTGAGAAACTGGCTGGGTTGGATGTTGGGGATTCTTTTTAAGCTCCTACATCTTAAGAGCAGAATTTGCACTGACCTCATTTTGGGATCATAATAAGAAGTTTGAAATCCCACATCTCATGATTCAGTAGAATTGTGAGGCATCTTTCTTAAGAGAAAAAGCCAAAATATTCTTCCTTTTTTCCCCCTAGCTGTTCACAAGTTTTAAAGCAGTTTGCTCAAGAAAGTACTATTTGAAAATTCTCACACAATCATGCACTTTGCAACTCTTCGGAAAGCTTTCTGAAATACAACAAAAGTTTTCTGCAAAATACCAATTAGCAGAAAAAGCAGATATGAAATGGGGTCCTTGCTCAAGCCCTGCCATGCCTTACGCATTCCTACTGTGTCGTAATAAAAACTGGATGCAATTTTCTTGGGCAAGGACAGCATCTGTTCACTCTGCAAAGCATTTTTCACACTTGCCTTGAAAAAAGAGGAAGGATTATTCTTTCTCTGGTTAAAATGTGTTGTCATGTGCATGACCTATAGCTGGCTTCCCAGTAGGATTAGCCAGGGATTGAATGGGTGGCAGCTCTAAGATGCAAATTTTCTGCTGATACTTTTACAGTGTAATTTATTCAGTTCTGGCCAAGCTTTTCATAATAAATAATTGCCTTTTTAGTACAAAGCAATTATTTGGGGAAAAATATACCCACTTCCAGCTTTCTATTATACCAAAGATGTTACTGTAGCTGTGCTGAGCAGGCATCACACAGGTTATGTGTGATGGAGTTATGTGACACCATTTTAAAACGATGCATCATGTGTTCTTCTGACCAGATAAAAGGTGGCAAGGTGCACTACATATCTGATGCTGGAGTTGCTGGGAAAGTGGAAAGGAACATCCCAGAGGTGTATGCTGCAGATGGCCAGTGGCACTCGGTCCTGCTGGAGAAGAACGGCTCTGCCACCGTCCTGTCGGTGGACAGGACTCACAGCCGGGACATTCTCCATGCCACCCAAGACTTCGGTGGCCTGAATGTCCTCACCATTTCTCTGGGAGGAATTCCATCCAGCCAGCCTTTCAAGAGCACAGATGCAGGTATTTCCTGCCCCCCCCCCCCCCCCCACCCCCAAAAGTATTGTTATTCTTTATCAGTAATTAGTGTATGTCTGTCCTTTGCCAGAAAAAAAATGCAAATTGAATGAGTATGGATTACAGACTTTGTTCCTTTAGTACACACTGAGGGCTTCTTGTTTCCAAAAGCAGGCACTCCATCTGCAGGGCTTTTTTGAGACAAGGGGGTGTTTCTTGTCTGTGCATTAGTTGCCATATTCTTGTTACTCCAATGGAGAAGAAAGGATGTATTCTTTACCTGAGTCATAATCTGGAAAATCAAGGCAAATCTTTCATATGGGCAAAAATACTAAACAAAAACTTTGTAGGGATTTGGTAAATATGACAGAATTTACCTGGTTATTAATGTGATTGAAATCTGCAACTTACTCCTGCTTTATCCTGCTGTCAAATGAAGAATAGGATTTCTTTCTGAGCAAGGACAATAAGGAACCACCCTCTGACTGATGTCTAGCTGTTAAGGAGCAAATCAGTCTCCCTTAAGAGTTAAAGTAACTGTCTCAAACCCTGGCAAAAGAAGTAGATAACACATATTTGATAAAATTTCCCAAGTGCTAGGTAAAGATGGAAATGATTTTTAGCTGCAAAACATGAGATACTCCAGACAATACAGATGTGTTTTTCACATATTTCTATATTGAAAAAAATCTTCCTGGCTTCATGAATTGTGACCAGATAAAGTAATTTTGAGTGGAGCAAATTCACACTTTATACTTGTGTATTGTGAATATGTATGAAATTTGGTACAAAATAGTGTGGATGCTGTGCTGACCTTTATCCTTTTCACGTGTATGTTTTATGAGCAGCATGTGCATGGAAAAAGCAGAGGCTTGTAGGAAAGCTGGAACAAGGAAAATTGAGGACACTAACCTCTCACCACTGCCCAGTGCTGTGGCAGACAAATTAGGAATGTCTGGCTTCCATTAAGCACACACAGTCCAAAATCCCTTATTCATATGATTTTATTTTATTTTAATATTGGATTACGCTGGGTACGACATACCAAGGATTTACAAGGCGCTGGTATAAAACTCTGCATGAACTCAGAGTCAAAAATATCTGCAGTGGTGTTAAAGGCAGACAACACACAAGGTGATGGGGGTGTGAAGGTGCTGTGTCCAATAAAATTTCCAAATCCAGGTAGATGTGACAAATTTCTCTTTGCTGTTTGTCATATCACATCAGTCCTACAAGGAACCACCATGCATGCAGCAAGGTGATCATCACTTTTGCTTGGGCTCCCAACTGAGCCTATAACTTCAAGCCTGAGGATTATAAACCTTTAATACCATCTCATACAACTCAAGTATATTTGCTGTTTCATGGCAGAGTGGTATCCACCTCTGTGTACCATTTTGCCACAGCTCCAAGCAGAGATTGCCGTAAGGTTGCACTACCTCAAAACCCTTCCAGAAAACATTTATTCGGGGGAACACGGAGAATTATTAGGCTGGCAAAAGACTGGATTTTCCTGTGACCTCACTCAACCACTGCACAGACCCTGGGGATAATTCCACCTCCCTGGGCTCTCACAGCACTACAACTCAGTGTAGGGTAGCACTGCAACCAAGGAGTGAGGAGTTTGGGAAAAGGCCACTCAAGATCCAGAGATAAAAAAGCATTGCCATGAATTTAGGGGACAGGAGACTTAGCTGAAGCACAGTAGGCAAACTCAAATACTGTTCAGTGCTAGCACCGCCAAGCCTGCTGCCACAGGATTCTCTGTGGGAAATGATAAGAAGTTTTAGAAATACAGGAAAATCAGGAGACAAAAGCATTTCAGTATATTGAATGAAGTCATTAGCGGGCATATTTATTCAAATTCAATTTAAAGACATTAAGTCCTGTTAGAACAGATGTTTCCCGAAGGTAACCATGTGAATTCTTGGCTTATTTAGTGAACAGTGGAACCTGTACTGTGCTATTGACAGTGCGCACTCAACCTTCAACTCCCAACAAACCTATCCCATTTTTTCCCCCCTTTCTCAGGCTTCAACGGCTGCATTTCCTACATCAAGTACGGCGGGGAGAACCTTCCCTTCTCCGGAAAGCACAGCCTGGCCACACTCTCCAAGACAGATGCCTCGGTGAAGATCGGCTGCCGCGGCCCCGACGTGTGCGCCAGCAGTCCGTGCTGGGGCGAGCTGATGTGTGTCAACCGCTGGTTCGCCTACCAGTGCGTGCCCCCGGGCGCCTGTGCCTCCAGCCCCTGCCTCAACGGGGGCAGCTGCGAGCCCGGGCCCCACGCCACCTTCACCTGCAGCTGCCACGAGGCGTACGCGGGACGGACGTGCGAGACCGTGGTGGCCTGCCTGGGGGTCCTGTGTGCCCCCGGCCACGAGTGCAGGGCGGGCGCCAACGGCGGCCACGTGTGCCTGCCGACCCCGCCGCCCGCCGAGCTGTCCCTGCCGCTCTGGGCCGTGCCGGCCATCGTGGGCAGCTGCGCCACCGTCCTGGCGCTGCTGGTCCTCAGCCTCATCCTCTGCAACCAGTGCCGAGGGAAGAAGTCAAAGGGGCCCAAAGAGGAGAAGAAGACGAAGCAGAAGAAGAAGAAAGGCAGCGAGAATGTGGCGTTTGATGACCCTGACAACATCCCGCCCTATGGTGATGACATGACTGTCAGGAAGCAGCCCGAAGGGAACCCGAAACCCGACATCATCGAGAGGGAAAACCCTTACCTCATCTATGACGAGACGGACATCCCGCACGCCACGGAGACGATCCCCAGCGCCCCGCTGGCATCCCCGGAGCCCGAGATCGAGCACTACGACATTGACAACGCCAGCAGCATCGCCCCCTCTGACGCCGACATCATCCAGCACTACAAGCAGTTCCGGAGCCACACTCCCAAGTTCTCCATCCAGAGGCACAGCCCTCTGGGCTTCGCCCGGCAGTCCCCCATGCCCCTGGGAGCCAGCAGCCTGACCTACCAGCCGGCCTACGGGCAGGGCTTGAGGACAACGTCCCTGAGCCACTCGGCATGCCCCACTCCCAACCCCCTGTCTCGGCACAGCCCCGCGCCCTTCTCCAAATCCTCGACGTTCTACAGGCACAGCCCGGCCAGGGAGCTGCACCTCGCCATCAGGGAAGGGAGCCCGCTGGAGATGCACGGCGATGTCTGCCAGCCCGGCATCTTTAACTACGCCACCCGGCTGGGCAGGAGAAGCAAGAGCCCACAGACCATGGCGAGCCACAGCTCCCGCCCGGGAAGCCGCCTGAAGCAGCCCATCGGGCAGATCCCGCTGGAGACGTCTCCCCCGGTGGGGCTGTCCATCGAAGAGGTGGAGAGACTGAACACCCCTCGCCCCAGGAACCCCAGCATCTGCAGCGCGGACCACGGCCGCTCCTCTTCGGAGGAGGACTGCAGGAGGCCCCTGTCCCGGACGAGGAACCCGGCCGACGGCATCCCCGCACCCGAGTCCTCCTCCGACAGCGACTCGCACGAGTCCTTCACCTGCTCCGAGATGGAGTACGACCGGGACAAGCCCGTGGCCTACACCTCCAGGATGCCCAAGCTATCGCAGGTGAACGAGTCGGACGCGGATGACGAGGACAACTACGGCTCCAGGCTGAAGCCCCGGCGGTACCCGGGGCGCCGCGGCGAGGGCGGGCCCGTGGGGGCACAGGCAGCCGGCGCCGAGAGCTCCCTGCCCGGGAAACTGGGCCAGCAAGCGGGGAGCTTCAACTGGGACAGCCTCTTGAACTGGGGCCCGGGCTTTGGGCATTATGTGGATGTTTTCAAAGATTTGGCATCGCTTCCTGAAAAAACAGCAGCAGCAGCAGCAGCAGCAGCGAGTGAAGACAGCAAAGGTGGTACAGCAAAGCCTGTTTCCAAGGAGGGGGAAGCAGAACAGTATGTATAGGCTTTGTCTCCTGGTATTGCCACAGTGCAAAGCCACGGGGACTGCTCAAACCATTATATGGTTGTAGAAAAGCCAAGGTCAGCATCTGATCCCCAGGCCAGTCTGGTTGGAGGAGACTTTAAAAATAATAACCATTATGCTGCTGAAAGAGACTTAAGACATTTTTAATTTAATTATGCTTGGATGAATTTATTTCTCCTGCATGCATTGTATTTGCAAACCAGATATTCGGCATGCAGCCTTTGGAAAGGGTTTTCGTATTTACCATTGTTTGGTTCGTGATTCTTAAATTAATAATGCTTTGTTCTGAAAATGAACTAATTTTTTGTTTCAGTTGTGAAGGATGTGTATATTGTCTCCAGCTACTAACATGTTTTACGATGCAAGAGTACTGAGATTCCATTTTCCTTTAGAAGTGCATGGTGGTAAGATGGTGAATGAAGGAATTACAGTAGTGAGGTGTCTCAGAAAACGTAGTTACCATATCCTGCAGTTGCTCACATGTGACTTTATGGATGAAATCAGCTTGAATAATTGCTGGCAACAGTGCTTGCTGTAAGTCTTATTCCATACAAGAGGTGCTAGAAGCAGCTCAAGCCAGTCAGCACTTTAGGATTTTTCTTTTCTTTTCTTTTCTTTTCTTTTCTTTTCTTTTCTTTTCTTTTCTTTTCTTTTCTTTTCTTTTCTTTTCTTTTCTTTTCTTTTCTTTTCTTTTCTTTTCTTTTCTTTTCTTTTCTTTTCTCTTCTCTTCTCTTCTCTTCTCTTCTCTTCTCTTCTCTCTTCTTTGTTCATTTCAGGTTTCTTTATCTTCCTTTTTAGTTTTTGGCTTTTGTTTGGTGTTTGTTTTGTTTGGTTTGGTTTAGGTTTTTTGGTGGGGTTTGTTTTTTGTTTTTTGGTTTTTTTTTTGACAAAGTTGTGTGAGAGCTTCTGAATATCTAGGAAATGTTTTTGGGGATGCTTACTTAATCCTGGTCCCTCCCTGGCCCCCCTCAGTGATTGCTGATGACAATTTGTCAGCCCAGCCCAGCCCCCTGGCTCACAGCATCAAGGGACAAACCTGTCCATTCCCACATCTCTTGGCCTCTCAGCTTGGCTGTGCTGCTGCTGCAGCCTGTGCTTGCCCCCGATTCCATTTTCCATCTGTACCGTGCAAAGGTAGGAAAAACACTTGGTTCCCTTCCTCACAAGAGTGTTGTGAGGGCTAATTAGTTAACTCCTCTGAAGTGCTTCGACATTATAAAGCACTATAATAAGTATTATCATAATTATTATTAAAGCACTGCCTAGCCTCTGTGACCGTGGAGTGGCATTTTCTGCATTCTATGATTTTCTATGATGGAAACTTTGAAGAATTATTTATTGTATAGAAGTTTACTGCACTCTAGCATTTTGGAGCGGATATGAGGGAAAACTACTTGTAGATTCATTAACGTAGCTTACCAGTTGCCCCCAATTCCCTGAAGTTGTAGATGAAATTAGAATCTCACCAAGTCCTTACATCCTCATGCAGATCTGATGAACCTATTGTACTGTGTAAAAACTTCTTTTTATTTTATTTTTTTTTACCTAAGCTGTGTTTTTATATCAATATTTTCCTATGCTGAATAGTTTTCTTACTTTCAGGGAAGGTAAGAAAAATACTTTTTTTACATTTGTTACTTATGTAACATCCATATTTTTCACATTTTGATAAAATTGTAACATACTGTATGCTTTCTACCTGTAAATGCCAATAATAGAATTAAAATATTTATTTAAAATCTTTAGTGTGTGTTATTGGAAACCTTTTGTCTTTTCTCTCTAATTTTCACTCCTTGATCTTCACTTTGGGGGTTTAAGTTATAAGGGTTTTAAGCTATATAAACCTTTTAATCAGAAAACAAGCTTTAAGAAACAAGTACATATCTCAGGAAGATAGAGAAGAGTATCATGAGGTTGCTGAGGCTAAAATAATGTCAAAAAGTACCAAAGCTACTTTCATATTTCTAACAAAACAATTAAAACTGTATTTTAGTCCATAGGGTTTTATTAGCAACGACTGGTTTTGCATTTGTTAACCACGATTTCCACCTCTGCTTCAAGCTGGAGCTTTCCAGTACACGGGCAGTGAGGAGTGTGAGAACAAGAGCTTTCTGTCATAAAGCAGCAGTTGAACAATAAATAACTGCATTCTTTTATACTTACAAAGGGATAAATCAGACTTGGACAACTTTTTGGAGAATGCAGAGAGTGAAAAATTTAAGGCTGCAGTCAAGAGGTGAGTTCTGAGGTTACACTTTGAATTAGTGGTAAGTGTAAAGAACTTAGAAAAAGGATGACAATTCAAGGGAGGGGTTTTATGCGTTGCTTGTTTGGTTTAGCATTTCTTTTGTTCTCAATACTGGCAATTAGGTACCAGCTCTTTTTGGCTAAAAGCGCTCCCAACTTCATCATGCCCCACAAAAGTGAAAAGATAATGGGCCAAAGTAGCCCATATTGGTATGTAAATAGTTTCATCTGAAATAACACGAGTTCCACAAGTGATTTCAGAGTTTGAGGAGCTGCTGTAATTAAACATCTGTTAAAAAGCTGTATGTTTAGTTTGAATATTGTCCTTTAATACAAACTGTACCACATCCAAGCAGTGATTTTAATAACACATGAAAACTTTAACAAATGAAAGCTTTTAAATGTAACACCAAACATATTGAGGGCTGTATTATGCCAGTTAAGCATTCTGAAATTATCAGAAAGTTTTGCTAAAGGGGAATAATACGCAGTGTGGACTTACATAAAATAGATGCCATAACTTTAGCACAGTTTACAATTTGTCAAGTGGTAGTGCTGTTCCTCTAAATTTTGACATTTTATGGTAGACAAATGTATATTTTACTGGTTTCCTTGTTTCCCTGATTCTGAAAGGCGTCGAGATGTTTTTGACACTTAAAGATACGATCCATCCCTGCCCTTTTTCTAAATAATTCCTTCATGATGAGGATCAGCAAAGGGTTCCAAGTGAATCATGCAGAGCAATCATCTGAAGTTACCAGTTGTGAGGGATTGAGCTGCATAATTCCCCTGGTTCATCATCAGAACTACACGGTCCTGTTTCAAGATCTGGGACATATTATAAGTCATAAATATGTGGAAAGAAAAACAGTCTGCACCACTGACTGCGGTGCACGGGAGCCTCCAAACACATCTCATGTCAGCAATTTGTCTCTGACCTGTCTTTCTGCTGGTAGAGTGATGAATGGTCTTTGCCAGCTCAGGTGGAGATGCTTTCTCCTGATAATGTTAATAATTAGATGAAAATGGACAGAGAAATGGCAGATTTACTTGGCATTCTCTTGTTCAGAGGAGGAAAAGGAATATATGAAAATACAAGAATGCTGCAATTCGTGGTAGATGAATAAATGAATAAAAGGAGTGAAATCTAGATTTATCTGATTCAAGACTTTTCAGTATTTTTCATCAAAGTTTTGAAACTTTAAAACCAGGAAATGAATAGTAAAATTGAAAAGTAAAGTCCCATGTTTTGGTGAAAACATTCCCCTTCAAGGATCAGACTGTGAGTCTGTGCTGCAGACCACAACCTGTGCAAGGGAGTATCAGTTAGCAGTGCAAAATCCAGCTGGAGCCATGTTACTCCAGTCTGGGAATGAGAAGGCTTGGGGCTGGAAGGGGGTGTGGGATCTCACTGATGTCTTCAAAAGCAGGAGATGGAGCCAGCCAAAGGACTTGAGCTGCCAATGTTCATAAGGTAAATTAGATGTGGTGGAAGCTCTTTGAGAGTACTCTGTGTTTTTATTTTAGCACAAAATTCAAGTAACAGCATTATTCTTCAGTGTTAGGATGTGTGAATGGTATTTTCTTAACTAAATTCTAGAAGAGACTTTGTACTCATGGATCCTTTGAAATTGAGAAGGACAATTAGGAGAAAAAGATGATTAATATAAAAGGTGGTGTTTTACGAAGTAGGACTGGGGGAAGAAAGTCAAAATGCTGATCTCTCTGCTTTATCATCCTAGCATTTTACTGTTCACCATTTTATCCTTTTCTGTGACCATCTATGTATTAATTCCACCATCCTTTCCTCTGCTCTGTGAAATTAGTGCTTTGTCCATCCCCGTGTGCTCACTTTGGTTTTCGATAAAGAGCACCTAATGGGGATGGCTGACAGCTTGTGCTAGGTTGTCAACACCACAACCGGTCTTTTTTTAAAGTTTAGATATTTGCACTCAAGGAAGTGCATTTTCACTGGCCTTTCTTACATTTTGCATGAACCTCACCTTCCATTCAGCTATTTTACAAGAGCTATTTCTCCAGCAATAAAATATGGTTGGATTCTTAGTAATTTTTACAGCCTTTTTCCAGTGGCTTTGAGGTTTCATCATCCTGTACTGAGATGATCAGCAGTGTCTTTCTTTTTCAGAGTCTTTCTAAGTTGTGTTTTGAGTTTAAAAGCACCTTTATCTCTGGGCTTCACAAAGTAAATCCTCAAGAGACTCACTCTTCAATTTTAGGGCCACATGTATTTCATTTATGAGCATGTACAAAAGAAAAATATAAAATAATTCCCTACATGACCAATATCTCCCCACATGGATGACCAATATCTATTCTTCTAAGCTGTTGTTTACTGGTGGGGAAGAAGAAGGCTCTCCATCTGTCATTCCAAGGAAACATTTTCAGAAATGTTAAGCAGTTTTTTTGCAATTTTCAGAAGTGGCTTCCACCAAGCCCATTTTCTGATGAGAACCCTCAAAGGGAAGATCCTGCATGGTGCCTTGAGGCAGTCAAATGGCAGCATTCCATTGGCATCGATAGGGATCACACTGTGCCTGCTTAGAGCTTGGCTTCATCCCAGTCTTCCACAGTCTTCCCACTCCTCTGCTTCCAGTGTAGGGCAAAATGAGGGTCCAGCAAGGTGCTACTTTCCTTCCTCCCTTACAAATGGCAAGCACACCTGGAAAGGGATGGAGAATAGGTAGAAATTATTCCTCCTAAGCTCTGGGAAACAGGAATGCTGAACTACATTCATTTAACTTTAATTTACATCCTCTCAGAGCATTTTCAGGGAGTCACCTCACGGTGTCAGCTGGAAGAAGATAAGGATGAAAGCCCCACATCAGAAAATCTGTGTTAGTCGGGGTAAATCAACAGCAAAGGGGTTAAAAACATTTCAGTGTTTCTCAAGTGAGCCCCAAGGATGACGTGGGGTATCTCAGATAACTCACATGTTGTGTCATCAGTCAGGAGAACAGAGCGGAGCAGGCATTAGAACAAGCTTTCGAGGGAAGTGGTGGAATCATCATCCCTGGAAATGTTCAAAAAAAGGATGTGTCACTTGGGGAGATGGTTTAATGGTGGGCTTGGCAGTGCTGGGTTCCTGGTTGGACTCGATGACCTTGGAAGTCTTTCCCAAGGCTAAATGATTCGGTGACACGCGCGCACGGCAACACACACAATTAGTACCCTGCAAATTCCCTGTCAGGACTCCAGGTTTGGAAAACAGATTAGCAACCTGCCTTCCCCCCCCCAGTCATAAAATCCTGAGCTGCTGTTCCGTGTGATTCCATGCGTTCCCTCAAAGACCTGTGATTCTTTGTGCAGCCCATCAGACAAGGAGCAGGGAAAATAAATAGCTCCCTGTCTTCCCATTTGTTGGTTTATTTCCCCTGAGCCTTTTAAAAGCCAGAGTATGATTTAGTAATTAGTGTTTCTCCTTGCATCTCTTGTGCAATTAGCTAGAACAGCAAATTAGGGAATAAGAAATAATCATTAATAAAGAAAACAAACATTAATATAGAAGAACATAGGGGATGAGAAATGGATATTGATATTCAAAAAGCACATTTTAGTGCAATAATCTAGAATCCTTACAAATAAGTGTTGTAATTTCCTTTAAAATACAACTCTTGTTCAATAATGCAAGTCTTTATTAAAACAATTTGTTAAACCTTGGCAAAGAAACTATGTGACAGCATCATTTTACAAGAATTCCTTGCAGTTCATAGAAAGCTAAGACAGAGCTGGAATGGTCTGTCTCTCTTAAAACAACTGATGTTAAGCATATTATAAAAGAAAATTAATAATGGCAGGGTTTTTTGGTTTTGTTTGTTTGTTTGTTTGTTTGTTTGTTTTTTAACACCTGTAGCATTTATCACAATCATCAGAACAGGCTGGACTTTGTAGAGCTTCGTGACCCCATGTGGTGGGGAATGCCTTTCCTGTGATGGTGACACCTCCCTGCTTTGCAGGAGGGGCTGTAATCACCATGACATGTTATTCTGAACTCCTG